>NC_066365.1:25175949-25491684 GCF_013377495.2 Cygnus atratus | reverse complement strand
ATTAGTGCAATTACACTGTGATTTTCCTGCAATGGAGAGTAGCAGAGTGTACTTCTTGGTGCAAGAATGTATGGAGCCTAGTTTTCTTGAGTTGTAGAAAACAAAAATTTCTATTCCTTTCTCTCTCTGTCTTCCCCTGTTTACACTGCAGTTGTTGAGTAACCAAAGTCATCCAGAAGTCAGGGTGGTCAACATGGTCCTCAGTGTTCTGACTCTGCAAAACCATTTACTCATTTGCATGACTGAACATTTAATCTGAATTCCTTGTGTAATAGCGCTTGTTTTTCCACCTAAACCTTGTAAGGACAAAGCTGCTTAATCAAGGGAATTGCGGATATTGAAACCTGGCTAATAGGAAGGGTTTCATTCCAGCAGTGACTCTCTGGACTGCCAATGTCTTCAAGCCATGTTTGAAACTGGACTTTCTATATTCTTAGATACAGTTAAGTAACTAGAAATCAGCTGAAGAAAAAAGAAAAAATGCTGATGATAACTTGCCAGGCCCAGCCTAATCTACGATGATGTAACAGTGAGTGTGGCACATGCTTCCCCTTCAAGGTCGGTTACTGCTGGTGATCACAGTAAATGTCAAATCAGAAGGAACAAGCAAATATTTTTAGGAACTTGACAAGTTTTAGCTACAATGTGAAAATTCAGTGTTTCTGGTGGAGGGGGGAAACATGCCTCTTAAAATGTGTAATGTAGATATATGATCATGAATCACCACTGCAGTGACAGTATTTAAGATGCTGTCAATAAACACTAGGTCAGCTTACAAGATAAATGCCGGAACTGCAAATCTAACTACATATGTAAAAGTTAAAAGAAAAATGTTCAAAAATAATAAATTTCAGATGTGACAGTAGGAATTTCTCAGTAGAACAAACGTCCCAAAATATAGCGACAATTTTCTCAGTTTTTCACATCAGGCCTATATGAGTGTGGGGAACACATGTTGCTAAGTTATCCAACAGCACCAAGAATCACAGAGCATCAGATTCTCTAAAGTCTAGGCATTGTGCAAGAACCTCCAGAATGACATGACTGCTCAGAAGTTGTCCTGTTTTATTTCATAGTGGGTGGCAACAGATGTTTTTATGAAAGTAAAATAATATACAATAGAAAAGAATTTCTTCTAATTCTTCCTATGCAAGATTTTTACATTTGTCAAATGTGTGTGGCAAGTTTGAAAAGTTTTGTGGAACTTCTCTTTTTGCTTTAAAATTAGAAGTCAAATCTTCAGAAGATTAAAACTTTGAATAGCTGAGATACATCAAAACAGTACATTTTGATCATGTGCTCTGAAGGAAAAAGGCTGTTGCTTTTGTAATTACTGTAAGTGTAGAGCAGCTTCTAAAATTGATACTGTAGAAATTGCTTTGAGTTTGGTGTATTTGCTTATGTCTAAGCTCACAACAAACTGTCATGATTGATACCATAATATTCATGGAATGGAATAAAGGTGGAAAATACAGGAAAAAGAAATGTTCATTATGGGATATAATTGTTATAGGATTCTCTCTATGCTGTATGCAGTGGTCTGCATACAGCCCTAGGAATAGAGAGATCTTCATGGCAGTGAATGGAGGGCAGGGTTCTGTCAGTGCCCTTGGAGAGGGAAGAAAAAAAAGAAAAAGGTGATTTAGCAGTACTAGATTTTAATGAAACTTCTAAAGATATCTAATTTACTGGTGGCTAATGATGTTATGTAAAACAAAGGCATTGTATTTGGTCGTAGTAACTCAGTAATTTCTGTTCATTAGCAGTACTAAATTCCTATTGATTCCAGATATTTCCACTTGCTTCAATAATATTGAGTCAGTGTTTTTACTCTGAGTTAATCCTGTTGATCTGAATGGGATATTTCATAAATGTGGGCAACTAACACCTCTGATAAACTCACTGAAGAGATTCCTGTAAGTGGTTTTGCTTGTCTTAAATGTCATGTTATTTTCAATGGTATCATGACAATGAAGGAGGTCCCTTTACTTATATTGGATTGGTAGGACAGTTACTCTCGCAGTTTGTAAGCAACTACTTAATATATCTGAGACAAACACATTTTTCTGCAATTTAAGTCCCTATTTGATTTCTTCTGTACTTCTTATTATTTCCCAGAGGGCTTGCTAGTAGTTACTTCATAGAATCACAGAGTCAGAGAATGGTTTGGGTTGGAAGGGACCTTAAAACCCATCCAGTTCCAACCCCCTGCCATGGGCAGGGACACCTCCCACTAGATCAGCGTGCCCAAAGCCCCATCCAGCCTGGCCTTGAACACCTCCAGGGTTGGGACATCCACAGCTTCTCTGGGCAACCTGTGCCTCACCACTGTGAAGAATTTCCCCGTAATTTAAATCTCCCTTCTTTTAGTTTAAAACCATTCCCCCTTGTCCTGTCATTATCTGCCCAAACAAAAAGTTGCTCTACATATTTTTTTATAAGCCCCCTTTAAGTATTGAAAAGCTGCTATGAGATCTCCCCAGAGCTGCCTTCTCTTCTGTAGGCTGAACATCCCCAGCTCTCTCAGCCTTTCTTCATAGGAGAGGTGCTCCAGCCCTCTGATTATCTTCACGGCCCTCCCCTGGACAGAGGTATCCCTTGTATTGTTGGGGAACCATTCAAGAGCTAGGAATTTGGCAGCAGCCAAATATATTCCAAGGTCTTTGTTCTAGTTGGCGTACAGTTCATAATATGCATGAAGTAACACTTTCAGAAGGATTTTGAAAGAGTTGTTATATTGAGGCTTCCCAATACCAGTAACATAATATCCGTAACATTAATACAGTGCAACATTTCAAATGCTTAGAACTGCTGTATCAACTAACTTTCAGTGGCTCTCCTAACTTGCTTTGCCTTACTGTCTTGAAAACGTGCTGTTTTCAAGAAGAAATTCAGAGCTCTGGCTGCCATCTCCAGAGATTAAGCTTTTTCAGGCTGATGGACTTGCTTGTTGTCTGAGACTTTCTCAGGCAAATGCTTTTAGTGCCTCAGATCACATTTCTTAATTTTGAAATTAAGTACTCCTCACCCTGGAGCACGACTGTGTGTGGACAACTTTGTACGTTTATAAGTCTAACTAGTGTGTCAGAAATAGTGACTGTGAGTATTGTTTCATTTTACAGACATACACCATGAGTTTCAAGAAGCAGTAGGAACTCTCAGGTCTTGATTGCTGTTGATCAGCTAATGAGAGAAATGATTACATGTCTAAGCAATCTCCACTCTTCATGTGAGATCAGACAGATGTAGCTAGGTCCTTTTTTTTTTTGAACATGCAGTCTAGTTGTGAGTCTTGCCTAGCAACATCTTTTCATCTTCAGGAATCTCTCTGAAGTTGTAATTATCAAAAAATAAACAGCATCTGTATTTTCTAGGGAATGTTTATCAGAGAAAGTAACCTATTTAGTTACAATACTAGCAGTTTGTGGTCAATACAATTTAACAAGACTTTTCCTACATAAGCCACATTTTCCTGTGAAATGACTTTTTGCGTGTGCTGATGGACTGTGCTCAAGATAATCTATTCTATTTAAATACAATTAATACAATGCGGGTATATATTTATATAATCTGTATTAGTCTGTGAGATGCAAAGCCTTCATTTTACTGTACAATTTTAGAATTTAGAATGTCTGTGATAACTTCAGTTTTGATGCACGCTGCCCCAGAGACTTAATTCTTTCAGTATCTAAAAAATCTTTCGTTCTGCACATTTCCTTTGTTAACTAGAGAGCTCTCAGGCTGCTTGTATAGGACAACTAAAAGACAAATTTCTCTTTTAAATTTACCTCTGCAAGGAATCTTGTTCTCCTCCTTATTTTTGTGTGCAGGCAGCATTGTATCAATTTTAGTGATACTTACTGCCACAACTTGACATGATAAATTCTTTAGAATAGAAATCATACACTTAAGGAAGGCGTTGCAATTTTTCTCTGTTTAGGGTTAGTCAGATATTGCTGACACTTAGTAGAATAGTTCCACGTCTGTAGTCATATTCTTCTACAGATCATGATCTCCTGAATATCTTACAGCACACTAAAAGTGATTATGTGGAATAGCTTAGGTACCGAATACCATCCAAATGGCAGTAGTGGTTCTTAAGGGCACAAATGAATGCTGTGATCTGGTTACAGCACCTAAAAAATTTTTCTGACATCTCAAATCATAGAATCCTACAGGCTGAAAAAGACCTTCAAGATGACCAAGTCCCACCATCCAGCTGACCTACTGAATCATGTCTCTTAATGCCACGTCTACGTGCCTCTTAAATATCCCCAGAGACGGGGACTCCACCACTTCCTGGGCATCCCATTCCAATGCTTGACCACCCTCTTCATGAAGAAATTCTTGATATCCAATGTAAACCTTCCCGCTGCAACTTGAGACTGTTTCCTCATTTCTGTCACTTGTCATCTGAGAAAAGAGACCTGACACCCTCCTTGTTGCAACCTCTTTTATTGTGAGATAGTGATGAGGTCTACCCTCAGCCTCCTTTTCTCCAGAATAAACACTCCCAGTTCCCTCAGTTGCTCCTCATATCCTCATGTCTTATTTTCTAGTTCCTTATAAAAAAAAAAAAAAGGAAAGAAAAAAGCATCCATCATCTTTCCTACGATTTCTCCTCACATATTTGTTAATAGTACAAAATGTTCCATCCTTAGTCTTTAATTTTAAAAACAGAAGTGCACCAACTCGTATTGTGGTTATGTAATCCTTTCACTTAGCCATCCAGCAAAAATATATAAATATCATGTTGCTCTCACCAACCATCTCTACTGGTTTTAGCCTTAATTAGCTGATTTTAAAAATAGTACTTGATGCAATGTTACATGAGTATTTTGCTTCTGACATTCCTAGATATAAATGAGGTGCAGATACCTCAAAAGGCTTAAATATTAGAAGTTGGCTTCTGTTTGTCTTTCTGGGTTTTTTAGCACTTGGTTTGTGTTAATATTTTGCTCATTTAAGAATATACAAATTAGCAAATTACAATGAATGTATCTGATTGCATGAGAAATTGTGGAAGAAATCTATTTTTAAATCATACGTGAAGAATACCATCTTGATTTGTAAACTGGTGCATCACCATCAAGGTATTCCCTGGCAAACAATAAAACAAAGCGTTTTTCAGAGAGAATCAGAGGCGAAGACAATTGTGGTTGTCTTCAAATGAACCTATTCACAGTATGTTGTAGGATTTGGAGGGGAGGGATAAGACATCACAGTAAACAGGTTGAATGTAATGAAATAGTAAATAAGATGTGGGCATGAATAAAGAGCATAGCTCTTTACCCCTTAAAAGGAAATCCAGTTATTTATTTTACAGTGGGAGAGCTAGGATTAAGTTTCTGATCAGTATGAAAAATGCAAAATCACAGTAATTAGACTCATGTTCATAATCTTCCAATCTATTTGTTACTCTCTGATAATATTAGCATTCTCATACATTTAACTGTGCTTCATTAAGTTTTATTTTCTACCATTTTACTACCCTATACATCAGCTCTCCAAGTTTTAAAGAGATTGTTTTTACTCGTGCAATAGTCCGTACTTGTATGGCCTAATTAAACACATCTTTACTGCTAATCCCAACAGGTACTTAATAATAATATTGACATATAAAGGTAAACAGTTCTCTGAGCTGTACACACAGAAGGGGACTGCTGAGGGTAAAGGTAAGAAATGTCAGACTTCCAGGTAGCTGCTGCTGACTGATTTTTGGGGGTACCCCTTTTCTACAGGTACCTCTCCCAGATGATGCTCGCGGGCCGTGGGGTGAGAGCAAGACTGCCTCACACTGGGTTCTAGAAGTGGAAAAAATGAGTGCCCCAGGGTAGATACAGAGGTAACTGATTTATCAGCTGCCTGACACTAAATATTAAGAGTCTTTTAGTTCTTGATGAGTTACATGTTTACTAAGCAGTAGATTTGATGATGCGTCTTGCTAGGAGCTAAATAATTGCTTTCTGTGAGGATCTGCTGTGCAGACAGATTGCTTCTGACTCTAGCTGATCTTCCTTTAAATCTCTTCTGAAACACCAGCCTGTGCTGGGATGCTTGCAATATACCTGTCTGCTCTACTGGTGGTGATGATTGTTTGATTAGTCAGACTAGGTGTGCTGTTTTCCTGATTATCCATTTGTTGCCTTTTTGTCTTAGCTGTAAATGACAGAGCTTTGTATTACACATGATTGTATGTATTTTGTGTGGTTGTCTGCACTTTTAGAGCTAAGGCAGACCCTGCTTGTAGTTTCCACACCCTTTTGCTTATTTGGTTTACTTTCTGTGTCTTTGAAGGGCAAATCTTTGGTGGTGTTGGTTACCCACCAAAGTAAATGTAACTTCTGCTTCACTTGCCATAGCTTGTCCAAAAGGCTGCATCACATTTTAAAAATGTTTCAGTCTGGCTTTTAACTATCTTGGAATAAATGGCTGTGTACCTTGACATGCGTTCATTCTTGGCAATGCCACATAACTTCCAGTACTATGAGGAGTGGAAAATAAAACAGGCAAAGCTTCCATATTTTCCTTTTAAGCATTAATTGATATATTTAGTCTTGGTTTGCAAGGTAAGATGTACCATTCTCTGTGTCTAGCAGCTCTCTGAATCTTCTTAATGGCCAGATAATGAAAATATTTCTCTTTCCTCTGCATTTCCTAAGTATGAGCTTCAGGAAAGCAAAGACAGAGGACAAGAATCTCATAAATTATTATTAGCTTCTCAACAATAACTCGTTCTCTCTGGGTATTAACATTTCCTTTTGTAGTGATAAAGATACTTTTTCTGTTGCTGTTCATCTGTTAAAGCTACTGCATTTTGTTTCTGAATTCATAGGCATTTTTCATTCTTGCAAGATTCATTTTATTGTTTTATTTTCTGCATTTTTACATGTGTCTTCTGTATGGCACTTTAAGTTTCTAAAGTAAATGGTTAACATTTTGTCATCTTTCTAAATGGCTTCAAAGCTTTCTCTTCTGAGGTGGAATTCAGGGATGTGCTCAGGTCTCTGCTTTTCAGAGTCAGTGTGTGACAATACTCCCAGTGGCCCCCCTTGTAGTTAGAGGGAAATGAGAAACTGGCAAGTAGTGCTCTGGTGGAACAGTTAGTGCACTTTGGATACCAGATGATTAATGAGTTTTAGGTCCAGGAAGGAATATTATCATAATCAGATCTCTGCTGTATACTGTATACAGTATACCTGTGTTTTTAGGAAATATACTCTCAGCAGTGTCACTGCAGCTAAAACAAATTTCCTCTCCTCCTGCACTGAAAATGTCAGTAATTTCAGAATAAAAGACGTGCTGTGTAACCAGACCTCGGCAGAAGACAGCAAAACTTATCTGAAGAGTTAATCTCTTGCTGCTGGTGTGTCCTTATTATTATCCTAAGCAATGATTGATTTTCCTAACAGAGCTTGAAGAAAGAATAATGGCACTATGATTTCTAGTAGTTGTATAAATAATAGGGTGGCATATAATATTTTGTGACTGCACAACTTTGTCTGCTCTTGTTTCAAGTTTTTGTGTGGGTGGCATTTTTCCTACATGTTTAATTAATTTGAGTCTATTGATTTATCTAAATAAGAAAGGTTTTTCTTTTTAAAACTTCAGGGTAGGGACAATGTTTATCTTATTGTGCTAAACCTATGTCGTATAGATTTTGATATTTGGCTTCTCTGACTTTCAAGATGCTGTGATCTCCACAGGGTTTCTAAAGCTGGTCTCACATTTTTTCTCCCCTTTTTAAAGCTACCAAGAGATAGAACAGAGAATAATTGCTGCCATAATTGCTGAAATTGTTTACACAGCTACATTATTTGTCAAGTTTCATTCTGCTTAAAAATGGTTCTTTATAGATCCAATTCACCAAGCATCAATAAAGAATAAGGACAATTAAAAACTGAATTTCAATGCAAATGTGGCCTTTTCCCTATTCTGCATGAACGCACATTCATCAGGCTCATAAACCCTGCTGTTGACAGCATACCATTGAAATAACCAAGAAACAGCCATGCTGTTATTGTTTCATGAGCCTTTGATATCACGATTCATTTCCCTCCAGAAGCAGATTGCAAAGGTCAGTAACATGTCACGGAAGTCTGTACAGCAACTGCGTGAAGATGTATTTGCCTAAATTTGCAAAGGGTCTTCAATACTGATGGGCCTGATCCCTGCACAGTGGCTTTTTTCAAGAAGCATTTAATAAAAAACTGTGCTCATTCATCATTCATGTATTCCATTATATCTGACAAGTTGTGATTATAGAATTACAGAATGGTTGAGGTTGAAAGGGGCCTCTTGAGATCAACTCATCCACTTTCCCTGCTCAAGCAATGTCAGCTAAACTTGGTCACCCAGGACTGCACCCAGCCAGGTTTTGTGCATCTCCACAGATGGAGACTTCACAGCCTCTCTGGGCAACCTGTTTCAGTGTTTGGCCAAACTCACAGTAAAATAGCGTTTTTCATGTTCTGCTCGAATTTCATGCATTTTAATTTGTGCCCATAGCCTCTCATCCTAGCATCACTGAGAAGAGTCTGTCTCCCTCTTTTTCATTGTCTCCCATCATGTATTTATAAGCGTGGATAAAATCCTCCCTGAGCCGTCTCTTCTCTGGGCTGAACAGTCCCAACTCTCTCTCTCCTCATGTGACTGACACTCCAGTTTACAAAACATTTTTGTAGCCCTGCACTGGACACACAACAATAGGTCCATATCTTTCTTCAAATCTGCACGGGAGCCCAGAACTGGACCCAGCACTCCAGGTGAGGCCTCACCAGTGCCAAGTACTGGGGCAGGATCACCTCCCTCGACCTGCTGGCAACACTCCTAACGCAGTGCAGGATGCCATCAGCCTTTCTTATCATGAGACTGCTGGCTTACGGTCAGCTTCTTGCCCACTAGGACCCCAGGTCTTTCTCTGCAAAGCTGCTTTCCAGCATGTCAGCCCCCAGTATATAGTGGTGCTTGCGGTTATTCCTCCTCCCATGTTTGTGTCATCAGCAAACCTGCTGAGGGTGCATGCTGTCCCATCATTAGGGAGAGGCTGAACAGTACTGGCCACGTTATTGTCCCCTCTGTCGGTACACCATGAGTGATTTGCCTCTAAAGAGACTTTGTGCCGTTGATCGCCACCCTCAGAGCTTAGATATTCATACAGTTTTCGGTCCATGTCACTGTCCTGTTATCTAGTCTGTACTTCGCCAGCTTCTCCATGATGTTATGGGAGACAGTGTCAGAAGCGTTACTAAAGCTGAGGTAACTAACATCCTCTGCTCTGCCCTCACCCATCAAGACAGTCACCTTGTTGCAGAAGGCTTTAGCAATACCCTACTCTGTGACAAATGCAGTTTTCAGCAGACATGGCTGGATTTCCTTAGGTACAATGCAGAAGCCTTAGGATGATGTCGGCAGTGCAACTTTTAATAGACTATTTTGGATGGGGTGCATAGTCTCCACCCTATGAAGAGATGAGTGAATATGCTGATAGCTCAGTGTCGTGTACTCCCTCGTTATGTTTTTTGTGTATTTCGTTGTTGCATTCCATACATTTCAGTCACTGAACTTACTTGCAATTTTGGCAGAGCAATGATTTCACTGAGGCTTGTTAGGAAAGCTTTCTGTAGTGCATTAGTAGAATATGTTAAGAAATCCGATACCAATCTAGGTATATATTAAAAACTAGGAGATGCCCCGGACATACACAGATAAGTAATTGCATTCAAAATATGTTCTTCTGTGTTGCTTTAGAGGTAAAACAATCTTCATAATATTTACAGTACGCTGTTCTTCAATAGTAGAATTTGGTGTTAAATTCTTTAAAATGTTGTATTAGCAAGGTAGGAAAATTAAGACTAACGGTGGAAAATCCATAATTTAGATATGTGTAGGATATAAGCAATTGATAGAAAGTAGTTTTTGATGGGAAGTTGAGAAAAGTATCGTATTTGTTAACTGATTAGTATGGATTTACTTAACATTCAGTTAATGAGTCAATGAGTTTTTTATGCCAGCATATTTTACCCATGGAATTATTTGCAGAACCTCACTATATGCATTTAATTATTTAATATTCAGAATATGATATTAAAGTTGTATAGCCTGGAACATCAATCATTTGATTTGTTTTTTTGAAATTATTTTTCTCCGATTAAGTACTCTAATTCATATATAGTGTGCAAATTGGTAAGCTTGAACTGTAAACTTTGCTTTCCATAATATTTCATAAACAAAAGAAGGTAAGTGGCAAAATTTCTGCCGGGGAATTTGTTAAAATGTTTATTGAAAAGGAATGCACCAAAAAAAAAAAAAAAGAAAGAATAATAATCAGAGCAAAAAAATAAATTATGATTCTAAAGATGTGCTTTAACTCAAAAAGACAAATTTATTGTAACCTAAAATTAAAACAAAAACTTATATTTTATGCCAGGTCATTCACAAAATAGTAGTGTCTGTACTTTCCCGGGCACTGATTGTATATCACAATTTCAGTCAGTGACCTAACTTTATCAAATATATCTGTGAACCAGAGTCTTAATAGAATGAATCCAATTTGTTATTGGTTTATATCTATCAAAATCTATTTTCAACCTTATATAACCCCACATGTAGGAATGTGACAAAATCCTTCAGGACAGATTTATTTTAAATATACACCTTTAGGACAGGTGTATATTTTCAGAATAGCAAATATTGCTTCCTTTTCTTTTGTTCTTAAAAATGTGTTTTATTTTTAATTAATTAAATCTGTACCAACCATTTAGGCAAGGGCAGGCAATAGTAATAAGGTTTTGTTTATTTGTAGGACTATTCTTTTAAATCAGGTTCATTGCAATCTAACATTGTTGGATAAATTTCACTGACTAAGAATATTAAAATTTACTTTTCAATTTCACACTTAAAGATTCTGTAATGGAGAAATGCAGACATTCAAACCTTAAGCCGCGCTGAATGGACTGTTCATATTTAAAATCTGCCTGCTTACTTATGTACAATAGATACCCTGAAATGAGGCTTCAGAAAGGCAAATGAAGAGTTACAAGACTCATTTCTTCTTGGGAAAATTCAGTAGTATTCTTGCAAGGAGAAATAATAATGCCTTTTGTGGAATATAAAATCATAAATGATGTTTAATGCATCGGTGCGTGATATACACAGTGAAAAGTATACGGTATCCATCTCGCTGAGACGGCACCACCAAACAGTTCGTTAATGTACACGGAGAAGAAATTGGAGTGCAACAGTTTGTCACTAACCAGCTATTGAATTCCCAGAACAAGCCTGGGGCTGCAGATCAGAAATACAAATACCTGTTGTGCAAGTTAAGGGCAGAACTGAAACTGATAAGAAATTTAAAGTCACTTTCACCTTTCCAACGTGGGATTTCTTTTTCAAAAAAACTTTATTCGTGAAAACGATACACAAGTAAAGCGATACATGGAATGGTTTTATTTTGTTTTGCTTTTGTCCTCAGTAGAAATACAGAAGATGCAAATATGTGATACTTTAAAAACACTTTCAGGACAAAATTCACCGAGATAATTCTTTTCAGATAGCTTTCATGGAGAAGTTCATAGCATTAGCTGATGCCCGCATTGCTGCTAGGGTTGTGTGTGCTGCATAGTAGTGACGAGGTGGTCATTTTCAGGAGGTTACAAAATATCGTGAAGACAGCCAGTGATGCTGAGGTCATGCAGATTATTTGTGTTGGTTTTGTGGCATTTTGTGAACTTCTACTAACGACACATGCCATAATTTGCTTAAGATTTTTGTTATAGACCTTGGTAAAAGATGCAAATTGAATTGCTAATGGAACTTTGTTGTTCAGTTATAAAAATGAGTATACTAGTTACATAAATATTGCCATGTGTAATTAATGTCCCCAGTGCTCTATTTGTATGCATCCTCATGGGGTCCTGGTAGCAGCAAAGCTAATAGATTTGCTAGCAGGGGACATTAATTGGGGGTGACATTACTTTAGTTCTGTGCACATTCCTATTCTATTGTCTTTATTGTAACTTGATTACTTTTCCTTTGATTCTAAAAATTGCATTATATCAATTTAGAATAGCACAGCTTCTGATATGATTTTCTCACAAATTAAAATACTTGTGATCACTGTACTTGGGTCAATTTAAATCATTAATCATGCTGTCTTTCAGTTTTCCTTGGAGGAATGTTTCAGGAATCTCCAATAGCCTAGAACTGCTTTGCTATCATTAAAGAGTTATTTGTGCTTTGAGTAATACATAAAGAACTGTATTATCTTGTTTCAGAAACTGGATGTCAATACTTAATACTGGAAATTATTTTTGAATGGATAATTTTTAGTTTGCAAGTTTTCACTGACCATGTTATATGACACGGAGATAGGAATCTTGTAACCTTTTTCTTGTAACCTTTAATGATTTGGTTATTTGCATACCTTAATTCAATCCAAGTTTGTTGGATTGATTTTTATTTATTTTACTGATAACAAAGACACATACAGCACTTTCTGTTCTAAGCGCTCAATATCTCCTAATTTTAAGTCTGATAAAACCACCTTTGTGATTTTGTGGGATTTTCGTAGGTAGGGCTTTACAGACCAGCCCAGAGTATGCTGTGCTTCAGCAACACTACTAATTTAGATATCCCTGTGCTGCTACACAACACAAATTGAGCTCAGACTTGTTTCTGCAAAGTCTCTGTTAGTTCAGCAGTTGTAGTTCCCAAGGAGATCAGCAACTGCACCTTCATCTATGACCATGCAAGACAGTTGATTTCACGTGAGATGAATACAGTTCTACAGGCCAAGGATGAAGCAAGTGACAGCCAAAGATAATGTGTTCTTGGCTGAGGAGTATCGGTTGTAGAAAAACCTTCAGTGGAGACTGACATCAGCTTTCTACTTTTTGTTTGCTTACAAAGCATTTTATAGTGCCTTTTATTAGCAACGCTTTTCTACTATAGCAAGAATCATTTGCTTCATAACGGTGGAGAGAGAAGAGAATGATATTCAACCAGATCCATTTAGAACATTTGGGGGTAGATTAAAACTGGTTCTCTGGTGATTGGTTCTTTGGGTAGAATATACTATACATAATATGATATGGCTTTTTCTCTAAGGATATAAAATATATTTGTCTATTTTGACATGTTCATTTGGCTCATTATCTAATCATCACTGTGTTCTTCACAGTGTTCCTGAGATAGGTGGGCAACATAGCGCTATTACAAGTGTGGTGAGCATATGTACAAGAAATTGTGAAGTCCGCCATTGATGCCTCTTTCTACCAGGTATATCCCAGTTCTCAACAGCAGATATGCCCGTAGGTTCCTGAATCAGAAAATTGTCTTGTACCAATATGTTGTTGAGTATGAAATATGTGTATATTTCTATATATTAACACATCACCTATTTCTACTATCTTTTCTTCAAATCTATTCTTGTGTTTAGGGGAAAAAATGCAATCTGTGTGGTAACTAACACCACAGTTAGTCTCAAACTCATTAATTAATCTCTGTGATAAAGTAGGCATTCATCCCTTGACACTGAAAGGCAATGTTTCCTCTTCCTTCTCTAAGTGTCTGCTGTGGGACAGCAGTTATATTCATGAAAGCAGCAAAGTTGAAACTTCCACTTCCCTTGACGCTTTGTGTTGGGTGGGAACTGAGCTGGTAAATCTGTTTTTGCCCATCTCTGCTAACGAAAGATGTTCCAATCCTTTTAATCACAAATTTAAAGTGTATATATGTATGTATGTATATATATATATATATATATATATATATGGGGCTAATTCATCCTTTTGATTATGAGTAGCTGTTGTAGCAAAGGATCTCAGATTTAGTGGTTGCTAAGATTTTTCTGTGTAAAGACAGAATTGGAAGTATTATTTCTCATTTTTGTCTTTGAAAATGACTTGTATCTGCCTGTGTTCTTTCGTGAGGCCTGTGATGGACAGAAGTGCTGAGTTGCTCTTTTACATTGTTTTTATATGCTCTTTTTAGCATGTCTTTTCAACATGTTGAACATGTAGGAGCACAAAATTCTGCTTAAGCATGTGAATAATGAAAACTGAATGTGATGTCACCTAGGAAATTAAGTCCTAATGATAGCAAAACTTTATGTGGAAGAGTTGATAAAACACTATTTCTAAAATAATAATAATAATAATAATCAGATAACAAAATTAGTCAATAATGGCCAATGTGAGGGTGGTTATGTGTTTCAGGGATGTTTATAAAAGATTACTTTAGCTATTCTGTTAATTTTCTATATGATGGAAAGAACTTACAGATTTTAAGGGTTATATTGCGCTGAGAAAAAGTCTGTTATTTGGTCCATAGGTGTTAGTATGTGAAATTGTTTTAATTCTTAAGCAGCAGTCTTAAAGTAACTGGTTGAGCTGCAATTCTGAGTAAAGCTAGGGAAGCATTGTCAGCATTGTAAACTTAATAAGGTAGGTGATGTGGATCAATTCATGCTGCCCTTGACTTTCTGCTTCTATTAGAATTCTGGAAGATCGTTAGCTACCTCCGGGATGTATTTGATTAATAGGTTTGGTTAAACAAAACAGGTGAGGTCAAGCGTGATCTGAAATCATGAGAAATATGTATTCCAAAGGGAATTTCCACTCTCCAAATTACGAACAAGGGTAAGCTCATTCTCTCTTGATTCTGATTAATTTAACTGTGTTTAATCATAGTGATGGCCTGTAAGAGCTTTGTTTTGCCTGTAAATAAAGTTTAACATTATACTTACCCTGTTAAAAGCAGTAAGTTGAAGTATGGACTACTAGTATGCATGTAGAGGAATAGTAAGTTTTAAAAATAGTTCTAAGGATATTTAAAAATACCATATTTATAACTTAAAACAGGGAAGTGCACATTTTTAGGATGATGTCTTTTCTTCCACCTGAGGATTCAATAGATTTTACTTTGTGTTTGTGTAATTCCATACAGAAGACAACTCGGAGTGTTCACTGAATGAAAATGAAAATGTATTTTAACAATTAGTAGTCTCCCCGTTTTTCTACTGCCCTTCCTCATCATTCCTTCTTTCTCTCAAAATTTGCAAAACATGATTTATTTCAAGCAAAGATGAAAATAGACACTTCAGTAACCCTATGCTTTGCTCATCAGTGGCTTTTTGTTTTCTGCTGCTCATATTTTCTTCCTCAGGTCCATTGGTTTGCGCAGGTTAAGCATGCTTTATAGCCTAGAGATACTGTATTTGTCTACTTAGTTCCCCATGAGATGAGAGCAATGAGTTTCACTGTATTTATTTGTGCTATTCACAATTAGCTTTATAAACTATAGCAAGAATGTCTGTCTTGTAAATCCAATCCATAACTCTCACTTCTCTGATGATGGCAATGAGTCCCCTGAGATACAGTATGAGTTAATTTTCTTATTATAACATACTTTCCAACTTCTAAATTACTCTTGTCCTGAAACATGCTGCCAACAACGGTAGCAGGTTTGCGGTAGATGGATCTTAATATGGAGCATTGGTATCACTCTCCAAATTAATGACATGAGTTATTTTTGGCTTACTAGCTTCCACAGGCATGAATTTGTCTTGTTTGAATAGGTAGTTTTGCTATTCATATGCTATTTTAATTTACACAATTTGGATTATGTCAGATGGGTTACCAACAGAGTAAGATTTACTGTGTTTTTATCTTTTCCAAGCCACTGTTTCTCAGTCAGCATGTGCTTGCTCATAACCTAAAGATCTGCACCAGTTTCTTTAATAACTTGTTACTGAGATATTATCTTCCTGCAGTTGTCTTGGTCTCCATCTAAATAAATTACTTTAATTTTCACTAGGTAAAAATGAAATCATGAAATTATGTTTACCATAACTGTTTCATTTATTGACAGACTTCACAAAGTCTTCTATTTCCAATTCAATCTGCTGTTTCTGACATCAAAAAATGAAAATTAAAAAAAAAAAATACTTTTAAACATAGTCACAACAATAAAGGAAGATATGCCAGGAACTATAAATAGTAGGGATTTGTTTTCAATTAATACCAGTTTTCAAGTATTTGTTCGGATGTTATGGTCATGTATTATGTTACAGATCTCTGGTCAGTTTAGATAATGGGTTATTCTATGATCAGATGTACCAAATCAGAATGTAGACTTTGAGTACCACCAAATGAAAAAAGTACTGTATATAATTAAGTAAATATAAAGTAAATTTAAGGTGAAAAAAAACCGACAGCTTTCATATACAAGCTTTTTATGATGGAAAGAATTAATCTTTTTCAAATATTATGTAGCAGTGGTTTTCAGACTTCACTGCAGCAGGGCATCAGTAGCCTAAGTATTGCCCAGTTTCCTCGTACAGGTGGTTCTGTGATTCCTCACAGCTGGACCTTGGCCATATTGCCCTTGGCCTTTGGATCATCGGCACAGTACTGTTACCCTGTGCTTTACCCCTTGTTTTACAGGTAATTTTTGAACATATTGATTGTTGCAGGGCCTAGTACCGGCTGTGGCAAAACTTCACTGGTGATCTCCTTTGAAAACTAACTTTTGTTTTACCCTCTATGCCATGTATTTCAGTTAGGTATTTATATGTGTCAGGTTTTACATCTTATGCTATGGCTTATTAAATTCATTACAAACTCCATGGAAATCCAAGTGGCCTGTATCGGCTGGACCATCCTTATCTCTGTGCAAAGGACTCAAAATTTTGCAGAGCAAGGTTTCCTTTTAATGCTGATTTTTTCTATACTTATTCAGGAGTCCTTCAGTTACACCTTCTTGTAATCTGTTTCTGAAGGATATAATTCCCAAGATATTCTTTGAAACCTTTTCTGAAGATTCATACCTGCATAATAGAGGTTGAAGACTGTCAGAATTTAAAAGCATTTTGTTCCACTTACATATAAAATGCATAGCTTTCGTAGTTTTTTTTTGTTTGTTTTTTTAACAAGCCAAGGTAATAGTGGGGTAGCTGTGCTGGTTTGAGAGCACCAATGGGGCAAGGAACAGTAGAAGAACTTGCGCAGCTGAAAAAATAAGCTAGCATGCTTTTGTATCCATCACTCCTAGCTGTGGCCCAGGACTATATAACAGCACGATTTATGCAGTGACACCTGCTTTCCACCCTGCTTTCTTTTGAAGACAGCCCATCTACAGCGGATTTCAGATTCATACAAGTATATTAGCTAAGTCCGAGAGCCTTTAAGAGCCTGTGAATCAGAGACCATGGGGAAAAAATCCACTACACAGGAGAGAGCTAAGTTTGGTATTAGGGTCTTGCTTGGGCTGTTTCAACTGCCGCATCTTCTCCTGTGACTGCTGAAGTGGAGAGTGCTGCTTCTAATTGTTAAATTCTTTATGGCACTTTATTAGCAAGTGAAGATCAAGTCACACACAGAGCATTACCAGAATGCCTCTTCTTGGTACCTAATTGTGAAGCACATTGCTCCTGTTAACCACACATTTATCATCCACCTCATGGGAACTGTCTTCTTTATCACATTTTTGATTGTTATATGATAATGATGTCAATCTAATGTTTTAAAAAGAAGGAAACGTTTCCAGTAGTGTAAATTACTTTTAAAGTCTTTAAATACAGCAGTGCTGTTTGTTTTGTTTTCCCAAATTCCTATCTTGTCATTACAGGAAGATTTTTATGAATTATAAAGCACACATTTACTTATTTATGTTTTTTTTAAGGAATACGAAGTAACTATGGAGTAACTGCTTTTGTGAGTTCCATCCAAGTTAGACTAATGAAATATGAATGAAAACCTGTTTAAAAATGAATTGGAAGTAAACATGCTCATTTGCCCCTGTTACCTAATGATTCTTTTACATTTCGTCTTTCACTTAGGAGATTATAGTACATTTATTGAATGTAAAAATGTGTATTTCATCTTACTATAGCTACAGTACTCATGTTTCAGACAAGAGTACTTAGTTCTTTAAGAACTAAGATCTTTCATAAAAAGAAAGTAGCCAAGTTCTGGTATGTTTTCTGTTGCCAGAGAAAAAGGTGGAACTATCTTGCAGAGGATATTCCCGTACGTGCAGCCTGTATTTCACAGAATTGGCAATGCCTCCGTTAGAGTACTCTGTCCAGATTTTGGGATCTGCATTGCAAAATGTTCTGTACTTAACATTTTACGAAAAGATGTGGTATAATTGAAAAAATTGGATCTGAAGGTCCTCGCTGCCTTCATTTGTTCCATTTATTGACAACGCTATCTCTTACCATCAGACAACACTGGAATAAGACAAGGCGAATATATTAACATGGTTTCAGTACATAAGATTTGAAGTAGAAGGCTTAATCAAAAGGCTCTCTAGGGATATGTGGTTGCTCTTGTTGGAGCCTTTTTTTAATTTGTTCTTTGTCAAGAAAAAACATGGTAAAGTGGCAGCACAAATCAATCACTGTAAATGGTGCAGAGAGCACAAGAGGCATCTTTTATGGCATCCTTTGTCTAGACTTTTTCCTGTTCCTGCTGTTTCTTAGCCTTCCCTCAATTTGGTCCTTCAGTAATGTAGATGAAATGCTACAGGGCAAATTGCTCTCAACTGTGCACAATACTGATGTTCCTAGCAGCTTTCTCAGGCAACCACCCTTTTGTTTTATTTCATTTGACATCCATACTGAGAACCAAAAAATTCAAAGAGGTTTTTTGTGAAGAATCCATATCTGTTCAGCCATGTGTACTTTCACACCTTCCCCAATAGTGAAATAAGCCCCTATAAGCTGTTTCACAATTTTTGTTTCAGATTTCACTGCATCAAGCCTTTCTGGAAAAGTAATGTGAAATGGAACAATAAGAAATTAGTATTGTTAATAAGTTCCATGTTTGTGCCCTTACCCATTTTTAAAATAGAAATTATTTCTCAGGTGACTTTTTCTCTGCTGCCTGGAGACTCCAAATATCTTAAATCATTGCTGGCAGAATAATATCAGGATCCATAGCAGCAAATACAAACTTCTTCCCAGCTGCTTTACCATGGCAGTATATATTTTAGCCTTGTGCTTGCTGACCTGCTTCTCTTAAGAGCAACAGCAAAGGAATCTGGAACCCACTGTCTTTTGGTTTTCTGCTATTACTTTTTCTGTGAAAAAGATAATGAGTAAAATTAGTGGGTCAGTGGAACTAATGAAAGAGAGAAGGAAGGATCTCTAATCAGGGGGATAAGAAGCTGTAACTTCATTAGAGCTTATAATGACTGGTTATAGTGCCAGGGTGACAGGAAAAAAGGAAGCAGCAAATTGTTCATGATGGCCTCTACGGAATTGAAACCTCTTAGATATACGCTCTAAATAGACTTGGTGTTGCTCCACATGATTTAAAATACAGAATATAAACAACTGTTTCCATAGTAAAATCAACCAGCATCCCCGTATGTTCTCCCTTTCTTAACAACCCGGTATCTCTGCAAAGAAGCATTTGTTTCACCTCTTATTATCCATAGATTGACTTTGGAGAGAATCTCAAATGAGCAAACTTGGCAGGGGGAGGCAGCACTAATTTCCTGCATGCTTCAAAAAGATCTCATATGTTTGATTTTAATGTATTAATCAAATGACTTTATGTAATAACAAACCACTAATTAGTTGAACTAAATTGAGGAACCTCATAGTGTGCGGCTCTTATGTGTAAGTTCAAAAATGTGGACACACTAATGAAGCCACAGGGCTTCCTTCCCAGGTATGCTGGAAGTGTAGATGCTTTACTTTTCCAAGCAAATCTACGTTATCTGTCATGATTTAAAAATAAAAATAGAATTAACCATTAAAAAAGTAGTGCTTTGAAATGGTAGAGAGCTATTGTAAGCCCTGCAGTGCTTCCCTTTAGTGCACAACTACAGATTTTATTAGTAGGTGTGATTGAAAAGGGAATTATTTCTGATGATTAGGTAATCATTTTACATTGCTTGAAGTGTAAGATTTGATCACGTTTGCTAAAATAGTTTGCATAGCTAAAAATGTGGTGGGAAGAGCTTCTGGCCCCCGAGTCTCCAGCTCCCTGCACTGGTCCCCCTGAGGCCTGCTGCAGAGCTCTTGTTTAGTCTGGGCTGTCCATCAGGGCGTGCTTTGTTCCTAAATCAGCTCTTGTCTAGAGTTACAGGGGAAAGTGTTTCCAGGGGGTTGCAGGCGTAGGTGCCCTCTCTAATAATAGATAACAGAAATTCAGCTAATGGGTTGCATGTTTCCTCATTTGAGCCTGAGTGAAGACATGGTTTCGGAGCCGTTACTTTAAAATTTTACTTCAAAACTCTGAGTTGGTGCTGCATGCAGGTACTTTTTATGTAGAAAGTCATGGTACTCGGGTAAAGGCTATAGTGCATTATAGCCATTCAACTTGTAGTTTAAAACTGATTAGTTAGGAATTGTAATTTAGAACACATGCAGCAATTGACACAAAAATTAAACGTTACACTTCAGGTGTTTGTAATTTTACTAAGAATATTTTTTAAGAAGATAATTCTACATTTCTGCTATGTACAGTGGTGTGATCGTGCAAGAGATAAGGAATCTGACTTGACACTTCATTTCACTTGACACTTTCATTTCATAAAAACTAAATTTCTTCCTTTCCAAAATACACCAGAGATGTATTTTAGCAATAGCACGTAACAAAGTATGCCATATTGCTGGTACTGTTGCATTTTGAACACCCATTGCAGGGGCATGCCAAGCACCTGAAACTATACCTTGCCAGGATTTTATCCACAGCTTATAGGTAGGAGTATTTTAATACAAATTATTTGTAAACACTTGTAAATAATGTGTGTAAAGGAATTGAGCCAGGCTGTTATGACATCAGTTTTGGATATCTTGATTTATTAATAGTTGAATATATTATATTACAAGGTATTTCATTGCTTATAGTACAATTCACATCTAAGTCTGTTCTCATAAATTTTAGAAGTCGTGTACCTTTCTCTAGAAATTATCTGTGATGCATTCATTAGAAAGTGCTGGTAAGTAATGCAATAATTCCTTGTCTCACATTCATAAAGGATTTTTTGAAAATGAATGAAAAATATGGGTAGGGTATTGTTATGATAATATGTTTATGCAAACTCTCTCAAGCTGCAGGGGTGTGGATTGCTTGAATTTGGTGTTAAAAAGTACAACAACCCACTCCCTTCTCCAAGGTGATTTTCATATTTCCCTGGAATTTGTATTCCAGTGCCTGATGGCAGTGAAACTGAACTTGAACCTGTCATCTTGGACTAGGGAGGGGAAAAAAAAAAAAATTGTCCTCCTCCAAATGTCACAGATCTCCATGGTAAAAGCCATGTAAAATTATTTAAACAAAAGAAATCGTAACAAAGATGAATTAATAACAGAGAAATTTCGAATTGGAAAAGAAAGGCCTATATTTAATTACTGAAGTTTAATATTTCTTGTGAGGTGAACTATGATTTATATTTAGACACCTCATTCCACAGTTTGCTTGTTTCTCAGAAGTACTGGTGTGTGTCTCTCAGAGTACAGTCATCCAGTTTAAAACTTGCACAGCCTATTCCTATTCTAAAATGTGCTTTGCATGCGGAAGTCACAATGTTTCCTGTCAGAAATAAATACCATAAAAATACTGTAATGGAATTAGGGAATTGGTATTTCCTTACACTGCTGAATGTAGTTCCATACATAGTGGAATATATATTGCCTAATCTTCTCTAATACTTAATAAACCTGTGATAGATATATTTCTCATTTTTATATATAGCTTAAGATTTCATGTATGAACTTGGCCTAAAGTTTGGGATTTCTTCTATGGGCTGGCTATCCTCATGTTACATTGTTTTTACAAGTCCTAAGCCTAGGCTGTTGATGCCTTTGGTAATGAGTTATACAATGCAATAAGATCATCTTCTTTACTGTAATTACAGTCTTTACAGTAATTACATTTTTTCTTTCTGCCTTAGGACATGCCTATTGAGTAGATATCAATAAACAAGTGATGGTATTTCTTATTAATGTTTCTCAGTGGTATTTGATTAAAAATGAATCAGATGTCTGCTTTCTGCAATTGAATATTTGGAATAGTTCTGAGAAGTTGCAAGCTGCCAGCATTTTCATGCCTTACCATGCTGATTCCCACCCTTGTGTACTGTACTTACCCTTATAGTGCTGTCATATACTTTATAGAAGTGGAATACCCTTCAATAAAACACCCCTAGTTTCAAAAATAGAAGTAGAAAAAAAAACACTGTTTATTCTTTTCCAGGTTAATTAGATGACATCTAAATTCCTTAAAGGAAACAATGCAAACTTCTATATGCATAATCTTATTTAGTAATTTTGCATCTGCAGTTATTAGTGAAAATGCATGAGAATATATTATAGGTACTAAAGATATTGCTTACAATGTTCTAAGTAGGGCGCTCATTTAGTTGTTAATCCTGATTGATGCAGCTGTGAGAGCAATTCAGTGTCTGAATGACAGGTCTACTTTGTAACTAAGTGCAACTTGATCTAAATTCTACAAGAAAACTACCTGAAGGCATCCTATTTTTATTTCTTTAACACCTGCCTCATTCTAGTACGCCACTCTCATGCAGTTAAGTTTCAATATGTGATTCAGTAGCATGCAAAGAATTATGTTTAACATGGTCTCTTGACATTTATAGCAGAAGAACATGCATGTGCAGCCATCTCTGCAAAAGGACTTTATTTCCACCTTCATTTCACCTTAATTAGGAGCTCTACTCAAAAGTAATATTTCTTTTTAAAAATTTCACACCAGAATGACCAGAATAAGATGTTTTTGTTGTTGTTTTTGTTTTGTTTGATTGATTGATTTTTGGTATTTTTGTCATTGTTGTTGTTTTGGATGGCCAATTTATTAGCAGAAAACAGTACACCTACCCTTGTTTTTTGGGGCTAGCTGATCAGTAGAGCTGGGTGTCCATACTCCCCTGTGACAGAGAGAGTATCTAACAGAATTGTTGTTACGCCCATTCATATCCCTTGCCTGATTCATTTTCTGAACAACTGAATGATTTATACCTACTGCTTGTACTTACTTCTTTTTGACAGTGGAAGCAATGTAAAGGAAGAGGTAGCCTCAGAAGGCAGCACAATCTCCTCAGATTCTTTGAGGAGGCCACTAAAGGCTAGTAAAGGGGGCAGACGCAAGTCTGAAAGCAACTTTTGCAGATGGTAGTTATGAGCATCCTGCTTAGTGCGACTGAATTTGCTGTAGACTACTGAAGGCAAGGCTGAAATAGTAGGTAGTGTCTAGCCCCATCAATAGGAGTCTTCTAGTGGATCACTGACTTTAGTTTTGAAACCTAATAAAGCTTCAGCCTAAATATAAAGTAATGCTCAGAAATTTTACGATTTATTGTAGGTCACAATGTTGTTCTGCTGTGTCTTAAAAAGAAAGCCTTGGTCACTCTGAAAGTTTCAAAGCTTTCAAGTTGTCTTATGATTATAGCCATGGCTCATTCCATCAGGGATGTGAAACTGTAACGTGATTTTTAGAAACAGTTAAGCAAAGCACTCAAGTTCCAAGTGTTGGATCCTATAAAGTGTAACTCTTCCAAAAATATTTGGTTATCAATCACTAATAACAACATCCTGTTCATTCTGTGATCTGAAAAAGAAGCTGCATTTCTTATGTGGTTTGTTGTGAGTTATTTGCACTGTTGTCAGCTGTTGGTCCCTTAGCTATAACATAGCTTTGATAGATCTTCCTTTTTCTAATTGCGTTTCTTTGCCCTGTCTTGCAAAGCATTTTCATTCACCTCTCAATCCTACTCGTTGGTTGTTCCAGTAACAAGGACTGTCATTGACTATAGTTACAGATACAGGCAGACAATCCATCATGGTGGATTTTGCATGTGGTGGCTGATAATTAATCAAGGGTCCATGGTGCAGAAACTATGCAGCAGAGAAGAAATTTGTCTTCCAAAGGCCAATTCAGGGTTAGAACATAAAGAATAATGAGCCCATAGCTGGTAGCTCTTGTTTACAAATCAATCTTCCTATTTTGCCTTTAAATTCATCTGTAGGATTTGATGAAATCATTCGTAGAAGTGATAATAATGGCTCAGTGGAAAAAATGCACATTGAAGACTTCGCTGTGATACTCATTTTTTTGTTGTTGTTTAGTTGTTTTTGGTTTTTAAGTTTCCATCTATTACACAGTTGAATGACTTAAATACTTGATAAATTAGAAGCTGTATATATTAGTTTTGGAACAAGTTGAGAGGGAGAAGCCTGCACAAGGGTAGAAGGTCTTGCTGTTGTACTCATGACAGACGTTAAGTATCCCAATGAGCCTGATAGAAGATGCGTGAAAGCAACATAAATATTTACGATCGCATTTTGGCATCTCCTTTGAGACTAATTGGAAATGTTCTTCCTTCTTAGGATTCAGTATCATTGGAGTGTCTGTATGTTATTGTATGAAAGCCATTACAAAACACAAAATTCTTTGTTTCATTCCCTGAACTTGTCCAGCATTGGTTAAGGCAGTGTAGTTCCCAGAGATGTTGTGTTCCAATGTTTCTGCAATGACAGGATCCCTCAGCCACACTGGATAAGTATCTGGGCAGAACAGGTTGCACTTAGCTGCAGTAATAAAGGTTTATGGGCATTCAGAAGAAAAAAAGAATGAAGCAAGCCAATGTGTTTTTGTCTCTTAACAATAGTTTCTCACAGTCTTTTAAAGTTTTGTCAGTTTCTTCTCATCCATTTTTGTTTTACTGTTATGTGTCATATTCCTTGCAGATTTTCTGGACCCTTACAGATAATTCTTTTATTCTCTCCTACCCCCAAGCACTGGTCAGTGGTTTCAGCTGATCATGTGTTGTACCTTTCCTCATGGTGTTTGAAGATAATGCTACGAGAAGTCCTGTCTCACCTACAGCCGCCGGTCTCAGAGCTACTTGGTTTTATCTGTTCAGGATGCCATGAGCATATTCCTGCACCTGAATTTTATAGCACAGGATGCAGAGATGTCAAGCACGTGCAGAGCAACTGCTAACTTAGTGAACACATCAAAAGGAAATCTAGCACAGTAACCAATAGAGAAGAGCAGGCAACAGTGATTTCGCTGTTGCAGTCTGTGCCTGTTTCTGTGTGAAAGAGTTTTGTCACAAAAGGCAGATGAGATAGGATTCCACTCCTTTTTCCTTCTTGTTGAACATTCAGTTGAAACTAGTCTGGCAGAAAGCCAGTGTGAAGGATCAATCTTTGATTTATTTTTTCTTTAAAGCACAAAAAAAAGTCTATAAAAAGCAGCACTTCAGAAAATCATTAAGCTGAATGTAGTTTTTGTGTTGTTTTAAAAGTCAGTGTCTGTCTGATAGCAATAGGATACTGAGGGAGATGGGTCTTCATTCTGACTCAGTTACAGCTATCTTATCAATGAGTGTGATCCAAGTTTCATGGCAACTTGCATTGTTTAGACCCAAAGTTGTAGTGCATCCATTATCTCCAGTGAGCCATTGAACTAGCCCCCATGTATACCCTAAATAAGCCTTGCCTTCCAGCCCATTGAGTGGGTGGCTTCTGCCAACATCACGTACAGCCGTACAATAGGTATTTAATGACACCATCCTTTCATCCTTTTTTTTTTTCCTGGAAAGAGAATTGATTATTTCATCCAGTGACATCAACCAGGACTTCTCATGATCTGTCAATGGTGACATTTCTACAACTGAATATTTGTAAGTATCCGTGAGATAATATTTGTGATAAAAATGAAGTAATGGTTGCTCTTTCATCAAGGCAGAGTAAGGGACTAGCTGCCTCTTGAGGACCCATGGAGCTGCTATTACTATATTTTGATCTATATTTTGCATTAAAAATGCAACAGCTTATCAATAGAACTTCTGGACAAAACTAGATGTACTTATTGACATTATATAATTCACAAGGAACATCTACTCTGCTTCTCATGCTTCTTAGACCATTTCTAAATATACGTGTCTTGCCATGTAGTTCACCGAATGCAGTGCATTCAGTTCATTGTTTCATTATTAAGTAAATAGCTCTTCTAACTGTCAGCATTCACAATATGTATGGACTTTCCTGTCTATTTTATAGTGATAGCTATGTAATTCTACCAAAGTTTTCTTTCATTCTCTGTATCCTCTGTTCCAATGAAATCTTTCACAAGGAACTACTTGGTAATTTCAGGGTGTAATTCCTTGTTTTTTATTTGCTGGAAATCTTTAATAGTGATCTATTCTATTAAATAATAAGTAGTTTGATGAACTTGGGTCTTTTTGCAGATATTATTGTCTGATGATGAGAAAGTAGTGAACATCCAGAATCCAAAGGAATCTGGAGAAAATTTTTCTTCTGGATTTTTGCATGGCTGCTGCTTGATGTTGAACAAATCGCTTTCCTCTCTGTGTGTGTTTTGCAGTTTGTAAAGTGGAGCAAAATCACAATTATTTTGCTGATTCAAAAAAAAAAAATCGTGTTCTCGATTTTGCTATTATGTAGGCATTCTAGGCAAAAATGGCAGGAGAGCTCTCCTCTTTTCCATATAAATGATTTATCTGAGGGAATGATAGATTCTAATAAAGATCTATCTTCAAGAAGATAAAGGATTAGAGAAGGGTGCCTGTTTTACTCTTTTAACAGAAGAGTAGGGATCTTAGATTTAGCCTGAGAGATTAATCAGATCAAAGCACTACTCAGTCAGGAGGAAGCTTGGTCTGCGAGCCTACTGAGGAGCAAATGAGGGAAAGCGAAATCTGGATTTACTCAGATGAGGGAAGATAAACCACACACATCTGGACTTGATTGTAAAAATTGAACTTGTGATTTTGAAAACTAAAACACTGCACATAGTTTTCTCATCACATGGAATGGACGTCTTTACATGAAAAAACAGTTCCTTTTGGTAATATGAGCTGAGCTAGGTTCTCCTTTTTTGTCTTTTTCCTCTCTCCCAGACTTCACAGTAAAGAATTCAATGCAGGGATGAGGTCATCTTCTCTTCCAACAATTTGTTCTTCCTTTAACTTCTTGGTTATGCCTCACAATTTCACAGCAAAACGTGCTTTTCATGTAGTTTGTTAGAGCCGCTTCTGTGTCACCGTTTCCTAAACTGCTCAATTTCCTTCGGTGTTGCATTATGAAGTTAAATGTATTGAGTGAGGGTAGGTGTATGGATTTTTTTTTCATTACAACAAAAAGGTTTTTAGATTCAGGCTTCGCAAGAATGTCAGGAGTTCATTTTATGAACCACCTATTTTCAAGGATTTTTCTCCTGCAAGGAAAAAGCCCTGTTACTTATTAAAACATTGTCAAAAATGTCATCCTGCTTCCTGTAAGTAATGTCAAACAAGGCTAGCCCCATGGTCTGGATTCACTTACTGAATGGCAGCCTTTAAAAAAAAAAAAAAAAAAAAGGAACCAAAAAAAAAGAGAGAAAGGAAAAATAATAAAAAAAATTATTGCTTTGTTCAATGGGAATTGGATAATGTGGTTAGATTACTTTCCCATCCCTACACATAAAAATAAGCTAGATAAGTAACAGTAGTACTGTAATATGAACTAATCTTTTTTTAAAGCATGAAAAATAGTATTAAATGTAATATATTTTAAAAATTAAAATGCAGAAGTAAAAATCAATCACTGAAGAGCATTCAATGAAATCACAAACAGTTATGCTCCAAGGAGACATTTAAAAGTTGCAAGAGCAAGATGCATTTTAATTAAGGCAAAACTAACTGTAAAAAGGAGGAACTGCAAAGCTGAAATAGGCTGTAAAAACATTGTGTGACACATTGAGAGCTTATGCAACATGCAGCTGCTACACCTGGTGTTCATTCATTCCTTTTGCATTATCATTTCCTTTACCTGTAGCATCTGCCCACCCCTCCATCCAGTCAGTCTGCCTGGTACATCTTTTGGCAAACCTACTTCTACCTGAAGTGGACCTGTCTCCCTTTCACTTGTCTTTATTTCACCTTGACTTGCAGCATCACTGAGGTTGTTAAGTGAGCCATAAGACAAATAATAATGACGGCTCTCAAATACTAAGAAAAGAAAATCTTTTGTCTTATTTCTTTTAAAAGGAAGAGCGAGGAGATGGGTGCATATCACAACGCAAAGGCACATGGCTACAAAGAAGTAGCACAACCTGGTACAAGTGTCAGAGGTTGTCTGGTTTGTGTCAGTGTCCGTGAGAGTTTTACAGATTATTAAATCTTTCTTTGAATTTCTGTGTGTGCCATTTACAAGCTGTAAACCTAGCTCCAGGCAATTCTGTCACCTAGTAAAGAGTAAAATTTGTCATTCTGCTCATAATTAGTACTCCTAAAAACTAGGTTTGAAAGCTCTTATTCACCAGTGTATCATGAAGGCACTTCTTGCCCCTTGGTCACCGTGTCCTCATTTTTGCTGGACAAAAATGTTGAAAATTTGCCATAGTTTGAGGGGTAAAAAGCCTGTTCTTGGAGTGTTTCCTGCCCCTTGTGGCCTCAGGTTGCACCAAGGGAGGTTCAGGTTGGATATTTGGAAAAAATTCTTCTCAGAAAGAGCAGTCAGGCATTGGAACAGGTTGTCCAGGGAAGTGGTGGAGTCACCGTCCCTGGGGGTGTTTAAGGGAAGGGTAGAAGTGGTGCTTAAGGGCAAGGTTTGGTGGGCAATATGGGTGGTAGGTAGATGATTGGGCTGGATGATCTTGGAGGTCTTTTCCAACCTTAATGATTCTGTGATTCATCTGGCCACACTGACGGGTCACCACCAGGCAATTCAGTACGTGAGCAGGTAGCAGGAGGTGACTCTAGCAAAGGCAGCGGTGTAGCAGCAGGAGTTAAAATGCATAAGGCTGACCTGCATAGAGCTACGTTAATTGAAGCTGGTACAGTGTAAACTGGCAAACAGAGTGGCACTAATGAAGTGTTGAGGTTAAAAATGTATGAATCAGCTTAGCAGTATCATTAAACTATAATAAAGAAGACAGCCTCAAAATGTCTTGAGAATCCCAAACAACTGTTCTGAGTGCACAGCTTGAATAAGATTTGTAAATACCCAACAAGATTCCATAGCACTGTGTCTTGTATGAGTTAAAAATTTGTACAGTGGCACGAAACATAATTAGAGGTACCAGTTGGGTTAGTAATGCCTCACCGTATCAGAAAAAATATTGTTTACAATAAATATCCTCTTTGAAATGTGACAAAAAATATCTTAGTATTTCTTTTCAGTCACTGAAGGTGCTGCCTGCCACTGCACTAAAAATATTAGTCTGTTCTGCACAAAGGAGAGATCAGCTAAAAACAGTAAGTTAGAACAAAACTCTTCAGCTGCTATTATGAGAATGTTTGTCATGACAAAATAGCTGTTCTTTGGGGGAAGTTGTTCTTGGGGAAAGGTCTAATACCCATTGCCACCTCCTGTTGCTTAGTATTTCTCACTGGTTATGTATATGGTGGCAATTTTTAAAGGTATGCTGTATCACCTGTTTTCTTTTTTCTCCTCACTGCATATGCTGTAAATCGGTGTTACCCTAGCTGCGATCCACTTAACTACGGCAATTCTGCTTACAGTACATTTTGTATTAATAGCTGTGTCCGTATTTTTTTCGTTGGTTGAAAGACGTGATACTGGGTTTCTAAGTGTGTGAAAAGAGGAAATGGTAGGAAGTGAGAAGGGGCTTGGAGCTAGACAGTTGGCACAGGGCAGAAGGGGACTTGCAAGCTGATGCAGCAATGAGGACACGAGGGGATGGACTTACACGTCTGATAAGAGAGGCAGTTAGGAGATCAACATCTAGTTTCCACGAGGCCCCTGCAATGTGTATGCTTTTGAAGGTGGTTTCTAAGCTTCACTAATAGTTTTAACTGGTCAGGAGGAAGAAATGGGAGCAAACAGAATGGTTTTGAATCAGATCAAAAGGAATCTCTGTTGAACAGACCAGTTCCTGGGAACACTGTGGGACTGCAAGGCAGAAATACTGTGTGTTTCTGGGAACTGCATTGCAGGAAGGACAAAAGGCAAATTTTCCAGAATCGTACTTTTTTTTTTTCTTAGAGAAAAGTGACTGTACCTAAGATAGTTGTAGGAAGAACGTGATGAATATTTTCTCTGGACAGAAACTGCTCCCAGGCAGGCAGACTTGAAAAACTGAACCATTTTCTTCTTCTTTCCTTTACCCTGTGGAGTTTTCCAGGACTTGAGAGTCTTTGATCCTAAAATTTGGTGTGAGACACAGGCTAGGACTTGGTTAAGATCTGGCTTCTGATCTTTAAATTAATTTAGGAAAAGTGAGGTAGAGATCAAGGGTTAGAAAGGGCCATTTTAACTGCTTCCTGCCTTCTGTGTTTCTTCCAAATGCACTGTGCATCATTTCCAGAAGTTTTTAAGTACCCAACAGCACAAGCTAACTGAAGAGACATTGGGGAGGGGGTAAGTTTTCATGTTTTCATAAAGGGGGATTGAGCAACAGTTTGCAACAAACTTGGAAGGGGACCCGTGATATTGCCAGAATGTGGAGTGCTTCAGGAGAGAAAGAACTGCTGATGTTTCCCGTACCTTGCATTACTACAACCCCATTTGGGGGCTATTTCCGACAGCCATATTTGCATTTATGCCGTATTCGTTTCATGCTTATCAAAGTCTTACAGAAATTTGACATACTTTTGGATGTTGCTCTGGGGATAGTAGAAGGGAACGCATTATGTAGTGGGATGTGTGATAGTTTCTTATGAGATAATATGAAAATAGAGTCATGGTTGCATGTGATGCTCCCAGCTGGGAAAGTCAGGGGAAGGTTATTAGCTTTGGGTGTGCTCTGTAATAATGTGATTGAAATGGTAAAATGTAGCTCTGTAGTTGGAAGAACAGCTTTTACCTAGGCAGAAAATGCTTTTCTAAAAGAGGCCAATAAACAGAAAAGTGCAGTGCCAAATAAAATTTTAAATGTAGCTCTATTTTAATCACTACTAAAACCTTATGTAAGAACGCCAAAAAAAAACGCGAAGAGCAAAAGAGATAAAAACTAATACTTCATGGTTTTTCTTACTGAAAGCCTTCAAAATAGGGAAGAAAAAAAAATACATATCCAATTTGAGAGTAGTATCAAGATTCCAGCTACATAATGCTTAACAAATGTGTCCATAAATACCATGCATCTCCACTGCTCAGTATCATCACAGTTTAGAACTTTGTCCTTCCCTTTGGCCTCAGGAGAAAAAGTGTAGTAGATCCTTTCAAAACATCAGCAATTATTTTAGAAACATTGTATCATATTACTTTATTATATTTTTACTTTTAAGTAAGATGTATGCTAGCTAAAATACTGAAACTTACTGTTCTGGAATGAATTAAACATCTTGCTCAAAATGGGACATTTTGGTTTGGAGATTTTGTTTAAATATTTTTCAACCTTCCTTTTAGTGAAGTTGTGGCATGAAATTTAAATGATTAAATCAGAAAGTTGAAGTGTTCTGTGTGAAAATTGGCTTAATTACATGTTTGAGAGTATGGGAGTGCTACTCAGAACTGGCCTGCTTTTTTTGCTCCATTTGACAAGAATGGCCTCGTAACTCTAAAAGGCTGCTATTGTTAACTCTGCATATTTAAAGGAAAACATATTTTAGTTAGATTTAATTTTGCATAATTGTTTATTACCATGTATTTTTTAATCTACTATGGGGACTTCGTTCCCTTTGGCTGGGGGTTGGAAAGGAAGGAGAGGAAGTACAAGACTTTCCATTCTGAAATGGACCTGCTGCATGCAGTATGGGAACAAGAATGATGGAGGCAGCAGGCACAAGTCTGCATGTCCCTGGGTCTTGTTAAATCCATTACACCTTTGCAAAATCAGTGTGATGCATCATAAACAAACTCTTTTTGTAGCATGCCAGCTTTTCACTCAGCTTACACAGAATGAATGGCAGTGAATTGTCAAGCCTGTTGTTTTTTGACCTCATATTGTAACAAAAAAAGAGGATTCTCCTTTGGGCAGCCAGACCACAGCATGCTTTCAGTCTCTTCTGGTAAACATTATTTCCTCTGTGGTCTGCAAGACCGTGTGTTAGACTGTTTGCCATTTTAAATAATGTTTTTAGTGGCAACGCGTATGTTGTGACCCAGAAGTTAGTTTAATTAGCCTTAGTCCGGAAGATTCATTCAAAACTAAAATTATGGCATGATATGCACTTAAATTAAGCAATGTGTTTAAAAATGGCTTTCTAATCAAATAATTAAAGATTTGCAGGGACACTTACTAAGTGGGATAGGTGCACAGAGAGCACAGGCAAATGCCAAAGTGGAAACCATAATCAGCACTCCAAATTAATTTTTGTGAGCTTCCCATTAACTCAAAATAAACTGAATGACCACTTGGATAAGCAATTATTTTGATATCTTACCTTGCTGAAGGGAAGTCCACTAAATAAACTGTGCCTGGGGGAGTCTGTGAAAGACATTGACAATAACCTTTCCAGATTTTGTAACAATGGTGTAAAGATCTCTGACTGTCCTCTGTGAAAAGAAATGCCTTTGTATGCTTGTATGCAATCATGCAAGTAAATCATGTGGGTACAAACTTAGGAGATCTAACTGCAATTTTGGCAATAAAAGAAGAACCAAGTGTTAAATGTAAGGCTACAGAATGACGGAGAAGCCCTGATATTAAGGCTTTTTCCATTGTAAAGTCTGTGGAAGGTCATCTCATGACAAGACTCTACCTTGAAGGCACTAGGCAGAGAAAAAAAACGTACGGATTATGAAATGCAAGCCATTAAATACTGGGATTCAGTTTTCATGTTACAAATTCTTTGCGTATTTTTCTTGGGACACTTTTAATTGTAGATTGCAAGGAAATTAATTGGTTTGTTTTTGTGGAAGGCAAAACTTGTTGAAGATTGACAAAGTCTCTTCAAATGCTCTAGAAATGTAAGATTTTTATTTTTTTTTTTCTGAAATAGATTAAAGTGTAAGTATTTTCTGGACTCAAGTTATGTATCACATATCTTCTCACTCTCTATTATCAATTTCTTTATTGTCAGTTTCTTACCACTGGCAGGTAAGCATACTGCTTGGAGTTTAAAATGACAAACCCAGATCGATCTAACTATGCATTATCCCTCTGGCTTGACTAAATATTTTTAAACAGAAAAGTTAACCTGTGCACAGAGAAAAAAAATGCCATTCATTCTGAATTATTAAGACAGAGTAAAACAAATATTTTTTGTTTACAGCTATTAATATGAATATATACTTCTGGAAATTGCTAAGTACAGTTTAATAAAATACAGTACTCCTTAAGCAGAAAAACTTGTAATTTCTGTAAATAAAATCACATTAATGGGGAACTGAATTAATTATATTTTACTGTGCTAAAAGAGAGGAAGTTTGGACATCTGAGTAAAATTCTCGACTGACAGATTTATTGCCTAATTTTGGCACATTTCTGGTAGTCTGTACATTGTTCACTTTCCTCATCTAAAAAATCATAAACTCTCCTAACATGCAGTGATGCTGTCAGGAGTAATTCACTAATGCTTATAAAAGCAAAATGCCTAAAAATAAATAAACAAACAAAATAGTTTTGACCTGAATTTCCCTAATCTGATTTACAACACAGCTGCATAAATGTTTATGCCAGCATAAAAGGAACAAGATCATGTGGGAGGGCGAAGGGGTGGGCAAATTGCTTCTTTGGGAACTTGTGGCTTTAAATGTTCATGAAACAACACCTTTAATGGAACCTAGGGACCCTTGAATACACACAGAGTCTCAGGCTGCTTTAATCATACATGACCAGTTTTTGCTGAAGGTACAAGGAAATCTCATTGTGACTTCAAAACAAGCAAAGTTTTAACTCACCTGAAAGAATATGACTTCCTAAGCTGTTCCCCATCAAGACTCATGTTCTTTCCCCTGCTCATGGGGTTCCCGTAACAGCTGAAGAAGGACCTATGGTGGTCTTCTCACAATGCTTGTAGACAGACTTAAAGGTCCTTACTGATATTTTTGGAACTATTTGACAGAAACAACACTGGTAGTCAAGAATAAGATTTACATACCTGATAAATGATGGGATAAATGTTTCCTGTTTTATTATATCAGTAATTTTAGAGGAGAAGTTCTTGTGCACACGGTCTGACTTCTTCTCATTTCTCTTCCTTTTTTGAGAATCACACTTTTTCCAGCATTGCTGGCTTTGCCTGGAGGATTCCGCTTGTGGGGATATAGTAATGTTCAGTAGCTATCATGCATGAAACAAACTCTAAACTTCCTGAAATCCATTCTGTAGCTCTCACCGAACTGATAGGGTGCAATATCTTTAAAAACCCTGGCGTAATAATGGTCTATTCCCTACAAGTAACACCTAACCACTGCAATGAATTTGTTGTAGTAAAACTTGCAGGATTTAAAAGAGAAAACTGTACAAAAGGTATTTACTCAGATGAAAATTTAAGGTTAATTTCAGTTAACCAGTCTTCATTAATCCATCGAGTTAGGGATCGCTTCTGTTAATGTGCATTCTCTTGTATATCTGTTGAATCAAAACAGAATGGAGGTTTATGTTTGCTTCCAAAGTATCCCATTTTAAATCTCTCTGGTGCTGAATCTATTTTTTCACAAGTATCCCAATATAAAAAGTCATTGTCCAACCTCACTGTCCCACTCCTGTCTGTTAAGGTGTAGCTGGACGGGTGGGTGTTCAGGAGTTTGGGAAGAATTACTGTTGGGCAGCTGCAGTGTGTTGTCTGTTCTGTAGGGTCAGCTAAACTGAGAAGGGTTGAGATGATCTGTCAGACAAGAGTCCAGTTCTCCAAGCTGAGGAGTTGCATGGAAAGGCTGAATGTAAATTCAGTCACTTCCACTTTATCTGCCTCTGAATGCTACAGAGGACACGAATATTGTCCAACAAGGCATTAGTACTGAGCATTGTAATATCTATACAATGCCATGTGTTATGAAAGCTCTCTAAAATGTTCTGTATTTCTGTGGGCTGAAATGGGAGTTATAAAGATGCATAATAGCTGTTGTTTCTGCTTCCAGACTATATTAAGATGCATCGCTTTTTCTATACTGTTTTGTATGGAATATGAGCCGCATTATCTTTTTATGGAGGATGAAAACTAGTCTTGCCTTTCTGGCTGTTTTGGAGCCTATTTTTGCAAGTAGTTCTTGGAGAAGTAATTACACTCTCCTTTAACAGGAAAAATATCAATCTGATTGTGTTTCCATATGTCATAGCTGAGGAAGTTGTGAGTAGTCTCATCCTAACAAAGCAGGATTTTGAAGAAGAAAGGAACTAAGTATAATGAATTATGCTTCTTGCTTTTGTTAATGTTTACATATATTCAGGAAATTAAGAAAAAAGATGGAAGATTTTACAGGATCATGTGCAGCCAATTGTGTTTTGCAGTTAATTAATCTAAGTTTGATTATATGTAATCTGAACTTGAGTTTGAAAGGTGTGATGGGAAGGAATGACGAGTTTCTGGCTCTGGAGTTCAAGTTTTGTTACTTATCTGTTCATATATAGCTTAAGTCTGTCATCCTTTCCTGAAAGGACAACATTTTATTTATTTATTTTTTTTTTAACTTTTCCTCCTGTTACCTTCTTGAGGTCTGACTTCAGGCTGTATAAAGAGTATATTGAAAACTGGAGGGACATAGGCAGGTAGCGTGATGTCCTTCTGATCTCCAGTGTCAGGAACTATGTGTGGACCATTAAGTGGAATCATTTATTGTCAAAGAAACACCTCATGAATTTCTCATATTGAAACCAAGCAAACGATACTAAGTAGAACAAGAGAAAAATAATCCCATTGCAGGTTTTAACATGACAAAAAGTAAATAAACTCTGAAGTTATTTGTTCCTTTTGTCCCAGACTGTCTTAAACACTGAAGGTTGATATGTCTTGTGTTCCTTGTTGGATCTGTGATAGGCACAGTATGGTTCAGTCACTCCTCTGATAGACTTGTTGAGCTTGTTTTTCTACAGCTCCTCCTTCAGACTGTACAAACTGCCTGAGAGAGTGTGGCTGTGAAGATAATGCTTTTTCTTTCTATGGCTCAGCAACTACCAGATACCACAGAATATCAGATTTCATTGCTATCCGTAGGCTGCGTGGAAGCATCTGAGGACAACAAATTCAGTAACGTATTCGCAACCTCATAAATATTGAAATCTGTGATTTTCTCTGTAATGACAGCGACTGTGTATTTTCATACCCAGAAATAGAGCTGTGAGCACACTCAAACCAGGAGCTTTATCTGATTGCAGTCTTTAGCACATATCTGGGAAAAAAAAAAAAAAAAAAGAAGCCAACATTAAAAGACAGCAGTTAAAAATGCCTTTTGATATTTATACGTGGAGTGAATTATGAAGTGGCACTCTCAGGCAGAGGATATCTTTTTTTTTTTTTTTTTTTTTTTCCCATTCACCTGATATTTTCCCTTTCAGTCAGTTGGATGTGGAGCGTTCCTATTTAAATTCAGTGCAAGGCTGTGAAAGCAGGGTGCCAGAGAGGACTTGTGCAGTGGTTAGGACTTGTGGCAGGGCTCAGTGGCAGGACACAGAATATAGAAGATCGCTGTTCTAGGCTGCAAATTAGTTTTCTAAGCCCAATGAGAGGTCTGCTAAACCTGGAGTGAATCAAGAGACTACAGACCAAGGGGTTTATTCTGTTCCACTGAGCACATGAAAAGAGCACATAGCAGCTCCTGAGTCACTGCTTGCTGCCTGTGGTATTTTTCTGCTGTGAACTGGAAGCAGACAGAGCTGGTTTTTCTCCAGCAACTTAGAAAGGTTTGCTTTTTGCTTTCAGTCAGATCAAATTAAAGAAATCGTGAAATCTCTTATTCAGCCTTCTGTGAAGATAAGCAGCTTTAAATCTTAAATCTGTAAACCTTTGCAGATTTTTTGGGGCAGACTAAGCACAAAGAAAATTACCGGTGTGAGAAGCTGTCCACTGGTCACAAACAAGAGGCAGCCAAGAGCTGGGCCAGAAGTTTCAGATGCATGAAGATGGTTTGCTCAGATCCATATTTCAGGATAATTGTCATAGCTTTGCCATTTAATATAAGTTTAAAATGTAAGCTTTCTCTCATTGACTGCAATTGGGAGCTCTAAGAACTGATTCATAAATATTTTTACATCAGAAGAATGTATGTGTTGTTATAGAAAGGTACCCACCATAAAATGAGTTGTTTTCCACGTAGTCCGGCAGACAGTTCTTCTAAAGCATGATGTTCTGCTTCAGAATGATTTCTTTGCCTAACTACACAGTACTGCTTGAAAGACAAAGTTTGTAATACATTAGGAGAGAGGATTAACAGGCTTAATAGAATATTTAAGAAAATCATAAACTGTAGATAATTCCAGGGCTTTGTGATGCTTTCTTATCACGTTGCTTTGAGGCAAATGGGCAGTGTGGTAGCAGTCAGACATGCTGGCTGACATGTTTTTGTGATTGGTGTTGGCTCTCCCCAGTGCTTCACTTACCCCTCAGACAGCCATGTTGTACCTATTCGTAATAAATCCTTCCGTTTGAATAGCTTCCTTTATGATCTATTGAACTGTAGAATGTATTAGGTCAGAATTTTCTAGGAGTGGGCACACTCTTCTATCTCAGGCCAATGTGTGTTGGGGAGATGATTTTCAACTTTAGCATCTGTGGAATTATTAAACCTTTTCCAGAAAGAATTCATCTGGGAAAATATGGGTGTGAAAAATTGAATTTTAAGGAGAGTAAAATATTTTAAAATATTGCCAAAGGAAAATTTCCTGTCTCGCTATAGTCCCTTCCCAGCCAGAGGTATAGCTCATTTCTCTTCTGATGTGAGGATTTACAAGATCTCTCTTGATTTTCATCTAACAGCGTTGAAGTTCTGAGTGATAAATCCAGCTTATTGGCAGACTGAAGGACTTGCAGTGCTAAATTACTTTGAAGATTCCTTGCCTGTGTTTGAACCTCTCCTCGAGACCTAAACGAGCAGAAAGAACTAAAAGGAAGTGCTGCAGAAAGAGTAATGGCAATTGCTTTGTTTTGTTTGAGAACAAATCAGGGCAAATAAGCCATTCTTCTATGTTCTGTGAAAATAGAAAGCTTCTCCTTAATATCACACAGCAGCTAAGGCTTTCTCTGTGTATTTTTGCAAAGTTACAAAAATAGAGGTGCAAACCTTCAGTTCAGCATGCCAACAATGAAAAGTTTTTACTTCTCAAGTTACAAGGAATTGTTATAAAAAGCTCAAGGAAGTATGGAAACACAGCTGTACAAGTGATAGAACTAGCTGAGGCAGAGCTGACAGTAGTCTGGGAGTCTCCACTTCTATTCTTACACAACCACAACTTGAAAGCTAAAGGTAGTAAAAATAAAAAAAAAAAAAAAAAAGGCACAGGGAGAAGAAAAAAAAACTTTAAAAAATGACCTATGTATCTTACTGCATTGTGTGCACTCAAAATACTTGCCTTTCCCTGTTCCTTTAACAAGTCAGGCTTCAGTAAAATTTGCTAGAGAGCTTTGCACTGAATTTTTGCTTTGATTTGAGAAATGCTTATGCTGTCGTATACATTAGGGGAATGTGAGTTGCATTAAGTTGACATTAAATTTGTTATCTGTACCAACAAAAATAACAAAATTCAAACTACTGCCAATCCTTATTTGCTTCAACTAGTCTACTAGATCGTGGTACATTTGGGAAAAGATAATTCCAAAGACTTGGTGGTGCTATCATGGCATATAATGGCATATGAGAAGCAGCTTGCAGGGTCACTTTAAAGATTGTGGGTTTTTTTTTTTTTTGGGGGGGGGGGTGGAAGGGGGGAGGGAATCATGGAATTGTGATTTGTGGACTGAGTTTTAGCATCCAGTTTCTACTTTGATGCCGCCATTTGAAAGTCTGTTTGAAAAACAGAAGATTTTTGGAAGTATTTTTAAAAGATACAGGTGCAAAGCAAACATAGAAGCAAAGCCAAGACTCTTCTGCAATATTGTTTGATATAATGTAGTGCGTCACGTTACCAGTTCTGATATTTTTCAGTGATACTGCAAACTTGGATTCTCACTGTGAATCCCCTGGCATGCACCTTCTATCTCCATTCCTGCATACCACCCACTGATATAGTCTGGGAGTTAACTATGTTTTCTTAGTTCAATTATGTTTTAGAAATTACTTAGAAGAGTCTGACAGTTTTAACTGATTATTGCTCTGGGAGCTTTTTGTGCTAGTTGTTATATATTTCTACTTGCTACTATGTTGTTTGTTTTACTTTTGAATTCAGTAACGATTTTTTGTTTATGAAGAGTATAGTTTTGAAGAGTATTGTTGGAGATTAAAAATTCATCATCTTAAAATATGTTTACTCAGTGGCAAAACTGTGTGGAGCAGGGAAACAAGAAGGCTTCTTATACAAGAATGGTTTTAAGGAGGGTATCCATTTTTCAGTATCTAGATGAAATGTGTAGTTTAACAAAAGCTGAAATAAAAAAATACAAGAAAATCTGAGGACTAAAAATAGAAAGCAAAAAAGTGAAACCTGCATAGATGTAAAAAGTGCATCCTATTACAGACTGAATTTATTTTGTAGTAATTAGGTCTGCTGACAATGTACTCCACAAATATGAAGCAGTATGACATTATAAATTTTATGAAAACATCCATATCTAAGTAATTATGTGTAGGGCACATTTAATTATAAGATCGTCTACTGACACTCATGTTAAAGGTGGTACACCTACTGCAGCAAGACTTTTCTAATACAGCTATATATAGACAAATATCTTGTAATATGTCAAGGTCAACCTTCAACAGTATCACAGAGGAAGGTCCTCTGTATCTAAATCTTAATGTCAGCATATCTCTTTTGTAGGTCATGTTAACAATACGATATGGGTCATCACTTTCTGAAAAGGATGAAAATTGTTTTTGTAATGTAAAACTCATTGCATATGAAACGTCTACAGAAATCCATAGAATGTAAAATGTTTTCTATTTCTTGGGCAGTTGAGTATTGCAATCTGATCCTGATGTATACTGAAGCATTAGAATGAAGTTGAAGAATAAATTATCAGTTTTTGTAGCTTATGTTTGTATTTAGGTTATTACAATCATTAGATGGATATACAGAATGTTGGAAGAAAGTTAAGTCTTTGATACTGTTCCAGAAACATCCAGCTAGCCACACTGGATAATACCCTGGTCCTAGACAAGAGCTACCTTGGGAATAGGTGTCAAAACTCTTTGGAGGACAAGTAGACATCTTCAAACATTTTCCTACTTTTGAGTTCTCCTGTGGAGATGCCATGTGGGTGAATTGTGGGTAAAACTAGCATAAACCTTCTCATTCCTCTTCACAGGTTCGCCCAAGAGAGGTAGTTAATGGCTAAGGTGTGATTTAAGATGCTCCTTGCCGTTGGCCACTGTTGCTGTCTCATGTCTGTGATGTGTGCCTGGGTCTGTACTACCTTGATAATTTGCTGATAAAATTAAACACCACAATATAGCTGAAAAAGAATATATATATTTGAACCACTCTTGTCTTTTGGGGGTTCTAAATTAACTTTACGCATTAAGAAGTTATAAACTCTTGGTGGTCCTTGCAAATGCAGGTTGGATAGGCTGAATGCAGAAAGCAACCAGAATGCTGAGCAATAGGATAAGGAGAAGAGATTGGTACTCCGTACTGACAGCGGTTACAATGCCTGGGTGCACCTCAATGACTTGTCTCAGCTCTAACCATCATATTAAGTTTGTTCACATCATGTTAGAGGAGAAATTACAAAAGATCTGGACATCTGAACTTAGCCTAAAAAAGGCCTGAATGAAGACAAATAACAGAAGTATAGAAAATAACAGCTGGTCAAAAGATGAAGTAGGAATTCCTGTTTACTTTGTGCTTGAATATACTAATAAAATTATTATATAGTTTATATATTATTTATCATAAAGACTGTAGATTTGGTAATATGAAATATTTTATATAGAAGTCATGAAAATAATCATTAAGATAAGAAACTTAATAGAACACAAAATAAGATTAAAAATCATTTAAAAATTAAGTAAATATGGGTTGAAAAGAAGCCTTTATTCAACGCAAGATGAATCATAAATGCTATCAACTTGTTGAGTTTATTAACTAACTAGTAAGATCAGTAGAATTAACCTGAGATTAGGAAGAAAATTTCTGCCTAGTAATATTTATATATATATAAATATATTTGTATTTATAGAAAGAAAATATTTATGTTCTTTCACTTTATTCTGAGATGTCTATATTAAAGAGACCAGGATAAAAGAGAAGATGAGCCATTGGTGTGAGCCTGTTAGATCTGGAGAACAGAAATTTTGAATTTTTTTTTCAGTGTCTGATTATTTTGGCAAAAAGATCCCATAAATAGTAGGAACTGTTGTTGTTGAGGTGTCTTCTTAACTGAACGATTTTTAATTTCAGAACAGTAAAGTTGTTTTCTGACTTCAGTTAAGTGAAAAAAAGCTTTTGAAAAAATAAAACATACAACGTTTTTGCTTACAGCTGGGTAAAACTTCTCACTTGTTTTCCAGAAAACCAGAAAATCAATATGCTGCTATTACAGTTGGACAAAGTTACGTTTAAGTATTGCATTTGTTAATTAGAAATTCAGATATGGTTCCGGATTAATTGTAGGGGCTTTTCTGTACTGAGAAGGCAGCAAACTGTATGTATGAAATGGCAGTTGTGTCTGTTAATGCAAAACACTGCAGAGCTAGGTTTTTGGCTCAGGGTGAAAAATTTTTCATCCATGCTTTCTCTCCCAGACTCTCAGATCTGTTTCCTATGGCTGCTTTTGAATGGGAGGGGGCACAGGAAGACTCTTTAGGTTGTAAGTCTGTTCAACCTTTAGCCACACTCCATCTCCATCCAGGGACAAAAATGAAGTCTCCAGTTTTCCCTATGGTCTCTGTTCATTTCCTGGACAAAATTCTGCCCGTGTCTGTGCATAGCGCCTCAAGTGCTCAGACTGGACAGTCATGGCACAACTGCAGAGGAGCACATCCCCAAATCACATTGTATGAATTGAAAGTCAAATTTCTTCAGGACAAAAAAAAAAGAAAAAAAAAGAGCCTTTATGTTGTTCATCCTTCTCCCAGCTGGGCAAATATTTGTAACCACGTGTGTAATTCTCATCTGGGAACAAGGGGTGTCCTTCAGGTTTCCCCCTTGATGAAGCACCTATCATCCTTTTACCTTACTTTGCTTTACATGTTCATTCAGATTCATGGAAAATTTCTAGACCACCAAGCTCCAAACAGAAACACCTGTGAAAATACTTTTTCATATTTTGGGGTGTGTGTGTGTTTGTTTTGCTTTGTTTTTACCAACTGTGGCACATTTTCTTTATAGAGTACTGTAAATACTGCTTCTTGTTCCTGTGAAGAGGTGCGCAACAGAGCATGTACCAGACAAAAAAGGACAGGGCATAGCCAGTGAAGCCAAAGCTGCATAAACTTAGCTCTTGTTGTATTAGTTTTCTCTTTCTTTTTTTTTTTTTTAATCAGATGACAGTGCCCCAAGATTACAGTGCCAAAGGCATAGTTAAACGAAAGAGCTCTCCAGAAACTGAAACAGTACATGAAGCTCATGGTAAATAAAGCCTGACAGTCACCTAAATCAAAATAGCTTGTATTGTTCTTTGTACTACAAGAATTTATCAAATATAGCCTTGACTATCAACTGAATGGTTGATAATGTAGAAGTGTCTGGTATTTGGACAACTTGATGAAATAATTAATGTTTCTGAATTGCATTGTGCCATCGCCTAACTCGTCAGTGTCCTTTACCCTAAAATCTCAGGTTATTAAAGGGAGAATAAGCAAATGTTTATATTCTACCAAAATGACTTCAGAGTTATGAGCTTCAAATATCTCTAGTTGAAGTTGAATACCTGCTTATTACTTGGCTTTAGTACTGCTGCGTTGTAGGCTGAAAAGAGGGGTTTGTTTTTCTTGGAGTTGTGAGTAACTTTATCACAGGTTTTCTCATTGCATTCTTCCAGACCCTAAGGGTAAGAGTTGTTGAGGTTATGGGGAGAGTATAAAATCAAAAACTTAGACTTCAAAGTTGTCAGTTTTTAGGTATCTTTTTTTTACATGTTATATCAATCCATTAGTGAACTTCAGTAAAAATTGTTTAAAGATTCAAGATAAGAGTTGTATGCTAAGCAGGTGACTTCCTCCTAGATTTGGATTTCTTTGCAAATACTTAATAGAGTTCAAATCATGTTGTCCATGCTGTTAGTTTTTGTAGGAAATAGCATAACTAGTTTCTTTAAAAGGAATTCCAAGGTAGTTTTGTGTCTGTGTGCTGTGTAGGGGAAGATAAGAATCAGCAAGACTATTTTGACAGAATGCTGTCCAGTAAATATGTTTGACAGTAACGTATAACTGTCTGTCATTTTGTTATTCCTTTGTGTTCTGAACTGCTAGTCTTGTGTCAAGGGCACAAAATACTTCCTTATCTGCAGGATGCTCTATTGCAAATGTAAAGGATGAGCCAAAGTGAATGTCATGCAAAACAAACATTATAGAAACCTTGAGCTGACTCAGAACTTTGTCTCATCTTTATATTGAGATCCTGAGCTGCTGCCGCTCAGTAGGGTCTGCAGTGTTTCTTTTGCATTGCAAAGTTTTGATAAAAGCATGGAGCATGTTGTTACAGAAAAGTCAGAATTTTTGAGGGCAGTTAAAGAGCAAGCAGCTAAAACGGGGAAAAGGACTACCGGATACATTGTCTGAGTTAACGATTGATTTGTTTACACTCAATGTGTTGAAAGCTCCATGATGAGTAGAATATAGACCTAACCGAGCAATGGGAGCGGCTGGTTGCTGGAAGAAGTAGAGTTATCTGTGTTGCGCTGTTATTTCTTGTGACAATGTAACTTATAAATGTCATGATGTAAGATAAATTAGAGAAAACGTCATTGCAATCCATTGTAATCTAAACCAGAACGGGAAGTGTAGCTTCTTGTGTGCAGTCACATAGCTGGAGATTTCAGCTCTGTTAGCTTTGAAAAGCCAAGGCAGATGTGAAAAATTGAACTGTTTTGTAGTCCAAGTCAGCAGAACTGTTTCTCAACAGCAAGCTAAATAAGTTGTTAGAGTTACTTAGACTTGTGTCTACAGCGTGTTAATAAATCCTATATCTTCTGGAGTATAAACAAAGATGAAGTTGTTAAAGTACTCTTACATGTAGTGTATGGCTTATTTTTGGGATGGGGGTTGCTTTCTAAAGGTACTAAATGGCTGAATTATCCCTCCTGATAGTAAAGCCCCAGAAGAGAGGTGGAGACACAAAGACTCTGCCAGCATCCCTTTTAGATGCTTGGAGAATGCTTCCTCTGGCCTGACCAAGGCATTTAATGATAAATGTGTATGTATGTATGCACAGTTAGGGACTGCTGCTGCTAACTGGAATTCAAAAAGAAGCAGCATACTCTCCATTGCCTCTGGTAGGAAGCTTTGATTTGAGGGATTTGTGTAACATCCCTTCGTTATCGCACACAGGCTACAAGTGCGTGAGTGCATGCCTTTGGCAAGAACTGCTCTGATCTGTCTCCTGGAGTTGTATACTTTTCTTCCAAATAATAGGGAAGTCTTATACCGTTCTTTTAAAGTATGGTAAATGTAGCAGTAAAAAAGAGATTATGTCATTTTTCCACGTACAGCTTAGTGATCCAAGAACATTTTCCAAGATGTGTAGGATGCAGGTTCAGTTCCCTCTTCTGCTAACAGGGCTGCATGTTTCTTTATGTGCGTTACATTGGGGCACAGAAAACTGCGTCGGAAACTGACAGCCATCTGATTTTAAAATACATATATATACTTTCCAGAGGAAGGGAAAGTTAGTGAATTATCACTCTGTAGCATAGTTTCCCTCAAAAGTAGAAGTGTTTATTGCACAGACTGTTTCTGTATTTTATCCAAGGGATATTCTATGTAATATTGGCCACAAGGGTTGAAATAGTTACCCTATTTCAGCCCCATTGGATATTGCAGCATATCTGGACATATGTAGGTGCACACTCATGCATGTGCATACGCATACACACAGTGCTTGGAGCCTAGAAAGATGTATTACTGACTGCTGGGGTGACTCCAGGATTAGGTGGATTCCAAGAACCGTGCTCCTGGATGAAGACATGTATACTTTTCATATGGGGTTTTGTGGGTCTCTTCTTAACATTTGTGGCTCTAGGTCTAGATTAAAGACTTTATTTCTGTTGATTAAAAACAATCGTAGTTCGTTTGATAATCTGTGTGTATGTTGTTTGCAGGGTTATTTGAAAAGCACCTGAATATTCAGTATTTTTAATCTAACAGCAATGGATATAAATTTCTAATCCTACAGCCCAGTCTATCACTTTCAAACAATGTTTTGGCTTTTGGCTTATGGTATCAAAATTAATTTTTTCTTCAGTTAGTACTTTTAAGAATGATTCCCATGCTGTTAAATCATTCCAAAGTTTAAATCCATGTAAGAGAAGTAAAACGTTAAAACACTTGATTTTTTTTTTTCCAGAATGCTATATTTACAACATTAAAATGGATATAAGCCAATATTTCTCTCTTTGAAAAGCCTTCTGGCACAAGTCTGCTGTATTTCTTGAACACTGTATAAATATAACTTACAGCCAAGCACGATGTACAGCTTTGAAAACTAACTGGATTAGATTTATTAGACTGAAGCGTTGGATAGGACATTAGTTTATAGACAAAATTAAGTTGTTGTCTGTGGTTTCCAACAGTTTATGTTTGTATATTGATTTATAGGAAGACCTCGTGCTATGCAAGGTATTAGTCTGAAGGTTGTAGCTAGTACTGATGAAGATTATATCACTGTTGTGCTGGAAATCAAGAGCAGCAAGCCCTACCTCATTTCCAATGTCCAGAGGGCAGCTGAGCTTTCTAGGACAGTGGTTTTCAAAGCAATTCCTTTCTGAACCCCCACTCTTGGTTTTTAGGTTCCAAGCTTAAATATTAGCTAAGTATCAGCAGTTGAAGTGCTGATGTGTTTGTGTTTCTAACTGGACTCCCCTGGTTTGGAAGCTGCAGCCTTACCTGGCTCCGCTGCGTTGGGCATCTCCTACAGGAAGCGTCACAAGGGAGGATTGGTGCTTCCTGACTGCCCAACATTGGTTCCCTAATGTAACTCAAAATTATGTTATCTTCCTGGATGTTGTTTTTACTATGTCAGTACAAGAAGGTTTAGTAGGTCCCTCTCTTATTCCAACTGTCACTTTCAGTCCAAATTATAATGATTCGTGCTGGTGAAGTTGGCCTTACTGAAAAATACCAATTCGTTTTACAAAATAATAATAATAATAATATAATCTACTTGTTATTTCCTCAGCCAGCAAAAAATCTGGCAGGGTACAAGCTGGTGGCAGACTCCTCCTCTCCCTCCCCACCAGCTCCTTAGGGGCACCCTGCTGATGGTATCAGAGTCACTGGAGGAAGCCCTGGATTACGCTGCTGTGTCGGGTGCCTGCCGCAGCTTGCTCCCCAGGGAAATGGCCATCAGCCTGCATAAGGCTGGGCCTGATTCTTCATTGCAGGACTTAGTGACTGAGTTCAGTCTTACCTGGCACTGTCCTACTTGTAAAAATCACAATCCATCCTAACATGCAAAGAACCCCACAATATTAAGCACTTCTTTCAAACCAACACAACTGATGTGTGGCATACATCCTGTCACCCTGTACAGAAGGATCTCATCCTTAGCTTTCTGCTCTTCAAGTCCCTCATTCCCAACCTATCACTGCTCTGCTTCTTTTTTTTCCTACCACTTTTCATTTCGTTGTTGTCAGAATCAGACTATCCAGTCCCTGCAGCCATTGCTAGCCCCTGCACTCCCAGCCCCTAGCCGTGCATTCAGCTTGCTAATTCTAAGGGCGCCTGTGGCAGGAGGAGCGCGTACTCTCTCTCTAGCATCAATACAACTGTCACAGAAGAGATTCAGTACAGATGTAGTGCAGATGCAGAACAGATTTAGTAAATCTGAAGTGCATGGGGTATCAGAAACTTTCCCTAGGGCCTCTGCCACCTTGACTTTGCAACTCTGACGTGGACCAAAATCCCACTTGTGACATGCACTCAGCAGCTTCTTGTGTTAGAAATTACAGTGCCTGATGAGAGGTACAAAGTGCCAGCAAGGCAGCATGCTGACATCTCTTGTTTAGGTGGTTGAGGCCAGTCCTCATATGGAATTGCATAAGCTCATTAAAATGTTTACAGCACCACGTACTTCTGATGTTCCTGAACTCTGCAGTGGTTTGAGGTGTGTGCCAGATACCATCCACGTGTGAACCAAAGCTGTTTAGCCAGGGTGGTCATAGCGTTAAGTCCAGACAAGCACAATTCAGTTAAACAGAAGTTGTGCATAATCTGTTTGGTGAGTGGCCTGCCAAATGCACACAACATCTCCCATGTAGACAGGTATAGGTTGTGAGTTATCCTCCATTCAAAAAACTTCTGTATTTTTAGGCTTCCAGGTTAACTCCAGCAGTGGGTTTTGAAGCCTATCCGCTAGGATGTACCAGATGTGCTACTGTTGATTCTCAGTATGTTATTTTTCTTGTCTTTGCCCTTGAGTCTTTTGGATGAACAATGAGGTCTTGACTGTGCAGGAGAACAGGGTATGACCTCATTTATACCGCTGTATCTTCTGGCTTTAATCCAAAGAATTTATTTGACCGCAGGACTTGCAGTCAGTGTGGTTGATCTTTATACCAGAATACAGTATATCAAAAGCCGATCTGTTCTATATAGGAGTCATAAAACTATGGACATGAGCCTTAATGTCTTGGGATATTTGAGTTCATGCTTTTTTTTTTTTTTTGATAAAACTATTCTCTGTACTCCCAGTTACGTGTAGTGGTCTTCCCTTTCTCCTCAGTACTCAGTGGAGATTGAGTAACGTGCTGTGAAACATTTCTGAAGCTGCTTGAGAGAGCACCAGTTTTTAATCCCAAGAAGCAATTCCTCTGCACCTTAGGAACAAAATGCAACACTCAGTTACACCAACATAAATCCAGGTTAGCTCCACTAGTTCCAGTAGCCTGTATTTGCAGTGGCATAACTGAAGGCAACATTTCATCTTATATTCAAAAAAATAATAATTTGAAAGTCAATTTTTAACCTTTTCCAAACTGCTATTTTATATACAGATTTTGAAGCATAGGTCATTAATCATGTTATATGGTGCACTCATAGGGATGTCACAGTTTTTCCCTAGCTTTCACCCTATCTTGTTTCCCAATATTGTAACAGATGTGTGATTTATGCTACAAAACATCTTGAGAACCTCTACATACCAGGGATGAATGTACATGTTGGAAAGACACCTTATCTCCTTATCACCTGAACCATTTTCTGCCTTCCATTCTACCTCAAAACACAGGAAAAATTTAAAGCTGCTCCAGTGATCTTGCTTTCAACCTTCATGTCTTTTTCTGCATTGCTTAATTGTGTTTAATAACCACGAATGGCACGCGGTGTCAGAAAGGCTGAATGTTGTTTGCTCAGCCAGAACCCTGAATATATTTAACAGTGTATTGAGGCTGAAGTCATATCAATTCAAATGTTTAGTAGCTATGCATATTAAATGGCTGTTAGTAGAATCATCAAAATCAATACTTCGTTTGTTTCTCAGGATGTGACTGCACTGTAGTTTCATTCATTCCTTGTCTAATTATCCCTAATCTGCTGCTCCACATGCTCAGCAAGTGGAGCAATTGAGATAATAAAGTTGTATTAAGCATACTCCAAGGCTACCCTGGCAATAATGCAAGGGTTGTGGATAATAGAAGGATTTTGTTCATTTTGTTGCTTAGTAACAAAATATTGCACAGAGGTTGTGTGAAAAAAAAATGTAATTTTAGCCAGATACGTGCATTCTGCATATTTATAGATCATGATTAATGTTACTGCTCAATTTTAACAATGCACTGTTTAGGTTTTGAATCTGCAGTAAATCAGCAAATGGAAAAGTCTATTGCACCACTTGGCTTGAAATGCTACTTACATATTCATTCATTAAAATCCCAAAGTGGCAAATGTTTGTTTGTTTGAGGGCAAAATGGTTTTAAATTATACATACATATGGCATGATTTTTCTTCTCCGTAAGGTTTTAAAATTGTTACAGGTATTTTGTTAGTCTAGGCAAAATATTATCTAATTGGTGCAAGTGATGGCAACAGAGGCAAAATATTATCTAATTGCTGCAAGTGATGGCAATAGAGGAAAGCAGAGCACAATATAGCAAGTGTATGCCTAGGCTTAGCTTTCTGTAGCATGTACATCTTGTAGGCTGAGAACACCTCAATTTGTCATCGAGTCCTTCATGCTGGGTACAGAGAAGGCACAGGATTTTCTAGCTTTAGGTCAGTGGATTCTACTCCTCCTTCGCGTGATGGAATAGCTTTCTGAGTGTAGACCTGGTGAGACACTCAGAAATATATTGCTGAATCTCAGCAGCAAGTCAGAGCTCAGCAGAGTGCTTCAGTAGCAGAGAAGAGCTGCCAGTACTACTTTCCATCTAATAAAAACAGCTGCATGCATAAGAAGCATAATCTTTATTGGACTGGACTACTACTGTCCCAGTTTGCATGAGGTTTGCAAGTATTTTTCTACGACCCTAGTCTTAAGAGGTAAAATCAATCTTTGAACTGTAATGCTGACTCTTCCCCACCTGGTGGATGGCCACAGGCACCATAGAGCCTGTAACACTTCGACCCTTACGAATCGGTACAGCATGTAATTGCATATTAATGAAAGAGATCTGAACTGTAAATAAGGAGATTGAAATCTTTGTCTTGATGTGTTTTTTGTTGGCTTTTGACTTTGGTGAGATGACTTCACCCAGAATTTTAGAGTTCCAGCCAATTTTCCACACTTGAATTATGAAAAACTTGTAGTGGCTGCTTGGAATCCTGTAGATAGATAAATACATAAATAAAATCTTGAATTAATGTGTAACTCAAAATACTGGAGAAAAAAAAAAAAGGTGCTATTTGTGAGGTTTTTCTATTATTAATGACCAGCCTGGAGGTCATTTTCAGTGTTAGCAGTTTATCTGACTTTGTTTACTAAATGTGTAAATCATTTGTTGTTGCAACTCATCCCAAAGTAGATTGGTGTAAGATATTTTCAAGTCATTTCAGTAAAAATATCATATTCCAATTAGTGAGGCTGAGCAAAGAGTAGAGTTGCTGCTCTCAATAGCAGAATTTTGACTGTCAAGAAGCATGATAATATAACCTCTAAGTATTCTAATAATATATTCTTCTAAGGAATAATCAGCATTTTGAGAGCATTCTCATTTTCTGAGTTCTGTTGACTGACAAAACTTGTGTTTGTTACACTAAAAATCCGAATTGAATTAGAATTTTTTGTGGTATTGAATTTTCCATGTTATTTCCAATGATCTTTAAATAATCATTCATAATGCAAATATTGAATAGAAAACTGAACAAACATCTGGCTATTGTCTTCCAAGGTGCTCTGTGCTAATTATGACAACAAATTAAAGGCAGTATTGATCTTGAATTTTAACTGTCTTTCAGCTAAAGGCAAAACATTTCAAGGGTGCTGAGTTCCTTCAGTGCTTCTAGGGAACCCAGATTGTTAGTGCCAAGAGTAAAAGATCTGAAATGTTTACTGTTTGCTAAAGGTCAGCCAAAAATAATTATAGATAAACTATTGCTACCAAAAGGAGAAAACATTAATCTTTGTAGAGAAGACATTATCAGCATTATTCCAGTGCTTCCTGCCTTCCCAAGAATTCAGTTGTGATTGAATTTTCATGATCCCACAATTCTGGAGAAAAATTTCTAATTGTAAAACACTGTGGTCATTGGACTAAAGCGTTGGAACGTGTTTTCATTCAGAGGTCCATTTCTGAAGGATTGAAGCTGACAGTTTCACACACGGATAAATTTTAAGCAAAGTAAATCCCCAAAGCCACCTTTATATTTAGTTTTCAAATGTATTTGCATTTTAAGTACATCTGATAGAGATCCAATTACTGTAAGCTTTGAGGCAAACTTGATTTTTTTTTTCTTTTAAATTATGCTATTTCCTAGTATTTTGTCTTGTTACTTTGAAATATGCCATAAGGACTGGGTTAAAGTGGTGATTTCAGTAGCTTATAAAAAGCATGTAAATGTTCACGTGTCTGGTATGTTTTCTTGTAGCAAGATGCTAAATTTCTTTTATTTCCGATTAGTTGGGACGTGGAGTAACAGTGGAAATGCTGCTATAATGGCAAGTGTAAAGAAAGCTGAAATGTTCTGCTTCAAAGAGGAAGAGAGGAGGTCAATGTTTGTGTGAGTGCCAGGGGACAGATCCATTTTGGGAGCTGACAGTGTCCAGTAGTGGTTGTACTGTTCATGCCCCTATGAAGGAATAACATCAGTCTCTTTGTAAAGGTGCTAGGCGTGTGCCAGCTGGTCCATCTGGCTCGTACGTAGTCAAAGGATAGCATCAGTGTCACTGACAAAAATAATACAGGGAAAACACTGCCTAACCCAACAGTAATCTTTAAGCAGCTGACAAAGATCACAAACATCCTTGAAGCAAATTAATACCATATTTATTTCATCTGTAAAATAATACTACCTCAATATCCATAGCATATCACTGTCCATAACCCTGGGTCATCACTCGTCTGTCTATTCAACCCCTTTTTTTTTTTTTTTCTTACTCTCTATTCTGTTTGTTTTTGCCTAGTTCATTCCTCAGGGGTAAAACATTTGTTGCTAACATTGATAGCAAAAGATCATGTCATCTAATATGGCTACATTAACTACTTGAATTTTTTCTGCACTTTAATTTTCCCAATATTCATTAGAACATACAGTCATGTCTATAAATGTTAGAGCTATTGTGATTCAGCAAGCAGTAATTTTTTTTCTTCATTGTTTTTCTGTTTTTTTCAAAGTGTAGCAAAAGTATTGCATTCCTTTAATGTAAGAACCATTAATTATCTTCTACAGATCACTTCAGGACTGTGTTACCTTAGAAATTAAAAATAGTGATTTGAATCTTTGAATCCTTTGAAGCTTCTGGTGCTCCCCAGCCCCAAGTATTTGTTGCTAAATGCCTTGGACATGTATCACTTTAACTTACAGACTGGTAACCTGAGTTCACCCCACTCACTTCCATACAGAGAGATTACTTTTTATTTACTACCCTAAATCGCTGTTCCACTGTGGGGCTGTAGCCCTTCCTCAAAGGCAGAAATTTTGAAAGTGGGTATTAATTTCCAGGAAAGCCACATTTGTAGGTTAGGTAACATCTTCTATTAGACCTGATCTAATTAAAAAAAAAAAAAAAAAAAAAGGTATCAATTATATCACCTATTGTAATGAAAGATTTGATCTGCACTGCAAGCCCTTATTTCCCCTGTACTCTCAGACTGTCACAGCTACGTAGCACTGATACTAGTAATTCTCATGCAGACTTAATTTTCTTGAAGCATCAGGGAGTCTCTTGCCATGAGTGGCATTAGCTAACTAAATTACCTGTGTACTGTTTAAAAGAATTTACATTAAGGGAATGAAAAGATAGGAGAGTCTACCATCAACAACAGCTTTAACCATTTTTTTCTCTTTCTTCCTTCCTGTTTTATCTTGTGTATTTTGTGTCTTCTATCTTCAGACTTCAGCCTTAGCATAAAGTAATGGGCAGTAGGAAGTTTGGTAAAAAAAGGTAAAACTTGCTCTCAGCTCCTCAGCAGTGCTCTCCTTACATACTAGAAATTAAATGAGATCTCTGCTCTTTTAGAGTAGCACTAATTGTTTGTGTATATGCTAACTAACATTGTCTGTATGCTATGTATTTTAAATTGCCAATACTTGTATAGACATACTGAAGGAGCTTCTCAGAATTGATTTCTCATGTTCAATCAATATCTGACTCAAGTACCTATCACCCAATTCTCTAATCACTTGCCTGAGCAGTAGAGTATGAAATTTCTCAGTTAACTTGAGCAAAAGTATTTTAAGCACATAGATGAGTATGTAGGTGCTAGCATGAAGAGATCTACCGTGCAGAATGGGAGTATGGTGATGTGGGTAAAGCGTAAAGGTTTAAGTTAGCAAGAGAAAATCACCAGACTTTCTGTGAATCCTAAACTAACGTGTTATTAAAGCCTCTAGTTCACTGCATCATGTATTTGGTAATGCCACATATGATATACACAAGATACTTAGATTTTTTTTCAGATTTTGAGGAACATATGCCTTCAGCACCTTGGTTTCTAATGCAAAGGATTGCTGCTAGAATAAACATGAAATTCCATGAAGTGGTTATCATCTCCTACTATTATTGTTGAGTGTGTAAGGACTAATGTTTGTGAGAAACACCATATTCTTTATCATCTGTTATATTCATCATTATCTGCATTTACTTTTCCTACATAACCAGCTCAGACATCCTAGAACTTTCTCATCTAGGCTCTAAGTCCTCTGTTTCCAGACCCAAATCACAGCTAAAGTTATCAGCTCCACTAATTCTGTGCGTAAGCTAGGGTAATTCTGCATATGTAGAAAGAGAAATGTTTCTCTATAAAGCTGAATTTATATAAAAAATATAAATAATAATGGATCTCTGTAGTTGTTGCACTACTATGCTGGAATAAGCTCCATTTCACTTACCAAATAAATAGCCGAAGACAACAAAATTTAAGCACAATCAAATGCATAGATAAATCAGTCTTTGAGCTCACCACATGGACAAGTACACACTGTATCAGTGCTTAAGTAACTACATCATGATTGAATTTTTAATAGGAAATGCCTCTATTAAGATTTGTAAGTCTTCTTACTATATGTATTCATAGAGACAAAAACGTTGCAACACATTTCTCATATTCTGGCCTTTCTTTGGGAAATTAGTTTTCCAGTGTAGCAGCCATAATATCATAGTGGAGGTTGTGTCCTGAGTTATGAAATAGACTCACAAGTTTTCTTCAGTGCACATCAGGAATTTGGGGAATCAGTCTAAACTGCAAAGTAGAGTTCCTAAAATCACTAAGCTTAGGCCAGTTCTGACCTGGATTGGTGCTTTTGTTTGCTTGTTTTTCCAGTAGAAGGAAGGATTAAAAAAAAAAAATGTAAATGCATATTGATATTTGGAAACTTTAATGGGTCAAAATTCAGAGATAACAGCCTGAGTTTTTATTCTGGACTGTAGTTAGAACTGTTTTCTTTTTCTGGAGTCTGTGTGATCTTAGGTTCAGCCTTCTCAAACAGCCAGGGCCAGTTCCCCTCTGAACAGACAGCAGAGGCATCCGTAGACTCGGAGATGAGAGTGAAAGGCTTTGGTCCTGATTTCAGTGCTGGACATGGACCTGCCACTCCTTGGGCTCAGGTTTCTGTACAAATGGGGCCACAGGAAGCTGGTTGAAAATTGGACAGAGGGTGTGATGGAGCAGTAGGCTTTCCACAGCCTAAATAGCAGTAAGCCACAGGTGCTCGGAGAGCATGGTCATTACTTAACGGAGGTTCAATTGGCCAAATGTTTTTTGGTCCAATGTTTTTTGCAAGCCTGATAATGCCTAATGTCCAAAAAAGATTTTGCTACTTAAATTACCTCATAGTAGATTAGTTATACCAATAGGAATTTTGCCAGTGTTAAAACTGCTGGATCAAATTGTTAACTTGTGCATTTTGTTATCGAGTCCTCTTTGCTTACAGCATGCTTACATGGGCCTAAAGAGTTTCTTCAGTGAGTACATTTAATTTTTGTTTAATGGTAGGATGGGTTAAAAGAGGTAAAATATATAGTTCTGCACTGTAAACACCAGAGATGATAAAAACGTCCTTTCCATGGCAGATGAAATGTAGCTTTGTGCCAATTTGTTTGCCTTTGTCTCAGAACACTGCTGAGTAGTTTCTGGTCATGACAGCTTGGTTATGTCAAGTTACAGAAAAAGGAAATACTTTCCTTTTCCACATCTTATGCCCTGTTTTTACCACTGAGTGAATGCCAACAGAATATGCTTTAATGGTATTTTAATAATTTGTAAACTGTTGCAAAGAAGCATTATCACAGTGTAAATCAGACTGGTAATAACCATGATAATGTGTGCAGTTTAGCTTTGATGATAAATTCTGAATGTCATGAGTCATGGAGTGGTAATTATCACTTCTAATGATGAGCATCTTAAGAAAGCTTGTTTAAGATATACAGATTAACATCCTGCTTTTTAAGATTTGTCAAGATCGTGGAAATAAGTCTCTTTCTGCATTTTGTGCCAGTGACGGAAAGCTTCCATATTAGTAGTATTACTGGAGTACATTATCCAGTAACATCTGCAACGTTACTTGAAAAATGACAAAGCCTTTTTTGAAAGTGCTAAAGTATGTAACAGTGCTGCTTGCTCATTGTCTTTGTCTGCCTGAAGTCCTCGATGTGCAAACCTTGTTTTTCTACTCGTTATCTGCTATTGCCAGCCTGTATTTGCCTGGCCTCCATGTCCTGTCCAGTGTTGTTACTGCACTAATAGTAAGGGTGCTTTGTTGTGTGGTTGGTTGGTTGGTTTTCTCACATTGCGGCTATTTAAAATAAGCAGAACTTTACTGTCTGCTAACACATATTCTAAGATGCGTGTGTTTGTGTGGCTGCTCTCCAGCATGCAGCGCACGTTCCAGTCTGTACAACTGCGATGCTCTGCTTCAGTCTGAACAGTGCTGCCTATGGCAAAGTGGAGGGAATGTGGAAAGAGCAAGAGAGTTTTAGTATCTACTGATGAACAAAACGTTCACAAAAGAAGGTAATTGTAAAGCACAGATAATTGGCGATGCAGTAATCTGGACAGGTAAAGGAATAGCAATACTCAAAATTCTGGTTTTGCTCACAACTCTCCTCCTTTTATGGTGCTTGTAAGTACTCGTGTGCTGCTTTGAAGTCATGATCGAGTGGTACATATTGCTCACCGACTCTTTCCAATTTCTTTTTAAAGGGAGCTTTTACAAATAAGCTTGCTAAAGAATAACAGAAGAAAGTAAGATCAGAATATTTGAAGTGTTTACCTACTAAGCTTTTTTATTAATGAGTTTTAAAAGTGTTTAAATACTCTCATTATTAACAAAGAGCACTCAGTGTTTGAAAACCTTTAACATTCTGGCCATTACTTAATGATGAGCTTTAAATGGCATGGTGATTGCTTGTTAAAGGATTTTCCCTACTTAGTTTAGACAGATCTTTTAATAAGAACTTACAAATGTAAGGAAGAAAACTTTCTTGAAAGCACCTGACTGGCATTAATTCCTCTCACTTCAGATAAAGAAGCAAAGTGATGTATAGAGCTGAAATAAATGGCATATCTTTTCCTAATGCTTTGCAACATGTGGCTGAACTGTGAAAATTTTAGATTATGTGGAAAAATCTTTCTCCCTAGTGTTCTATTCATAGTTGTCTGAAGTTGTTAATGTGAGGAATTGTTGCTAAAGCATATATTCACGAGTCACCCTTGCAGGGATGAATTTTACAAAGGAAAAAGCATGGATCTTTCAGTAGGGTCTTTCTGAAAACAGCCTTTGCAGTTTGATTTTAGTAAGAACATTTATAGGATTTAGATTACACTTGGGGAGAAATTTTCAGGTCTGGAGGACAGTAATTTAATTGCTGCCACAGGATGTATTGTTCCATACTTCCCATTAAGCCTTGATCTGTGGTAACAGCAGCAGGAGTCTGCAACTCTGCCTCATCTGGAGGACAGTCCTGATTGAAGAGCGGGTGTTAATGTGGCAATTAAAGGGGGAAATGCTACAGCCAGGTAGAAGGCAACTAAGTCATTTAGATGATGTGAAGCAAGGGGAAATATACAATACAGTGATTTAGGAAAAAAAAAATAATAATCAGCAAAACCTGGGTCTGTGGGTTTCTGGAGGTTCAAATGCTGTTCAGTTTGAAACTGTGATGTATAACAGAGAAAGAAAACAAAGAAAGAAGTTGTTCTTTGCATAGGGTTTTCATGACTGGTCACAGAAGTATCTGAGAGAAATGACATTGTGGGTGGGGTGACTTTGTGCAGTTGTTTCTGCATTGGTATATTAGCTGAAGTTTCCAGGAGAAATTTAGTGTAAGGTAACCATTTTTTGAAAGTGCATATATTCATCTTGGTTTTGCTTTCAGAAAAATTCAGAATATGGATAAAACTTAGTGTTTGTTGTTGTTGTTTTTTTAAAGTGCATGTGTGAGTATTGTAAGACATGTCAAAAAATTCGGTCCTGCCAAGTCTTTTTAGTAGAGGCACTATCACAAGTCTCACACAACATGAAATACAAGATGCAATTCCAGTGTAGAATAGGTATCAATGTTTCACAAAGTTACCAATAGTAAGCATTCTCCGTTTGTACTTAGGCATTCACCTTTTTCACTCTAAAGTATAAAAACAGGATCAACTTTAGCCCTTAGTAATGAAAAGTAAAAAAGCTTCTGCAGCCTGTCAATGAATTTCGAGAAAACACCAAAGCATAGTGGAAATAGTTTAACACCATGACTGTGCTTTTCAGCTTTTCTTAGTACTTCTACTATTTTGACAAATTTTTGTGGTATTAACATCTGATTTGTTAATTAATAGTGGAATTTTTTAATCAATAGTGAATTATTTCTTGAGTGAATATAATTTCTTTTTCAGAGTATTTAACATCCTGAAGGGTTATGTATCAGTTTCTTCTTTAATACTGTTTTCTAGGTTACATTTGAGAATACACATTTTAGTGGTTTCTCACTGCCTCGGCAGATAAATTCACAGCAAATAAATTGGCTAAGGCCCCTACTTACATCTGTGGGTGGATCTCAAGGTATAGCATACATCCAGCGAAGTGACATGGAGTAAGGCTTTTTCATATGTCCATTTGCATACACTTGCATTTACATACATCTGTTCCTGCAGATAACTTTGCTTTAGAAAACTTCATAAAATAAATAGCCCTAAGCTGGAGCTGAATTTTTTGCTCTCGCCTACCTGATGGAGGCAGTAGCCTGGTCCCTTTTGTTTTCTAACTGGTTGATGGAGTGAGACAGGAGCTTCATAGGGAGGGCATTTCCCATCTGCAGTCACCTCCCATCCTCATGTGTGCGTACATACAGGTCAAGTGTTTTGGATGATCATCAGGGGGCATCCTCTTAAACACATTGGGCTATCTTCTGCCAGCTGTAGACTGCACCTGTCGCTCACTGGTGTCAGAAATGTCCTGCCTCCCCATCAGTTCTTAAAGCTTCTCCTGGTAGTGGCACTGGAGTGCTTCCTGCTTCCCTGAAATGAGACCAAGAAGAAACGAAATGAGATGGGAGCTGGGTTAGGGTCCCACGGAGCTGTAGCACTCTGGTCAACAGTGGCCCTCACAGTTCGTACCTGCCTGGGGTTTAGCAAATCTCGGGCTTCTCTGAGCTGAGCCAAACGCTAAGCTGGCAGTGTAAATTGTACCTTCTGTTCTGCTGTGTATGCTGAAGTTCTCCCAGTGCAGTTCACAGATTACCTGTGTTACATGAAAGTTCTTCTTAGAAGATCTTAGTTTAAGACAAAGTACATTTTCATAAACTCGTTAGATACATAAAGATGAAGCTATTGCTCGTGTGTGTAAAGCTGCGTCAGTCTTATGGCAGGTACTGAATCATTTCACTAACAAGCCCTGTGTCCCATGGTAAGCCATTGTCTGGTGAAACAGATAGCTCTGCTGTTCTGAGGCTACAAAGGTTTTTAAAACTAAAAACAATATTGACATTGACGAATAGATGAAATACTGCCTTGCTGACTTTGTTGCTTTCAAAGTATCCTGCCAAGTTGTGCTGGAGTAGCTGCTAAAGGAAAACACACAGTAGGGTTATTGGAACAAGAGATTAAGAAAAGTCACTAAGACATGTTCAAAGGACACTGAAGTGTTTTTGATTTCTCTCACATTCAGTGGGATCCTTCCAAAAGCATAATGTGAGTATATTGTCATGAATACAATTTAGTTACAGAAAAACAGAGAACGCACCTTTGTGTGTCAAGCCAAAAATTAGAATGTATTAATACAGTGTTTTAATTGCCCAATCAAAATACCACAATCAGTTAATTTAGCACAATTGAGAAGGAATTTGCAATTTTACAAATTAATTATTCCACATTCTCATTAATAATGCAATTAAAATAGCTGTAAACCAGTATCCTCGTACCTAGCCTCTTCCCTGGTGTTGTCCTTGCCTTCTGGAGTCAGCAAGAGTCGGAAGGTGAGGGTGGGAACTTCTTCCTCCCGACAAATCTCCAGGTTTGTTAATCCTCCTCTGTAGATGGTGTGATTTCTTTTTAAGGGGAGAGCTATGCAACTAACAGAAAGCTAAGCAAAATGCAAGGTAAAACAGTTGAAATAATTTACACTCATAAACACAGGAGAAGCACCAAGTTAGCACTTGTAACTGTGGTGTTACAGCTAGGACAAGCTAGACAATGACCATCAGATCTTTGAGTTGCTGCTACAGTCTGTTTCTTACTTATTTTTAGATGTGGCACATCACGCTACAGTAAATTTAAGACAAGGATAAAAAGCCCTAAGTCCTGAAGTACTTTATTAGTTTTTAAAATCAAGACTGAGGTCTGTTGCTAGCACTTGTTAATGCCAAACTGAGTGAACCACAGAGTTACAATATAAATGAGCAGTTAAGTCCTTATTTCCCTTGAAAATGAACTTCACATTTGTGTAAAGCGCTTGCTTTAATGAGTTTTCTAGTAATTTTAATAAAGGGAGCAGATTGTCTTTGTACCGAAGGGAAGTTCCTGTTAAGAGATGCTCTTATCCTTGAGAGAACTTCCTTGGGGAAAGGTGAAGTGTGTATCAGTGAAAGAAAGCAGGTAGAGTGTTATTTCCTCCTTTTGAACATCTCCAGCTGTTATTTTGGAAAACAGGCTCATTTGTGCATGAGTCTTTTGTGTTCTTCCTTTCACTCCGAGCCCCAAAGTGAACCAGATGAAGAGATGTATTGCTAAGGTGCAGACTGCCCTTTGCAGCAGAACTAAAAGCCCAATGTTTTCACAAGAGTGATAGTCTGCTATGAACAGGAGCCATATTCACTTCAGAATATTGTGGTTACTTGTATTGTACTTTTTATTTATATACTCTTTACTATTTTGTGGTGGTGTTTTGTTTTTTTGTTTGTTTAGTTTTCCTATATTCAGTTTCGCCCATACCAACTTTTATGTACTCAACTGTTATTTCTCTGTTGCTCTTAGTTCCTTTCAGCTGCTTACAAGAAAATATGAACACAAAACACAACTCTAGAAAATAATTCAGAGCTTTTGTTCTCAAGTAGCTTTGAAATGAAGCTAAACATGTTCTTTGACCTACAAGCACTGTCATGGTTTACTTTCCAGAGTCTGCCAAGCATTTGATAATGATGATAAGCCAAACTAGGTATGTCTTAGATAATCAGAAAACTAAGTCAAACTTAATTTGGAGGGCATTTTTTTATTCATTGCTAAAAGTAAATCTATCAAATTAATACAGTTGTAAAACTGGCATGTGGGTCACTGGTGACACAGTTTCTCTGACTGCACCTGCTTTTACCTGTGCCTGTTCTGTGTGGTTTCTGCCTGTTTTACTTGGGCTGAAGCAATGCCCTTACAAGAAGAGAAAGAAACAAAATATTTTGAAATAATTTCTGAAAATCACAAAAATGGAGAGAAGTAATTACAACTTATCCACAAAAATATACAAATTCTGCAGGCCAAAATACAAGTAGAATGCAACAATACTTGTGTTATTTCCAGGCAAGCCATTGCTAGAGCTGCCACAGAGATTAGTGAGTTCACTACTGGAAAGGGATGGCTACCCATCTGATGTCTAGTAGGAGTGCTGTTATCTGTAACGCAGTGCATCTCTTAGGATGTGACTCACAATGAAAAGTTTTCTCATGGAGAATATTTTCTGCCATTTGTGTGTGTGTATTCTGGTTTGTTTGGGTTTGGGTTTTGTTTTGTTTTGATTTTTGGTGTTTGGGTTTTTTTTTGCTTTGCACTTGCACAGTAGATTGGCACACAGCTGGTTTTCAGATTACAGTGCAGAGGAAAATATTTTCTTGTTTTATTCATTTATTGAAAATAATAATCACATGCAGTGAATGACAACAACTTTCCCTCTCCTCTTAGTACATCTCTTTTTAAATGCTTCCTTTGTTTTGTAGTTGCTGTTAAAGGTGGGAAACCACACACCAGCACAAAATTAGAGAGAAGTGTAAGTGACAAGCTATATATCAACCACACTACTAATTCCCTGCCACACTTCTAGTTCAGAGAAAACATGCTGAGGGGAAGATGTATGTGGATATATAGTTCTGGTCAGGACCAGCGGGGTTTCTTTGATCACCCAAGATATTGACAGCCTGATGAATACTTTAACTCTGAAGTGTTCTGGTTTTTTTTTAAATGAGAATGAGATTATCCTTTGTTTTTATTTGTGTATTTCTTCAATTCACATGTTTCTATTATAGCTTTATATGTAGTTTTAGACAGGGATATTTTTCATATGTTGAGGTGGTCTGATACAAAGGTTATTTTGTCTATAATATGTAGTTTTAACAATAACAAAGGTATGAGAATTGTTTTCAGAGTTAAAGCATTTTGTCCATCTCTAAGGATCAGTAAAATTCTCTAAAACAGTTAGGACCAGTCCAATTTTGAAATTTCAAATACTTACGGACATGGTTTAGTGGGTAATATTGGTGATGGGGGGACGGTTGTTCTTGGAGGTCTTTTCCAACATTAATGATTCTATGATCATAACACTTTCCAAAAGCAAGAAGACATTTTCATGGTGATAAAGTACGTCACTCAAACAGCAGTCTAGTTCTTTCACTGTAGGACTGTACACCTTCCTTTTGGAAGGAAACTTACAAATAATAATAGTACTTTAAAAAAAATACTTGTGAGTTGCTAAACCATTAACCCTTTACTTAGGAAAGACTTGCAAAATGTACTTGGAGGAGGCTGTGCTTATGTAAGTAAAGGCCAGACCTGGCAAATTGTTCTGTTTGGATCTGAACTTGTGTCTGTCTGCCTGGAGGTGCAGTGAGCCCTTGCTCCTAAGGCTCAGCTTTCCAGAGGGATTTGGAACAGTCTATGCTATCCTCACTCCTTATAGCCAAACATGACCATTTTAGTGTAAAACTTTGTGACACATAAAGTAAAAACTAACAGATTATGTACTGTGTCACATCCTCTGTTTTTTGATATTGCTAGGCAGACAGCAGTTTGGGGGAGGGAAAGCACTGGAGGAGTGTTCAAAATAAGTTGTGTAGAAATGTGTAAGCGTAGTCTGAGCCTAATCCCATTGTCATCATTTGAAAGCTGCTAGGAGCTAAATTATATCTCTTAGTTAATATTCAATATAATGTCTGTTTATTTGTTTAAACTTCAGATCTTAGCTGTTCGTTTAATATTCAGTATATCTTTCTGTTTCTTAAATTCACATCCTTAATGAGGGGACCTGCCAGACTAAAGGGGATGTGAAGAGCATCAGTGATACTGCAGAACAGTTGTGACAGCTGAGAGACAGGAAAAGACAAGTTGATTCAATGTGTAAAACAAAGGGAGAGAAAAGATAAAGAAAAGAAAGAACTTGATGTCTCCTCTTCCAAAGCTTGATTTATGCAGCAGCTCATTTATTTGCTCTTTTTCTGGTTTTAAATAAAATGTGAAAAGCCAGTCATCTACCCATGAATAAAACAGAGTGTTATTGTTTGATTAATACCTCATACTGATGTTAGGAGATGCCTAATTATGCATCAGTGTTTGCCTCATTATGTAGAGGAGCATCATCACAGCAGATTAGTCCATGAACAGAGAATGGTTTCCTTTTTGCTAATTAATTCTCATGCTTCAAAATAAGGAACCCAAACAGCAGTCTAGTTCTTTCTCAGTAAGATTTTACACCTAATTTTGGAAGGAAATTGTTTGTTGCAAATAATAATTATAATAATAATAATTAAAAACAACAGCAACAAAAAAGAAAAAGAAAAAAAAAAGACTGTCTGACCAAGTCTCAAAAACATGGCTCAAATAGATTGCTTTTCTTTGCTAGTAAGGTGTGAGAGAATTCCCACAGCCTGCAGCTTTCTGAAAATGTCTTCAGCGATATTAACTCCATCTTCTTTCCCTACATTTATGACATAGTGTTGACTCCAAAGGTTATAATAAGAACACAGCTAACTTTTGCAAATAAATGAGTGAAACACTGAGAACTGCAGTTCTGTTCTAGCTCAGTAAAGGCAGAAATTAATATCAAGTAACAGAAGAAGGGATGTATTTCCACACTAGACAAAGTTCAAAGAGAAAATACTCTTGAAATAGCAACTAAGAAAACGTTTGGATGATGGAATGCAGCAATCAAGAGAAGTAGCTGGATACTTGCTTCAACAAATAAGAGGAAAAATGTGTAAATTCTTGAAGGTTATAATGGCCTGCGTTCCAGCCATGAAGATATGTCTGCTAATACTAGGTGCTGTGATGTAGGAAATAAAGTTAAGGAGATACAAAGGGTATTTAAAAGTTTATGGCTAAAAATTTAGTGCTAGCATTTGAACTACTGGGAATTTAAGGCCTATTTCAGTAGGTTAAAGAAACCTTCTTGAGTGTCCTCATCTTGTATCTTGCCACAGCATGCAGACCTTATGTAAATTCATCATTTCCTAGCAAAAACTTGGAGCCTCAATCCCTGCATCAGAGAGAGCATTTTTAAAGAGACAAAAGTAAGAAGATGAGCAACTTCATGATATGATATTAAACTTCAAGGAGAGTAAAGTATTGCCCAAACTCTCTTTTGTATTTTGAAATCTCATTTCCAAAGCATACTTCAAGGACTTCTCTTATTTACAAGAACAAACCCATGCATTAAGAAAAAACACACTGAATTCTTGAGGAAAAGGACTAATTGCAGGTGGATTATAGAACCTGAAGATTTTACCCTGAATGATTAGTACATAGAGTGGACAAGAATAACAGAAATGTAAGAGGGAGATGGCCATATTCCAATATCCTCAGGTTAGTAGAGCCTAAGTTTTGCAATGTCAGAAGTAATTTTACTGACATTATTGTCAGTAAAATAAAAGTGGGAAATAAAAGTGCTGTGTAGAGGGCTGTATCAGAATCTGATGCTACTTAAAAAGTAATTACCTGAGTTGTGGCTTTTATTTCTGCCCTTCCCAAGGGCTAGTGTTACTGTCCTCTGCAAATATAAGGTCAGTGCCATCCTCACAGTAGAGTTTCACTAGATCTCCACTATAATCTGTGCTTGGCATTTGAGAGGTTAAAAAGAGCAGTATGGGAGAAAACAGCTCTCTGACAGCAGCACCGACTGTAAAAGTCAGTGATGTATTTTGGAGGAAGAACTAAAAATATGTCAAAGATAGTTTCAGGCAAAACAGAGAAAATGTCAGTGTAATGACAAGTCTCAAAATCTGCAAGACTGTATGCAGCGTTATAAATATGTTCAAAACCAAAGTTTTGCTTGACAGGTTATCATTTACAATTTTTAACAATTAATGTTGCCAGGATGCAGTAGTGTGGCTCTGAAAATAAGCTGGCATTTCTGAGTAATTTATTGATCTTGAAGAAAATTACACTTTCCTGGATTCACTTCAAAGTAACCTTCTTCTAATTGGCGTTGCAACCTGGAAGAAACCTCGTAACGTGCTTTCCTTGGGGACAAGTTACTGAATAAATACCTGTGTAGTAAACAAATCTGTTAAAAAGAATCAAATTTTAGTGCAGCAAGATCACCTTTTGACAGCTTTGTACTACATACACGTGCCCAGAGAATGATCTGTAAAGGCAGCTATATGTGTCTTTGTTATCCTACCGTATACTTCAGTTGCCTTGATTCTCGTTTGAGCTATAGCCTGGATTACATTTATTGCACTGGTAGTGTAAGAAAGTTCCAATGTAAGTGCAGCTATCCATAGGAAAATCTTTGTTGTAAAAATGATAGTTGTCAAAAAAAAAAAAAAAAAAAAAGTTCTGCAATCTCTTCTGCCTTCCTTGTCACCCAAGAGGGAAGCGTGTCTCTGAGCACGCCTGTGCCTGTCATGTTAGGTTCGGGACTAACAAGGCTGTACTGGGAACAACTTGTCAGAGGTCTGGTTGAACTTTGTTCCGTGTGCCATGCTGCTGGCATCAGTGAAGCACTTTGAGAGAGCGAAATGTTCCAAGTGTCATTCAGCGCAGCAGCGTGAGTTGTACGGTTTCTTTTCACCCCCTAATTTCAGTCACTTTAGTTTTAGTGCTATCAACCCACTTAGCAGGAGGACAAGCAGAGGGAAACACAGCTTTCAGTTTTGTGTGTGCTGTCTCCCATTCAATCTGCTGTATCGTTAATTGGGTTCCATTTCTTGCTCACTTTCAGGTGATTATTGTATTTATGTTGCAGCAAAAATAACTTCCTGCAACTTTATCTTTACCTCCTGTTTAAGACTGCTTTTCTGTGTATTCTTAATCAGCTTTCCTCATCTGGCATAAGGTGGTTGCATATATTGTGTGTCATTCCTCTGGTGAACAAAGTTAGTCTTCCATATATTATGGCTGACAAACAATTTGGATATGAGCAGATGAACAGAGCTATAAAGATAATGCATTTCCTCAGTGTTGTTTTTGTTTTTGTTTTTGTTTTTTTTTGTTGTTGGTTGGTTGGTCGTTTTCACATAGGAAATACAATATTGAGGAAACATTCAGAAATAGATAGAGGCAAATGTAGGAACAAGCATGTCACAGGCTTTCTTCAGGCAGTTCCAAAACCCTTTTCTGAAGATGGACCACTAAAGATGTAAAAGACAGTTGCTTTAAAACTATATACAAAGAAATAGTCTATTTAAATATTTTAGCTTAAAAAAAAAAATCTTTTGGGGAGGGATATTCAATTTTCATGCTTGCAAAAACAGTTTGTTTATTGTTCTGTATAGTGCTTAAGTTCTTTTTGCTTCAATTATAAGTTATAAAATACATTGGGCATTAATTCCTAGAGGTGCTTAACTGTGATATGTAAAATAGGATTTAGGTAATTTTGTTACTCTGTGGAGGTTTTCAGGCCATAAGTAACCACTTTATCATTTAGTCTTTGGGTAAAAGATTAACCCCACTTTTCCCTGAGTTTGACTACTGGAAACAAAGCAAATGAAGGAGTCTGTTGTCAGCTGTGGAAAAGACATGAGTTATGATACTGCGGCACCAGTGAAGGTATCAACAACTACCAAGTACAACTGGCACTTGGAATAAATCCATAAAAAACAACCAACCATCTTTCATCCTTTCCTTGGGAAATAAAAAAGTTCCCAGACGTGTCAGCACTACCAACAAACTAGGAAGCCAGCGCTAGCTGCTCGTGCGGAGGTCTGACTTGTCATGCTCGATCACTGCAGCCCCAAAATTTTGTGCTTTGTTCCTTTCCCTGTTTGCGAAATCTGAAGTAGAAAAGTATCTCAAGAGTTTAATGATGCTTCTGTGATGCTTCAGTGTTTAAGAAGTCACCACACCTTATATCTCAGTAATATCCTGTGTATGCTCTATTAGCTGAACACTCACCATGTTGACGAAGTCGTCCCTGGTGCTTCTGTGCTGGTTATAGGACTGTCACAATGGCATGAGCTCAGGAAAGTGGAACAGAGATACCAGAATCTCCATCTCTCTCTACTGACTGAGATTATAGCCTGAGAAAGTGCCAGCAAATCTGGCCAGCCTTGCACATTCTGCAGTCTCAATCACTTCTTTCATGACTATGTGAAAACCTATACAGATTTGTTCAGAGAAGTTTATTTAAAGCCTATCATGAATGAAATCAAGCTAGGCCGTGTATTCATCTGTGCTGTTTGCTCTCTCCTGCTCTCAATAATGCTGACCTTTTGAGTCTGTGGCAAAGGAACGAGCTGTAGAGTTCAGAGGTTCTTTCAACTTGAGCAGGCTGCAGTAGAAACTCAACATCAAAATGAAGTTGCTGTCTGGAAGATTATATTCACTGATGTGCAAGCAATGAGCAGAACTATTGCACATTCAGAATCTTCTCCATAGCCTTGTAAAAACCATCCAAGGACTTTGACTTACTATTATCATCAAAGAAGAGACTGCATTTTAGCTTGTCCTTTTCCCAGTTGTCCTTATTTCTTAGATGTGCAAAACTGCGTTTGGAAAGAACGGGTTATCTGCTGCTTAAATGAGATTGCTATTAGCTAATTGCTGTTATACCAAGCAGTTGTAAATTTTGCTCTCATTATCGGTCTGTGTCACACTTACCATGTCCAACAGTTTTCACAGCATCTGTCTGCTTCCGGAACTTTTTTTTAGAGTCTGGCGTGGCTATGGATCAGGTAGTAAAGTCTGTCCAGCAGAAACCTCCCCATCCTTCCTCCAGGATTTTACTCAGTCAGAACTGATTAGGAACGGAAGACTTTGGATCTGAATATCAGAAGAAAGAATACTGACACACTCTTCTAGGTGAAAAGTAAAGCCACAATGGAAGATAACCAAAAGACTGGGCAACTATTGGAAATGGAAGTCAACTGGGATGGGTGACCTAAAAGAAAAAGATGATACATCTTTGAGAAAGACAGAGAAGTGGACTGGTAACTGTAGACCAGCCAGCCTCAGCTTGCTGTCTGAAAGGAACATGAAATACATCCTCTCCTTGGGTGGTGCCTATCTGTTTCAAACTATGTGAAGGACAGGAAGGTAATATTGTCATCACATATTTACCAACTACTAATCATGTTTGAACAATCTGATTGCCTTTTCTAATTATCATGGTCAAGGGAAGGGTGATGGATGTAACTTGTTTTGACTTTAAGAAATTTTTATCCCTGCAACATTCTCATTCATAACCAAAGGAAGCGTGGGCAGCACAATGAGACTGCTAGATGGGTTGGACTGATGGGCTCAAAGGGTAGTTAATCAATGTCTCGATGTCTGTCTGGCAGAATATCACAGGTAAGTACTGGGGGCATTGCTGGTCAGTATCTTCATCAGTGACCTGGAGGAGGACTGTGTACCCTCAGCAAATCTGTGGATGATGCTAAAATAGAGAAAGTGGTTTACACATAAAAAAAAGTACAGCATCAGTCCAGAGGACTGTAAGAAGCTATAGGATTGGGCAAAATAAATTTATGAAGTTAACAAGAAGTATTAAATTCTGTACCTGGGTGAAAAACTCCACGCACCAGTAAAGCTGGGAACTGGCTAGCTGGTGTGTTGCAAAGGTCATAGTGGATAGCAAGTTAATAGGACCAAAAGGTGGACTTTGGTCACCAGGAAGGCAAACTGAACTGGGCTACAGTGAGCAGATAAGGTGCAATTATTATCCCTCTCACAATGTTGATGCTGTGTATGTACATCTGGGATTCTGCATCCACTTCTGGGCTCTACAGTTCAAGTAGGATGACAAAAGCTGGCATCCGTTTAGCAGAGCTTGCAAGACTATCGTAGGCCAAAAGCATGTGACCTTTGAGAAGAGGCTGAGACATCTGGGCTTGTTTAGTCTGGCAAAGAAACAGCTAAGCGGTGATCTAATCGTTGCCTGCAGCAACCTGAATGGGAATTACCCAGATGGCAGAACCAAATTCTTCCTGGTACTGGCAGATGGTAAAATAAGAGACAACAGCCCCAGGGTGCAGCTTGGGAGATTCAGTTTGTACATTACAGAAAAGTTATTCACCAGAAGGGTAGTGTGGTAGTGGATTTGCTTACCCAGAGAGGTAACCAGTGGAATTGTCCTTCTTGGAGTCTTCAAGACTTGGCTAGAAAAACGTGGCAGCTGTCCTGGTACGCCCTTGGCAGCAGTCCTGCGTCCAGCCAGCACTTCCAGCCAACTTTCTGCGAGTAACAAACTCAAAGGGTAACTCTGAAAAGAAAGTTGATGCACCCAAATTCACGTGTTCATCTCATATTCTCTCTTCGGGATGATTTGGTTTTATGCTAGCATGCGTAGGGGCAGTGAAAGTAGAAATAATGACAAGGTGCTGGGGAAGGCTGTTTTGTCAATCGCAGTAAAAAACCAATAATAACAAAATAATCATAGGCCTCTAAGTTTCCTTTACGTATTTTTTGTCGAGCTAGACGGGAGCATTTCAGTCATCAAAAGCTTAAGCTGAGGTGTTCCAAGAAAAATGTGCGCTCAGGGCCTCAGGGGAGGAATGGAGGGTATGCTTGCTAATTTTATCTGGGAAGATACTCCCCTCTTGGGAGGACATAAAGTGACTGAGGTCCTTTCACAGTGGGAGCTCTGTTGCATAAATTGCTTTGCTCTGCATACTGGGCACAAAGCTTTCTGCTGCTGGCCAGAGATAAGATTGAGAAAAATGTTCTTGAACTGGACAGCCTCATTATCATTGCATGTAAAAACAGCCATTTGACTGCTTTAATTTTCACCAGCAGAAATGGTCACTTGAAGATTATTTTACTTACCTAAGACCACAGACTGCTATGTTATTGGCCGCACTGCTGCCTCCCATATGCCTGTGCTGAGTTAACAAGAGAGGCCAGCATACATTTTCCACCACTGAGTTTTTCCTGCATCTCATTTATATGGTTTATGTTGGGAATGGCAGAACAGCTCAAAATACATCAGTAAATTAATGTTAAAAAGAAACATATAATTAAGGTTGTTTATCAGGACATTTAGCAGTTCTGGTAGGCTCTGTGGCTGTTCTTAGCGGAGTTACACAATTATTTGATAACTTGCAGGTTGACAATAGTATAACAGAAGTTGTCTGTGCTTTGGGGCAAAAACTGGAGGGGCAACATAGGTGAAGAGAGTAAGCTGTGTTACAGGCATGGAGTTGGGTTGGACCTGCCTGGCTCTCCAGAAGGGATACTTAACAAAGGGCTTTTTCTTTGTATATGCTTTTCTCTTTGATCCGTGCTGCAGTCAAGTGAGCCTTGAAAACCAGCTTCAGTTTTCCCATCATCTTTTAAGTCTCTCTGAACATTTCAATAACTTTGGAGAAACAATGCTTGTCGTATAGCACATATTGCCAGGGGGCACCAGTGTGATGATAAAATGCTCTCTGTATACATCCTAACAGGAGAGTATTACACTTCCACTTTTTATTGCTATGATTTTTTCCTGACAAAGGCTTGATTTCTAATGCATGTCTGGGCACCAAATTAAGTAGCCGGGTACTCTGCTTGAGTAGGCCTTCAATTAGTCTGACCAGGAAATTGAGTCCCTGCTATTCTTTTAGGAAAACTTCTCTAGACTTTAAATGAAGACAGAGAAGACCCACAGCAAGTAATTGCAATGGAGAATCTGTTTACAGATTATCACTGAAGGAGAGACGTAATGCTGTCCTTTATCATCACTTGTCATAGCATTGACAGCCTGCAAACCTCCAGCCTGTGCATTATTCTTTATTTGTCGCCACCTGTGCCAACTCTTGCCCTGGCAGGTGCCTGGCATGTGTCAAACATATGATTCATGGGTACATTTGATCAGCACTGTGAAGAAAATGATGATGTATTTTCTTTTAAATTACAAATTAGACATTTATTTCCCACATCTAGTGACAGGGGTTTTGGCTTCTTTATATCCAAAGTGCACCATTTATAGCTCACTGTAGAATTTAAATATTGGCTCCTCTCTCATGCCTAACTCTGAAAGTGAAATTTATGTAATATTACAGCACATAAATGAAACCATTGTACCTCCCTGTTTTATTGTTGTGGCAAGCTTTCCTGAACTGATTCCTTTGGTAATAAATGGGCCGAACGTGTTGTCTCCTGGAGATTTAAAGGCCATTTTATTTCCTGTTGCATTCTGTTTTGCACACTGTTATAATTGCTTTCAGATAATTTCTTTAAAATTATAGTTTTTCTCTGGCATTGATTGTTGCATGTTTACTTGGGTACTAGAGCTCACTTGCTTCTAAATGTATATATAGAATATATAGGCTTGTGTGAGAGATGTTTCTTCTGGAGATAATATTAGCAACAAAATAAGTGGGGACTGCAAGGAACTGTAAATGTACTATAGGAAATAAAAATATTTTTCTCTTAGAAGAAAGAAGTTTATGGAGTACTGTGAAAGGGGGGCAGTTTATTATTTTAGGAAAATATGAGATTAATTGGAATTTGTTAATAACAACAATTACCATCTAAATCACTTGTTAGTCAAATTTATTGCCATACAGAACATTTGAAAGTCTTGTCCAGTTTTTTTTAAGTAATACTTGAGAAGCAAGATTCCCAGGTATTGTCTTTGTCAAAGCATCCATGTCTTTATGATCACTGGCTCTTTTATTAAGTAGCTAGCCCAGCTGCTGACTGCAGATCCTGCAGAATTGCTACTACTCTGCATGAGCATTTTCTTTCATAGTCTCACCTATAGTAATGCCAGCATACTGAGTAATGCAGGGGTGGCTTTTGTGAGTAGTTCAGGAGGAAGGATATGTTTTACTACCTATATAAATAGAATAAAATGCTACATTTTTCTTTACAACTACTACTGTTCTGCTGCCTCTGGCTGTTACTCTATGGATTTTTGTGCTATCAGAGATCAGTAAGATTAGAACCAGATAGTGCCACAATACACTGCAAGAGAAAATGCAGTGTGAAAGTACTTTCATATTTATTTAAATTTGGAAAAAAAAAATTATTTAAGGATCCAAAAAGGGATTTTTTTTTTCTTCACTTTATTTTCATTCTCAGAAGCATATTACAGTTGGTTGTTGAACCTAAATGCTTCATGATATTTTTTGCAAATAAATTCCAAAACTTGCTTCTTGGACAAAGCTCCAAACTAAAGATATGGTAGGTGTTGTTACTGGCATCTCTTTGACTGTGTCATGACTTACTGTTAGAATATTACCAATACGTGGCTCTAGATCCCTTATGTATCGCCACTAAACTATCTATTCCCGTTTGTATATAGACCTGATCTTTTTATGTCATTTATCTAAGCTCTATAAAAATTCACTCTTAAATTTGTTTTCTTCCTGGTTACTTGTAGTTATGTCTAAATGAGGGTGTATTTAGAATTCTGTGTGAACAAGATGTGCAATTTTTACCTCTTATTTGTATACCTCTTACTTGTGAGTTGTTCTTTGAATCACAGGGAGAAAATAATAAAATGAAAGTATCTGAAAACAATGTTGGGGCACGTAATTCTGGCATCAAAAGATGTGCTGTCTGTTTTAATGCAGTTCTTTACAAATCAAATGATATTCTGTCTGAAATGTGTGAAGAGCTATTTGAAGGAAATGGAGGAAGATGATGGTGTAGTGAACTCTTGTTCATTGTACAGAATTTCAGCTATCATTCTGGCCTAAAATAAAATATTAACAATGCGAAAGATCTCTTTTCCTGAGTTTGCAAGGAACTTGAAGCAATGAAGGAACAGTATGAACTATCATTGTTTCTATGGAGTTCAAGCTCAGATATAACTAATGACAATCAAATTATGTTATTCATTTATTTCATTATTTAGCAATTGATATAAGAACAGAAAAGAATGTAGCATAGTATGGCCGTGTACATCATCTCTCTCTGAAGTGTTTTCTTGAAGAGATGGGCTTTCAGAATTTGCTCATTGCAAGATGTGCAAGGAATGAAATGAAGTCCTTTGAGCAAGGCTGGGTACACAGCTGAATTTCACTGAATCTATTTGGCCCAAGGCAAGTGATAACAGTCAAGAGTGCATGTGAAGATAGCATTTGTGTGTGTTTATTTAAGCATCAGTGGATATTCAAATTGGGTACTTGCAAGGGCTTTAACTTAGTTGTTGTGACACCTGAGTAAAGGTCCAGTTCAGGCTTGCCTTGAATTTCTAAATAGGGAACAGAGAGCCTACCCCCACCAGGAACAACTTAGATTGTTTAAGCTCCTGCTTCTGTCCATCAAGGGGATGAGGAGCTGCCTTGGTAGCTGCCTTCACATACACAGGGGGAAATTGCCAGCCTGTGAGCCAGCTCACGGGAAATGGTAAAGCACTTGCACCTGGTGCATAGCCCAGCTGAGCTACGTAGTAGGATCCTCTGATCAGCCAGTCTCATCAGTGAACCACCTCTGACGGCAGACAGGTAAAGATGGAGGATGTGCACATAGCCAAGCTGTTAAGTGCTTGCTGGCCTAGTTGGAGAGCTCTGTTCAGGCTGGGTCACCTGAATCTTTTTGTTAGTTGTCTGTGCAGTATGCAGCAATGTGGTCACCTTCTTGGCCGGGGGGGCCATGCACGGGTCAGTGTAAAAATCTGAAGATTTGTGGGTGCAAGAGATCACAGGGGAAAGGGTTAGATGACCTTAGGGTACTACAGGACATTTTCACAGTGTCTCAGGACTAAAAGAAGCCACAGTACCTAACAGATTAGATTTGCTCTACTTTGGAAGTATGTAGTATCCTGTCGTTTTGAGAGACTTTCATTTTTCATGGCCGTAAGATGATGCGATTTACAGTGGAAAAAAAATCCAGATTGACAGCCCTAACAGATTTTCTTATATTTCCTGCAAGGACTCTTTGTATCTTTGTTTTTAAGGTCTATTTCCCTTCTTCTATATTCCTGCACTATGGGAATAACCTCAATGGAGCTCATAAAAACAGCAAAACAGGTCAATAAATATATGCTTTAGACAGTCTTGCACATGGGCACAAAATGATCTAAGACTTGATTTAACCTCAGGCCAGTCATGATAGTGAATTGTAGCTGGTACCTAAAATGAGTCAGAGTGGCATACAGCCCTTGTCATGTGAGTATGGTTGGGCATACAAAGATCATCATTCAAAGACACAGTGCATCTCTTGTCATTGTGACTGCTGGGGGATTGTGTTGTTTTTTTATTGATGTATGTAACTAGTGAAATGGGATGAAAAAGGGATGCTGCTGCTTCTCTTATTTCAGAATGAAATCTGAGAATTTTCCAATCAGCCATGGAGTAGGAGACAAAAACATTTGATGTTTATCTGAATGTCATTCCTTACTTTTTGGAATAAGGTCTCAGACTTGGCCCTTAACATATTTCTCTGATTTCTCACAATCATCCTAGGAGGACTTGTTCACGACACTTTTGTTTACTACTTGATCTAATACTTCTGCCGGGTAGTACTATGAACACAAAGCACTCTTGACTCAGTAGCTCTCCAAAGTATTCCATTTCTCCCTCCCAAAGCTCACAGCTTGTTCTGCAATTCTTGTCAGATGATGGTTCCCAGGTCTCAAGCCTCTCCCTTGTCAGTGTCAGCATACATTGATATTCAGTTCAGAGAAGTATCCCATACAGTATTCTCCTATTATATGCATATAACTTGTCCCTGCTGCTCTGGATTTGCCAGCAGCATGTCAATAATTCAATGTTTTCTACTCCTTCTGATCTATGGGTAGATTTAGAAAGTCCTGTGTGTTGATCTGCTAGGAAGTAGAGGAGCAGAGACAAGAAGGAGCATGAGCAGGAAGCTGTGTTTCAGTAGAGCTTAATTTTACTTTAACACAAGATCCTGTATTCCCTGTACTGTGACTTGTTTGTTTGTTGCCTTTAAATCTTTGTGTCAGCATTATACACTTGAGGGTACTGCTGAAGAAGTCCCTTCTGGTAGTCCATAACAAACTTCTTGCAATCAATAATGATGTTGGGTCTGGATCAAAGCCTGTATTGACTGACCACACAAGGCCAAACAATAAAGTAGGTGATATAAGAAGCAATCATAACCGGGCAAACCTATTTCAGTGAGATTTAGTTTGCAACTCCTAGCATCACTAAATGTGGCACATCAACAGTTTTCATTACTGGAGACTATGCTTTTCTCTCCTTATTTTTCTCACCAAAGAAGTTATCAAACTTTTCCAAAGTAATGAATGTGACACTCTGAGGTGTTTTATCGAAGGCAAAATATCAGTGTTTCTGTTGTAGATGTATTTAGGAAGAGCCAAAACTATAGGTTGTGGTGTTTTGTTTGTTTCTTGTTAGTGGTGGTGGTTGATTTGGGGTTTTATAGTTCTTAGTGTCTGTTTCTAGTCAGAATAAAAGAAGTTCTCGAAGGTGCTGTTTTGTGATACAAACAGCTAGGTTATGCAGATAAGAGAATCTATCAACTGCTCTACATTTGCAGCTTAATTTTATTAGGACGTCAGCTGTCCATTTGTTTCACACTGGTATCCAACTATTATGATCTTCCTTCATGTCTGTTTCCTTTCCCATTACAGAAACAATCTAATAATGCTAGTTTAATGGTTACTTTTTAAAAATTGCTTTCCGTGCGTATTTCTTCATAATTAGTTGATAATAAGAAGCCCACTTGGAAAGGACACCGTTTATAAAACAGTATGCCAGAATGTTTATCTGGCCTTGGGCTGCAGGAACCAGAGGCTGTATGAATATCCTGCAGTTGTTTTGGCCATGATTATATCGTGGATGGCAGGTTGCCAGTAGCAACTGCAGTAAAAGGTCCGGAGTGTCAGTGTCTTCCTCTGGGTGATAAAACAGAGAACATTTGCACTTTCCGAACTGCCTCACTGAGGATTTGTGGCAGATTTTGGAGGTCTTGAAGAGACAAGAGACGGAAGTGGATAAGCTGCTTGCAGGTTGTATGCCAACCTATCCTTCTGTTGGCTCCTCCAGGCTTGGCACCACTGACGCTTTTTTTGCCCTTCTTTCTAGAACATTTAAAAGAGAAGCTGGAGGAATACATGGTCCGTTTTGCCAAAGTGAGGATTGTACGTACCAAGAAACGAGAAGGGCTCATTCGGACCAGACTGCTAGGAGCCTCGCTGGCTAGAGGAGAAGTCTTGACATTTCTGGATTCCCATTGCGAAGTCAACGTGAATTGGCTGCCTCCCTTGCTTAGTAAGTGTACGAGTGTTCATCACCCACTAAAATTGCAGCATTCAGCGTAGCTTAAGCAATCAAAACTGTGTCCCACAATAAGAAGGACATACAATGTATAGAAGTGTTTAGAGCTGCTCTGCAGTGTCTGAAGAGTCAGTATGATAGAGAACTCAGAGAAAACTGAGCAGCTCAATTTTATGTTGTTGTTGGTTTTTTTTGTTTGTTTTTGTGGCAGAACTAGCGAAAATTTGAAGTATCACTTTGGCCTATTACAGTTGCATTTTATTTTATTATTACTACTACTAAGCAAGCTACTAAATCTAGTATTATGCCGTGCCCTTACTATACACCTGAGAACTTTAGTTATGCAGGTATCGTACTGCTTCTTAGTCTTCCACATTCCATTAAAACAGCTTTTGCTGTAAATGTATCTAGGACCTCGGAGTTAAATTCAATAACAACTGCATTCGCAAGAGAAAGCTCAGAGAGAATGATTAGCTATTGACTGCTTTGCTGGAATCCAGCTGCAGCCAGCAAAGCTCCATTAGTCAAAGGAATGGAAAGAATCAATTGTAGTCTAGGATTTCACTCAGGAAGCAATAGTCTCCTTTTCTGTACACCTGACTACATGCAAAGCATATGTGCTTTGCAGTGCATTTTTTTTTTCCAAACAAAACCAAATAAAACTTCTGAATTTATTGTTAAAGAAATTTGTATTATTTAAATGGATATGTCACAAGTATAAGACAAGATAGTGTTTCATCAACTAATGGTTATTGTTTCTTGAATGTTGTTCCTAGGCTAGGTTTGGCCATACAATAAGCTAATAAAGCATTTAGAACCAAAAAGAGGGCGCTGTTCTGGTAATGAACTATCACTTGAGACAAAAAAAAAAAAAAAAAACTAGTAACTAGTTTTCTTTCAGAACAATAACAGGAGAATCTACAAAATTCTGAATTTACATCCTTTCTATCTTCCATATCAATTTACAAATCCAGACTATCTCCTTGTTACCACAATGTCCTTAACCACACGATCAGCATTTTTAAAAGTAACCTCGCTATCTTCATGTGAAGCCCAAGTGACATAAAGGAGCAGAAGGAAATACAAGTTTCAACAAGCTTTCCACAAGCAGCTCTGACAGATAGCTGTTAAACACTGTGGAGTGTACATATACATATACTGTACATATACAGTTTTCCTCTGCTTTCTAATTTTGTCTGAAGGTGCATAATACATCACCCTAATGTAAAAAATTCAGGAAGACTCTCACTCTTGTCTGCTGGAATCTTTTGCTAAATTGTTGCAGATTAGATATAGCCCTTCTGTTTTGCTAGTTTAGACATGGGAAAATTGCAATTGCGAAATCAGTTCCTTTTCTTGCTTTCTTGTCTGAAGTGAAGATACAGGTAGCTGGGTTTGACCCCATAAAAGCTTTAAACAGAATGGTCACAAAGAATTCATAATTGCAGTTAGGTTCAGTAGCATATTGAACTGATGACCGCAACCCCCGGCTTCAAGCAAGAAAACTGGAAAGATGAGAGAAGCTTCATCAGGGACCAAGACCCAGTTCTCCTCAGCTCTTAATGCAATTTGATCTCTCTCGTTCCCTTTTAGTGGAAATACCCTTAGTTAACCAGCTAGAGGATCTGGAAAATAATCTTGAGGAACACAGGAGCCCAAGGTCAATAGGCTTTATTTTGAAAGAAAAAAAAAAAAGCGTTACCTGAGGAAGGACGAATAGAGAATGATCACACAGCTAATATACTTAAGAATGCCTTGTGCCCTGTTTTCTGAAAGGGAAGAGAGAATTGCTCTGAACCATTAGGGGGCAAATATTTACTATCTGGAAATTGGATGACACGTGGCTATTAGTAATAGTAAAGTTCGTGGCTTTTTTTGTTTTGTTTTTTCTTTGTCTAGTTTTTCAAGTGTTTATCTTAAGATTTGTCTTATGTTTCAATCAGCACTGCATTTGAATGAATGTCATTCAAAGAAACCAAAACAGAGTCTATAATGGGTACTTACTGTTTTGAAGCCGGCCCTATTTTAGCTATGATTTTTTTTTTTTTGGTCAAGAATAGTGAAAAGTCCTCAAAAAGGACTTTTCAACCCAATACTGTAATGAAGACTGTCAGTCTTCACTGAGAGCAGCAGTGTTCTGCACTGCTCAGAGCAGTGGCAAACAGCTTTTCTCAAAATGAGATCTTGCAAGTTAGAGGATAGAAAAAAAGAAAGAAAAACAAAAACAAAAACAGAGCAATCACTTAAAGCCAGGTCTCAAAGTTATTTAGGCATCTAATTTACATTTTAAGAATTGGCTATCACTTTTTAGACCAAAGAAAACTTAGTTATTTCAGTACTTGTTAGGTATCTAAATACTTCTAAGGAGATCAGTCATAGGTGTTTTCTGTGAATATATATATATATATATATTCCTTTCAGTTGCAGTCCTTTGTTGTTGTTTTTGTTGTTGTTGTTGTTTTCTTAAAAACAGGTTCAAAATGGCTTTTCTTTATTTTCTTTAAGCTTTATTTAGTTTATTTGGTTAGCTTAAACAGCATTCTAAACTGAGATAAGCCACTCCAAAACTGAGATCTGAGGGAGTTTTGCCTGATGTTCACAGAGCAGGCAGCTGCAATCATGTAAAAATGTTGGCAAACACAGCTGTTTGTTATCACTCCTCAGTAATATAAAGCCAGCAGAGGGAAAGCTGTGATTTGAGCTCCAGCTGCAGTATTTGAGTCCAGTGTAGTGAAGAATCACAGTTATCATGGGTTCAAGGAAAGAAACTGAGGAGCAAACCAGCTGAAAGATGCAGACATCTTTCTTTCTGCTGATGTTACAGCAGAAGTAGGAGGAGAGGGGAGATGGAAACACAGATCAATAGTGCTATAGGCTACCAAAGCCAGGTTTGTCAAAACAGATTTTTTTTTTCCTGACCAAGAATTAAAATTACATCATGCTTAGCAAGTTACCAAGACACCTGCTAGCCATAGCTGTCCGTCTCCACAATGTTATACTTGATAACGTTACTTGTCAGTGGGGAAGACTTAATGCTTATGACAAGTCAGGTAACATGAGATAACTTGTTGAGCTACTCAGATGTCACCATCCATAATTCCATGCATAAATACAAAAATAAGATTATTTGCAAAGTAGTATTGTTTCTCAAATCGGGCCAGTTTGAAACAAGCACTCAAAATTAAAGGAGTGCACCTTTCTCTTAAAGACAGAACCTAAATTTTTTTTAGATAGTGGCTTATCCAACATTGAAAACTTCTGCTTACTACCACATACATACACTCTGCTTGATAATAAAATTGATGAATTCAAATATGTACATATAATTGCTTAAAATTTGAATAGCGAAAACTGAGCAGTGTACCCTCTTAATCCTAGGCCTTCTCTCAAATCTGAAAGATTTTTACACGTACGATGATGCTTATCTGTCTGCTTTTCCCTGTTTCTGCAACATATTTGCATTGAAATATGGTGTGGACGTTTTCAGACGGATAGGAATTTGTGAGAGGATGAGGAAGCTGTAAAGCACTTCCTGTGCCTTTCAGTTTTGTACATTAGGAGCAGGTGGGATAAAGAGCAGCTTGTGGCAAAGGCAGCAGCCTGTTCACATCTATAAAAGTATGATATAAGTACTCTTGTGAAAGGTAAGCTGCCTGTACAGCCCTTTTTTCTGTTTCCTGAATTTATACTGGGGCTACATTTAAGCCTGAGAAGTATGCAAAATTCAGTATTTTAGGCATACCAAAAGAAACATTGAGGCTGAATGTTTTATTACTCTGCCTTTTGGTGTACAACTACATAATTCAACAGCCTGGTTTCGTCAAAAGTCAGTATCTTCCCATGGCACAACATCATCTCTGAAACATTTTAAGGAATGAGAAGTGTAAGTTTTGCAGATACCCCAGGACCAGGCATGTAAGCATCGTCTTACTTGCAAAAATCATGCAGAGTTTTAGGAAGGAAGACTAGGCTTGAGTGTGAGCCCTGCTCAGACAGTTTTCTTCCTGGCTATCTCTGCTTGGGACTTGGAGGTTTCCAATCCTCCAGTCTATTTTAAGCTCTTGAAGATCAAGAGAAGGACGTCAGTATATTATGAGTCTACCTTTGACCTACTCCAGCCAAATCAACCCCATTTAGTTTCTCTCCTCTAATCAGTTTAGAAAGGGGCGATCAGAGGCAGATTATTATAAGCCCCGTAACTATTAGCAGGACCATCACAGGAAAGAGATTATGTAAAAATGACTTTATATAATGATTACAGATAGCACTACACAGTGTACCAGTGAATGTAATTATATTTGGCAATAGGAACAATAATGCAGCCATTATGTTTCAGAAGAGTTTCCTAGAATTTTGTGAGAGCCTGGACATTAAATTTATTTCACTACTAAAGGATTAGGGTGTAAAAACCCGCTGAACTTCCAGGCACAGCAATTTCTCACTAGCACTCAGTATTGTTCCCCTATTTGGACAGTCTCTTAACAATAGCTGAGAATAAATATGAAAGCTACAGAAGTTAGCTAAAATATATGTATTTTTTTCATTTCAATCCTTCAGAAGCAGGGAAACAAAATCTATATTATTAATAATACCACCAATATTTCCTGCCTTCTGATCCAAATGTTCATTCCACACTCAGCCCTCTGATTATTTTTTTTAGGATATTTTCAAGCACTAGTGAAATCTAACCCTTAAAAAAAAAGTTTTTCACATAGACACAGAAAAATTTATTACATTGTTTAGAGAATCTGGGCTGTCATTTGGAGAAAAAGCTTTACTGTAGTTGGAGTTTTGAGATCTTGTTTTTTTCACAGATAGTCTTTCTCCTGTCCTTTAATGCCAACACAGCTACAAACTTTCCCTGTACCTCCTCACTTCAGTACATTATTCTTCTGCCTAATTCATGCAGTTGGCATATCTTCTTTCCTGTTGTTTCTTTTCTGTGGAGCTCTAAGGGATTTAGCAATAAGATTCACCAAAGGCAGACTCAGGCCCACCCTACTTTTATATTAGAGATGAGAATTTGATTTAGTCTCACAGCTCTAATTTTTTTTTAAGCCAACTGAAACTGCTCTCTTTATAAAACAGGTGAGTAGGAATAATACCATGAGGCACTCTTTATATCTCCAAGAAAGGTACAGAAAAAGGACACCAGCCCTGTTTTGTTCCCAGCATTGGAGTTTGCCTTTAATTTGTAGCATTTGATCTCAGAGCTGATGCACACTAGTGCTACGGGAACAGAGGCTGAATGGTTGCGAGGTCTGAGATTCACATTTGGGAACACAAATCTCTCTCTCAGGAGCTTGCCGTACACGCTCCCCACAGCTGAAGGAGTATTTTTATATTTTGCTTGCTGGCTCGTTCCATAGCTGACAGATTGGGGACAGCTCAGAGTAGCAAAGTGACAGAGATATAGATGACTGGACTCCTGTGGGTCTCACAGGGATATGACTCCCTTTAAAGAACTGTAAATGCTTCTAATCATTGCCTAACTGCATTAAGTCCAATTTAGATAAAGGTTTGATACAGATATGAAAAATGAAATGATTTGGGGACCATGGGGAGCAAAGCAAGCAATCTTCAAACATCAAAAAACCTGTGGGATTCACTTTGCAGTAATATGACAGATGGCTTGACTAGACATGCCATTTCCTATTTTCTACTTTCATTTTTCAGACCAGATTGCACTAAACCACAAAACCATCGTGTGTCCTATGATCGATGTCATTGACCACAATCACTTTGGCTACGAGGCACAGGCGGGGGATGCCATGCGAGGAGCTTTTGACTGGGAAATGTACTACAAAAGAATCCCGATTCCTCCAGAGCTCCAGAGAGCTGATCCCAGCGACCCCTTTGAGTAAGTAGCAATAAAGGGGAGAGTGGGAACATGAAGCAGAACAAGCAAAGAAGGCAGCTGTAGCAGAAGAAGCCAAGCCCAGGAATTTCCTTGTAGGCTGTACTAATTAAAGGTAGTAAAAGCAAGCAGCTATAAACTTCAAAACTGGGGAAAAGATCAGGGCAGCCAGTTGTCAAATTTGCAAGCCGTGGTTAGAAACACTTCCTGAGCTCTTCTGGCCCAGTGGTTGTGTGAAAACTAAACAGACTCATACATGCAGTTAAGAGAAAGTATTGGCATTGAGCAAAGAATGAATATGACTACAATTATTCTCATTATTCCACAGAACACATCCTGAACATATTTTAGTTGTTTTCTTTGCTGAAGATTGATGCAATACATGCATCAATCACTGAGCCTGCATTCTGGCAATAAATGCTTTGTTTGTGGCTGGTGATACTGCTATTGTATGTGTTCCTGTAATTTCAGCACAGGCCTGGACAGTGTCAAGCTGATTTGTAAATAATTTTTTACACGCCAGCCTCTGATCCCAATATCATATAGATCAGCTCATTCACGAGAATGATCTTCTACTCCTCATAAAATTAGATCCTTTTTTTTGATTTTCTTTTTTTTAATTTTCATGTGAGGATCAGATGGGGTTAATCCTCATCAACAGAGAGAGGACAGGCAGCCAGACACGGTTCAACATGGTTGAGTCTCTAGGTCTCTCATGCAGCATGCATCTCAGCAGGACTGGCAGTGAGACTTGCTTTGATGCTCATGACTGTCTGAAATGCCATGCTGCAGATTTTGGCTGTTCAAAAACTCAGCATTTTCCCCTCCCCAAACAAAACCTGGAAACAATAGCAACAGAAGACCTGTGTCTCTGTCTTAGAGTCTGCATTGTTTGAAAGCAATGGATCTGATTCACTTAGAATATGACCCGTATCTTCAGGGAATGACCAGCCGTTGTACATCAGGAAAAAAATAGGTGATTACAGCATTATGTGGGCTTGTTTTCATTATTCTGCTTGCTCCTTTTTACTTATTCCCATCTAAGCACATCAGTCTTCATCTTGCTTTTTTAAGTGCTGATGAAGTGCTTTCCATCAGCTGCCAATGTGATGACTGTACAGCATGGATGCAGTGAATGCATTCTCAGTGCTCTGAAGTTGCTAGTCTTCCTCATCCTCTGAAAAGTTGTAATTTCTTGCCACTTACTGAAAGTCACCTAGCATATCCTATAATTTGGTTCAGCATTCAAACTTTGTGTATAACTAAAAGTTATACTGCTAGTGCAAGCTATCATCTGTTTCTCACATTTGCAGTTTGTTGTATTGATCTTTCAAAGACAAGAGAGGCCTGAAGAGGAGATACTCATGGGAAGTTTTATAGAAGAGACAAGGCCTCATGCGCTACAGAGCAGATGAGGCAATTTTCATGAACTGTTGTTGTGACCATCGTGGCAGCAGTTGGTACCCACCTTGCTCTGCCTGCATATGTAAGATGCAGAGATAAATGGCTTCACAAGGAACAATATATAGGACAGTGTGACCTATAAATCCCTTGTAATTTGATTCTTCCTGATTCTTACATAAATCAAGGAGAGTCTTCCTTTGTTACCCCCGTGACAAGATCTGCATCAGAGGGATGCAGGTTGAAAAGCAGTACCATACAGGGAACCACTCTGTGCACCCAGCATGTGGGAACAGGATTGAAGGCTGTCTGAGCTAGGACAATCTGCTCAAAAGTACCCTCTGTCTAAAATGGCAATAGTAGAAGTGTGTTTAATGATTGGTATTTTTGCTTAGTTGAGGAATTATTTTCTAATTGAAAGTCAGTACTACTTTTCTCTTAGGGCCTTCTTTGTTGACACCTCGGGCTTTTAATACCTTGCTTACAATAAATAAGGTAAATGTTACAGAACTCATGTTTAGATATCAGTAACTTAATTGACCAAGGCAGCTTCTATGGAATTAAAGAGGCAGAACAGTTTTCCTTTAGGTGCATATACACTATAGCTAGAAATGGCTTCAGTCAACACCATAATTATTATGTCACTATTTTGTAAGCAGTAGGGATATTTTTTTAAAGTTAAATATTTTGCTATTGGTATTCTAATAGCCCCGTTTCTTGCTAAGTGCATTAGATCTGAGCTGATCCTTAATGAACTGGAAAATTGCCAGAGTTTTTAGTAAAACACCAGCAAATAACGGCTATGTGAATCAAAAATTGTGCTGATGAGTTTTCCCCTCACTTAAAATGCTAGCCCAGTGTTTGTGTAAAGCAGAAAAGGTTACGTTAGCCTTAACGTACATAAAAACAGATCAAAATGAAGAAGACCTAAGAGTGGTTGTTGTATTATATGTGCGGTATATTTGCTTTCCATCTGCACATGATCAAAATCCTGCTGCAGTGGGCATCAGCAGGATTTGCTTTTGGCACAACAAACTGAAGGGTTGTCAGGTAGGCTTCTGTTGTAACAATAGTATGGAGCTTACCAAACTCCAGTGCCAGCTGAGCTAACATTTCTGGAATTAATTTTTCCCTTTTTTTTTTTTCCCCCATCCAGAGTCTAAATCAGTGAACTCTTTGTTATTTCCCTTTTCACGTGCCATGGAAACAACAGAAGTGTTATATAGTATTCAACTGATTTGTCACATTTACAGTTCATCACAGTTGGCCATAGTGATTTTTCTCTTTTGATGCACATACGGCTCCACAATACATTCTGAAGGGGACTTCATACAGTTTCCCTTTGATGCATTTAGGGCTGAGTACCAGGCACAGAGCAAATTGGTTCTGCTGTATTGTGGGAAGTGGTCTTTGTAAGATAAATGTGAAATCATCACCATGTTACAATGATGGTTCAGTGTCTTGAACCCAGGTTCACTGATCATTCAGCAAAATGTGAGATGACTTGGGAAATGTTCTTTTAGTCTGTAAATGGGGAGCACCAGAGATCTTTACATCCTTTGTTGCAAAGTTCTCTTGCACTGGCTTGTTTCTGTGCCGTGGTAGAGGTTTGGGGCATTGCTTATATGCTCTGATGTTTCCCCTTCTGTGGTGCAAAACACTCTAGTCTCTAAAGAAGTTTGCCTAACCCAAGCAGTTGCTACTTAAACTAATAGGGTAACCTTGTTGCTATAATGGACTGTGATATACAGCATGTCAGTTTATATGATTTAATAGCCTGTCTGGGCTAAAAGCTCTGTGGAAGTTTAATACGGGGGTTTGATATGCTCAAGTCTGCTGGGGATGACTGCTCTTTATTTCCTGGCAGCAGTTACATAACATCAATTCATGTTATCTTGTGCCCTGTCTGAAATAAGGCATCAGTGTCCATTGGTGCCAGCAGCAGCATATTCCTAACCAGACAAGAAAGCATCAACAATTCATCTCAAAAAAAAAAAAAAAAAGAAAATAAAAAAAAAAAAGCATAGTAGATACTATACATATTATTATAGCACAGATTGATTAGGATAGGAGAGGGCTGCACAGCTCTTCAGAGCAGTTTTATGGAGGTGTAGGTTTATGATACAGGAGAGAGGGAAAGGTGCAGGTGAAACCTAATATTGCTCTGGAACTGCAAGTCAGGATGGAGATGAGTGTTGTGCCACTCACTGGTACCAAGACTTCCAGCACCCACGTGAGAAAGTTAGTTGGTTTTTGGTACATGAGTACTCCTTGACTACTCTTTGACAATTTCTTTCTGCAATGGTTTCTTTGCCTTCTGATGTAGATCTGTCATCTCCAGACCTCCCTGAAGGGAGACGAAGCTGGAGAATCATGTAATTCTAGCAAAGGACCAGAACAATAGTTTGGCAAATACTTTGCTAGCCAACGAATTAGAAGCAGCTTTGTAACCTTTGATGAGATATTTTAGTTCTTTGTACTCAGTTTCCCATTTGTAAAATAGGAATAGAAACGCTTCACCATCCCACAGCTACTTGTAAAAATACAAGGATACGATGCTACTTTTACAAGGGTACAAGTGTGGAAAAAGTTATAGGACTGAGGTTTCACAGTAGTAAGGGCCATTCATTTATTATGGATGTACTTTTAGTGAAATTTTGGATGTGCTCAAGGAATGTAGTTGGGCATTCAGTACATTGTTCTCTTCCCTTGTATAATAGATGCTCAGCCTTGGATATAACATATGACCTTAATGTGGTCAGTTGTGTGTTAGATTGCTTGGCACTTTCTGTTGATTTACATATCTAAAACCATATTATTACTATGTAAGCTGTTGTCAGATTGCTCTTTTATTTGAATTTGATATAATCTGTTTTAGAAATACTCTTTTTTTCTGCAGTTCCTTATTCTCAGTATTTATATGTACTTTAACAACATGTTGGTGCAAAGAAAGCCTTTGCTAAGACCATATTTCAAATCTGACAAGTACTTTTACAATTTTATGATCATTTTCTGAAGTTTAGAAAGTGCTATGGACAATGATTTCTGTTCTATAGCTCCCAGTGCTTTATAGTCTGTGTCTTTTATGGCTGATTTCTGCCTATAAACATATTCATAAAACCTCTCACAACCAGAAACAATCGTCTATTTTTTTAGAGCTTGAGTGTAATCTATGGTTTTGAACTGTGCTACAGGAATGTTTGATGCAAAGGCATTATTCTACAGAAAAGCAGTTGCCAACCAGTGTGAGTCTGTGCAATTTAAGGTCTTGATTTATTGTTTTGACAGACTGTGGTTTGTAGAGGACTGGTAGCAGAGATAACAATAGATTTTACAAACTCCTCTCCACCTATGGCCCCATGAAATTTTCAGATTTTTTTCAGTGAAAAGTGCTAACAATGATGCATACTATTTATGTATGAAGATCTGAATATTCCATTAATTTCTCCTGCCTTTGGTGGGATTTCAGTGTAGAGCTTCTGTACAAGCAGTACATTTTCTCCAAAGGCCAGTTCAGGAGAACTCTACAGAAAAGTGCAATGTTTCAGAATAAAAAATAAATAAATAAAATAAAAATCAAGAATCACATCTTCTGCTGGTATCATTTTTCTAACCTCACGAGAATCACATGGCAATTAGTTGGGTCTTACATGCTGGTTTAATTGGATAGACTCAGTTTGGATGCACAACTTTCCACTTGAATGTTGTATGGGGCTCATGCACCCCAAGACAAAAAGGGACCAAATCGTGTTCATAGACTTGACGCTGCAATGCTAAAGTAGCTATGTTTTTTCTGCTTCTGTGGAAACTCTTATTTGCATATTTCTTTTACACTTGGACTTTGTGTTTAGCATAAAAACATAAACATCTTGAATGTAATGTTTCTAGAGCTGTTAGCCTGCTACTTCCCACAAGTATTAACTTCAGAGGTTGATAGTCTATATGCCCAGATGCTAGGGCAGATTCATAGAGTGGGTCACCAAAACTACCAGTAATTAGAAAACTAAGTAGTTTCTGGATATGAATTTAATATTTCTTTACATAAAAGAGACTGGGGTGGTGGCCAAGAAGAAGACTGAGATATGTTGCTTAATGCATTCAGGCGACCTACTTAAAGCTATCAATATGCTATTGATACAGATGACTTGGCTTTCAAAATTATAAAATCCCATCTGAACAATTTTCAGTGACGAAAAAGAAGTCACCCTTTTGAAGTAATTATTTCTATTTTTAAGTGTGTATTTTCAAGTATTTTTTTCTAGAACTTTCATCTAGAATTTGGTGACACCTATTGGTACTACTACACAGAAAACAAATGTCCTTCTCTTATATTTTGTAGTATTTACCTGTTTACCTAGTGTTTATCTGTTCCTAATGTTGGGAGCGACCTCTGCATCTGCTGCCATTTCTGCTTGTTTGAGCTCATTGGTGGTTGTTTTTTTAGAGAATGACCTATTGCTATCTTAAGTCTCAGCTTAGTCCATATCTGTGCTACAGCTGCTCCCAACACAAGATTAAAACCAATGACTGATTTTGTTAGACCCCTCACAGTGCCAAACCAAATAAGTACATTAAAGCAAGTTCTATATGTGTTCATCGACTCAAGTTACTATTATGGGCCAGGATGTGCATTGTGAGGGTCATTTCGCCCAGAATGTACAAGATCTGCTAGAAGCTCCACAGTAGCACAGTGTTTCTCTTCCTTTCTTCTGCAATGCTGATGGTTCTTGGAATTATATATGGTACAGAAACATCTTCACCTGCTGATATATACCTTCTGATTTTTTGTCTATATAGCCTAATTCTGACTGTCCAACTATCTTGACATAGGATCACCTTAGCCCTGGGGATGAAGAGATATTTCTGATGTCCACTTTGAAGAAATTGAGCTGCTAATGCAGTACATGCGGGAAGCATGAAATGAAGAGGCTAGGAAGAAATGTCAGGAAGTCTCCTACTTTGTCCTCTTAACCTCTCCCCTCTATTTGTAACATTACAAATAGACTAGCCTTCTTTTAAAAACCCCAGTGATGCAGAGTCTGTAAACAGCCCAGACAATTTATTATATAGCCAGTGTTACAGTACTATTCTTATTTATAATAGCTAACCAGAAATTTCCTTGTCATGGCTTTAACTCGCCTCTATTTTGTCCTGAACACTGTACACTGGGAGAACACCTTTTTTAACACTAGTGTCAGATTGTTCACTGTTCATTTTCAAATAAATTACCTTGTTTTTTTCAGTCTCTCTTAATAAGTCATGTTTTCAACATCTCTGATGATTATCTTTGCTCTCCTCTGGACTCTTTCCATTTAGCCTGTAATATTGAAAGCAGATACTGCACCAGCTGAAGCCTTATCATTTCCTAGTAGAGCAGGTGGGTGGCTTTACCTGTCTCAGAGACTGTGTTCCTATTTACATTTCCTCGGCAATGTTGATTCATAACAGGCTTGTGTTCTGGTGTCATCTCCACATCATTTTCTGCAGAACTGGTATCAATCCAAGTGTTCATCATCCTCCTCTTGTAATTCAGATTTTACCTTTTTGAAGGCAAGGCATTTGTCTTCATATCTGTTTAAAGTTCCATGGCCAAAAAGGTGATGTGTCTTCATAATCCCTAGTTCAGTGTGATGCTTTATACTTAAACGTTTTTACTTTTATCTTTTTTTTTTTTGGCCTTTGTTTCTTTACTTCTCCAGCTTGTCGAGAGTTTGAATTCTGTTTAACCTTCCAGCTACTTTAAATCTAGTGCATTGTTATTTGTGCTCTATTTGAGGTTCTTGCAAATGGCAAACTCTACTCTAGATCCAGATTGTAAAAATGGCAGGATTCAAGATGTGTGATGTCTCCAGCTTTCAGCAATAAATCCAGTGGTTCTTCCATTTTCCCAGTCAAAAGCAGAACAGGTGCAGGTACCACCTCTGTGTCTCTGGAAAATTTATTTTATTCAGAAGCCATGCTTCCAGCCGTGCAAACCTGTATAAATCATCTAATGATCCCAGTAAAAATTGGTAAGCCTTATGAATGTCTTAAAACTCTGAGAGGCTCTGAGCACCACGTGTTTCATGCATTGTGAGTCCTACACACAGGATTTCCTCCACAAGCTCTACATGGCATCAGATTTACAGCACAATGTCAGCTGGCTCTTCAGGTCCCTTTTCAGATCAGAGATCAGGATCTTGAAGCTCATGGGCACATGTTCCAAACTGGTGCAGATAGGCAAAAAAATGCATTCAAAAAGCTGCATTTAAAACCCTACGGATGAGGACCGCTGAATGTGAGTTTTTAATGAAATACTAAACTGAATCAGGTGCAGGACAATGTTTGCAGGTACTGCCTAAGGACAGATTCCTTTCTGATGCTGGGTTATAGGTGGTTGCTTTTTAGTTATGGCTATGAGCAGTTTTTGCACCTCTCTGACAGACATTATGTCTAGTCCATGTTTCTGTAGTTTTTAACTCGCAGTTATCTGTGAATCTGATCACTTATTTGACATTGATCTGAAAAAAAGAGAGTTAATGCAAATTTTGTTTAAATATCAGGAGAGTTCAATATGGGTATTGACATGATGTGGGTCTTAGAACTAAGATAAGCACGATCACATTCTGAATTATCCCCAGACATTCTAGCAGCTGTTTTCATCTAAGTGGCTGCAAGACGAGTTTTGTCAAGAGGTGAAGGCAAATGCCTCCAGCAGTCATTGAGGTGAAAATTATTATAAATACCCCAAATTTTGCTGTGCTAGTTTATTTATAAAATGCTGTGCATATCTTTTGAGAGACCAGGAATAAATGAGGCTCACAAGAATTGGCATTTGTTGTTCCATAAACTGCCAAGTCAGTGTCCTTCACTGGGGAACAAGGTTCATATCTCAGCTTTGCACATTTCTAAAAATACCTGTTTCTATTGTGGGGATCCCTTTAAGTCAGTAATTCAATAATTTTGAAAATCAACACTTCTGATATTTTCTATTGTCAGATTGGTGTGGGGGTGTTATTTTCAGTGCTGGAGAGGTGCTGTAGGTGCTTAAATTGCTCGAGTCAATTTGCCCACGACAGAGAATGAGGTGCCTGCAAGGAAAGAGGATATGCCGCTCCCCACTCTCTTCTGGTTCTCAAGCAGAAAGATTAGCTGATTCTGCAGAACCTACCTGTTTTCTTTTGTGCTAGGCCAAGTCACCACTCTGTTTTCCCATGAGTACAAATGACCTGTGGACATGCAGTGAATTAGGAGTGGAAGAGATGGTGATAAGCCAGGAGCACAGCAGGGGAACATCAGCAACATTTTTGCCTTTCGGAGCATTGTGAACATGCAAAGGACCTCTCAGAGTACCGGAGGAAAAGGTAAACAGCAGGGGAAGAAAGTAGTTTGGAGCAGTATTTTCAATCCATTGTCTGGGGACCTCAGGGTAGTGGTTTCTAAGAGACTCACAGAAGGCAGGAAAGGAAAAGCAAAGTTACTGAGTTCTCACCCCACAGGAAATGTTTTAGGTGCCCAGATTGCTTCTTTGCAATATGTTTTAGTGCTTAGCCCATTTTGCGGTGATTCTTTTTGACAGAATGACAGTTTAAATAGCAAAACTGTTCAAAGCACAATCTTTGTTTGTTCCTGACTTGTTCAAAGGGCACTCAGGAAAGAAGAATAGTCCTTTGTTATAGGTTGCCTGTCTGGGCAGTTGTAGTTACAATATATGTAATTAGTTTCAGAGTTATAATTAAGTCGATATAGCTAAATCATATGGGCTCTATTATTTCAGTGTTGCTCTTATTTGGCCTTAAATCTAGCAGCATAAACAAAACAATGACTTTAAAGTTCCAACTATTTTCCCTAAATTTTATATTTTGAATTTTATATTGTAATTGTTTGCATTTCCATTTCTGCTAAGCAGAGATATTATTATTATTCTGTATCAGAGAGATGATAGGAGACATTATTGCATTTTTTGTAAATCGTAAAATACTATCGCTATTGCAGTCAATTTCCAGTATTAGTTTCTATAATGATAATTTAATAGATTCATATTTTTTTGATGCCAGAACAGAATATTGTGACTATCTTGATGGAAGTGATAGTGCTTTAAGAACATTCATTTATCTGCTGGAAGGTAATCAAATGCTTGTAATTTCTGTAGGCATAAAAGGACTCAAAGCTTGTCAAAATAGGGGTATTTGGATGACTGGCACTACATGTTTCTTTATACTGGTATGTTTTTAATGTTGTGCAACAGAATACTGATCAAGCTTCTTTTTTTTTTTTTTCTTTTTTGAGATACTCAACAGCACATCGTCTACTTTTAGGAAATGTCTTATGATTACATGTTTAATTTTCCGCCTTTTCCCTTTTTTTAAACGCTGTGGGCACAGCTGACCACAGACTGTAAGAATGTCTTTGGCAAGGCTGATAGATGGGCCTTAACTGCATACAGATTTCATCTGTCTCATCTAATACTTATTAAGAAATCTAACCTTGGTTAAATTGTATTATACAAAACTTCAGCTGGATCACGGACTGCCAAATAGCTGTTTTCTGCAGTAATTACTGGACTTACATCTCCACCTACTGGCTGATGGGGCAAATTCCCATTTGAAAGTCAGTTTTATTGCAATCCAAGCTGTTTTTAATACTGTAAGGAAAGTTTTTACAGGTAAAACATTTACAGACACAATTTTAAGGGAAAGTTTGTTCAAAGCTATTTCGCCGTGTATGTAATTAAGACACTGACTTCAAACTTGTTGACCTATGCATATTAGCCTTGGTCTTAATAAAGAAAATAAGACGATTTTAAGTGAGGAAAAAATTAAAAAATGTGTTTAAACCCACCTACAGATCCTTTTTGTGGGAACATGTGAGTACATCCAAGAGCCAAGAACACAGTAGACCTCTAGGAAGTTATTGCTATATAACCCAATAAAGCTGAAGAGAATAACAAGAATGATTATAATTAGGCTCTAAGAGAAATGAATTAAAGAAATAGAAAAATCTGGTCTAACAAGGTTCTCAGGCAAGGTTCACAGGGTGATTATCAGTGTTGACATGCAACAACAACGAAATCACAGTTCAGGCATTAGCAAAGAGAAAAGGCTGAAATTTAATACCAAAAAGTACAAAGTCAAAGTGGACAGATAATGAGAATTTCTTTTGGAGTAGATTTCATCCATTGGTAACAGTAAAACAGTAGAAATACTATTTGTAAAAGCAGCTCGTAACAGCAACTCTCCGGTGTGATAACAGCTGTGGAAGGGCAAATGCAGTCCTGGAGCTTGTTTTGCCATAGCCCTTGGCCCTTCAAGGTTACAGAGTATTTCAGAATCTCAGCGAGCCCCTGCTCCTGTTCCTCACAAGTTAGGGAATAATCTCCTCTTAGCCCAGAATGGAATCTGACATGCTTCTGCTGTTTTTTAGATACAGCAACCTTTTCCTTCTTTCCCTGGGGAGAACATACAATAAACAGACTCAAAATTACAGCATAGGGTGTTCATTTATACCTTAATTTATACCAAAGGCTTTGTTTTCTGTTCTGTTTTCAGACATCAAGTTTCTGGCTTCAGGAAGCTTCCTACTAAGGATACATTGGTAAAATCTAAGTAATAGTGAGGAATATTAAGAACCCAAGCTCCCTAGTACTCATTTCTAGGTGAAATTAGAGATGTGCTGCTTGGGCAGAGTCATACTAACTCTCCTATGCACACACTTTTCATTTTACAGAGACTCAGTCTGGGTCAGATGCCCTATCAGGTGCATCTACGAAGTCATATGAGCCATTTAGAATTAAGTATCTGTTTCTACAGAAGCTCATGTTAAACAGTGCTAGAATTGAGATGCTAAATGAAGTAGGTTTCCTCTAAATTCTTTTGCTCTGATCAATTTCTTTACAATAGTTACAGAAATGAAGCAAAATAGAAGCATGTCCTGAATGGAAAAACAGCTATTACCCATCTGGAAAACAAATTTTCCAGAAATATGGAAGACAACTGAAAGAGGCTTAAAAGACACTTTGCTCTGTATCTGTAAATAATAGGCACTAGTAGAAATATTATTTACAGAGTAAGACAATGGCTATACTTCTCAAGATGGTGGGTTTTTGAATGGTTTCATTAATTTTGAAACAATTTAACTAGTAAATTTCTGCATATTATGACATTCTAGACATAATAGAGAATCCAAAATACTCCCAGAGCAGAACTGAATCAGAAAGACGTGGAGTTCAATCCATTAAGCAAGACTGGTGGGCTTCCTGTAACTTGACAGCAATAGAGTTGATACCTCACAAATCTCTGAAAAGGCTGGTCTTTCTGGAAATGAATTGTACGTACCTAAGAAGCCAGGTTGTTTAAACATATGTGATCTATCAGATTTACTCCTGCTCTGTCCCTAAAGACAAATTAGCTTTCATTTTGATGGGTTTCTTCCTTTTCTCATACAATTCCAGATTCATAATTCCTCTGATTATTCTGGCACAGCTCTGTGATAAGTTTCATTTTTCCTTTTTTCTGAAAATAGCTGGCCAGATTTGTATGCAGTCTCATACCGCATGTGATCTTCAGCAGTGCTAGTGATCTGTACCTGCTGAAAAGATCTCCATTGATAGATCTTAAACTTGTATTTTGCCTTTCCAAAGCTTATCTGATACTTCTTGCATCCGTTCTTGAATAATCTGACCTTGCATATCTCAGGTATTTGGAACAACTATTACTGCAAAATTTCAAATGATTTAGTCTTGGTTCTGATGAAGCAATGGGTAGAGGATGTGCAGGAGAGCACTGAGATGAGATGTATTTGAAAGGTTTCCGTAGAACTTGGATGTTTCTTTTCCAATACTTGAGTCCATTTTCATTCAGTAAGTGTTGATGGTTTTTTACTTTCTCTAATGAAGCTTGAAATTAACATAGCCTTTTTGTTTACTTTCTTATTTGCAGCAACATCGTTGATAGTAATATCATGGCACTGGGAATAGTTCTCACAAAGCTGGAGGACAGAAGTGAAAATTATTTTGGAAATTATTTTGGATAGGCCCTGTATACATATAATTAATATTTAATATTTCTATATTTAGAATGCTGTTTGTTTAGGGGAAGACAATCCACGTGAATCAGAGATACAAATTATTTTGACTCTGAACTCTTTGGTAGCATCACTTTAACTTAACACAGATGCAGTTTTATTAAAAAGCTCAACTAAACATAAAATATTTTTCTTATTGTGATTTGCATAGTGCAGAAAAATACTTTTAAAAAAGGAAGAATTATAGCAGTTCATTTATCTGATTTTTTTTTTAAATCATTCACGATTTTAAAAACATATTGTACTGGTAAGCAAGATTTTAGTAAGTAGATTTTACCAGCTGGAAGTATGGTAGGAGATGAGCAGCATTTTGGTATTGAAAACACACCCTGAGATTTCTGGTGTCCTTGTATATTTGGTATCTGCTTAAATAAACCCAGTGTTAACCATAAGGTCAGAGTCTGTTAATATTTGCTTTGGAGAATTCTGTCTTTCTGAGCCTTTTTTTTTTTCCTTTGTCTATTTTTTGGTCACTGTAAGAGTAAAGTTAACAGTATACACTTCCTTACAGAGATATGTTAGTAATGGAAAAAATATGTGTCTGTAATCCATTTTTCAAAGTTAGGTACTTCAGTCTGAAAAATGTACTGTTTTGGAAATTCTCTTGTTGGGACTCAGTAAAGAAGCAAAAAATCTGTAGACGAGAACAGCTAGATCAGTAGTAACTCATCCCAGTGTCAGAGCAGGACTGGTAGCTGAAGTGCTGTCAGATTTGTTAGCTAAAATAAACCACTGGGGATTTTCATGACGGCTTTCCTTTCTGCACATTTGATATTCCATATTTCTGAATTATTCAGCATTGCTGCTGCTAAGTCAGATAGTGTCTCTGGAGCGTAATTATCTTAGCGATGGTTAAAAACAGGAAAAAAGAAATGTCCCAATTATATATTCATTGTTTTTTGAATACTTGGAACAGTAGTTTCAAATACCAACTGTAGTTCACAGGAACCTGAAAGCAGGGCTGGGAAACCCTGGAGAAGATAGTCATCTCATTGAAGTTAATACCAAGCAGGGCAAAAATTAAACATTCCAAGATACGCAAAACCAAATAGACCTAAACTAATTATGAAATGTGATCTGTTCTAGGACAGTCACTTCTCCATGTGCCAAGTGTTTTAGTTGTTGGTTTTCCATGCCTCACCTTTTATTTTATGGAAATTAAAATTAAATCAGTTCTTACCAACCTAATACTGAGAATATTTAGCTGGTTTTTGATCTACTGCTTTTTTAGCTGGAGCCATGTTCTGCTAAAATGGACTGACGTTTCAGGATGGGGAACTTGGGAAGCATTTGATTAGGTATCTAGGTGTCTTAATATTTGTCTCATGGCAAATTAGAGTATTCCCAGACAGTTTCCTTTCAATTTGACTAGGCTGGCTTAGCTAAAAAATCATTGTTCTTCTTGGCAATCATAACGTATCTCTAATCTATAGTAAAAAATGTACTCTCGGGTATCCAGAATACACAACCTCTGTCTTGGCTATGAATAAGCTGTATGGGAGAAATAGGCTTTGCTGCTGGTCCCCTGTACAGTGGCAAATGAGCCCAGTTTTTCTTTTTTTTCTTTAAGTCTGATACTGATAACTGACTGTCTGGTACTGATAACTTTCATCTGACACTGATAACTGTGTCAGATGAAATGAACCCTTGAGCTAGTGTCCAAAAGACCATGAACACCCTTCGGTAATTTTTTTTTACTCTAGATTGAAACAAAGTTTTAAGAAATTAAATCAGAAATTTATTTTGTTAATTCCAAGAACACTAAGTGAAAAGAAATTACTTTTTGTTTGTTTGATCTTTCACTGGGAGCTTTTAAATATGATCTTTCTTAAAAGGTTTTGTTGGAATCACAAGTTTTAGTGAATGTCTTATCAAAGCTTCCTACTGAAGGAGAAGGAAACTAATATTGAATGTAATAGGTGAAGCAAAGAACAAGCTTCTTACCAGAGAATCATGTGCCAAATGAAAAATGGAAAAGAGCAAAATTCAGCATGATAACTGTAGGTATCTGTCTGTCTAGACAAAAGACTTAGACATTCTGGATTTGGGGTCATTTTCGTATTTTGAACTGTTGTTACACCTACGGTATTGAGGAAAGAAATAGTGCTTTCCCTCTGGAATACAGGACTGAAAGGGCTCTGCTTATTTCTGATTGTCACAGGTAGTGTGTCTGCTTTTTGAAGCTCTCTGCATTTGAATTTGTCATGAATTTGTCAACCATACAATTCTCTATAAACTATCTCATACTAAATTCAATACACTGTGGTGCTGAAGTGTTAAATTCAAACAGAAGCGTCCACAGAGGACTGTTGAGACTAAAATTAGCTCCTACTTCTTACATCCTCTTCCCCCATGTTTTCAGCTGTTATCTTTCTTTTTAAATTAACTAATTTCAATTGATTAATTTGTTCTTCAGATGGAAAAAATATTTAACATTTCCTAAAATATTTTTGGTCATTTAGCTCTCATGTATAGATTTAAGGAAATAATATAAAACTAAATTATACCAATACTTAATGACAGATGCAGTACTCCCTCTTTCCATTTCTGTTCAGCTGATGCACGCACAGCTTTATTATCTCAAAAATGCACAGAAATTATAGTTCTGTTTTCTGTGCATGGGCCTTATGGCAAAGCAAGTGAGCAGCTGTATATTTATGTTGAGGCAAGGAGAGCCAGGAATATTATACCAGGTGACTCGGTTGAATGGTCACAACAAACACAGCTTGGAATTTAGAACTTTTAATCCATGCAGACAGATTTCAAAATATTATTAACTGAATGATTTCAAGTGACAAAGATACTCAAATATTCTTGCAAGTATTTCGTAAGTCTAAAAAGAATCAGATTTCAACAGGCAAAATGTTCTGAATTAGGGATTTTTGAATACAAATGCTGATGTTATGGAAACCAAATGAGAACAATCAGAAAAGTTAGTATAACACCAAATGTTTTGTCCGAATTGTTATATTTTATCACTATCAGAAGTAAGCTTGATTACTGAGTAGAACATCCTGGAGGACAGGCTTGAAGCCAAATTAGCCATCTGTCCACATTCGTTACCTGCAGGAGTGATGTCAGAGTTGGCTTCAGGGATGCTCCAGCTGGTGTACTCCAAGGGAAATATTGGATGTCATCAGTCTGAGTGCACCTTGCAGACACACTTTCCTGCCCTGAAGGTAGGGTCAACACACTCTGATAATAACAACAACAAGCAGGAGAGTTGAGCCAAGGAAAAGTTCTTTGAGATGGAGGTTGGGCTGGCTGCAGCTCCCCCAGCTCCTTCCAAAACTGGAGCAATCCTCCAGTTCTGATTTCAAGCATCCAGAAGCCTGCAGTCCCGGGGCATTGCTGCTGGTGCAAATGACGTTGCTGAGTGCAGAGTAGCTGGAAAAGATGGGCATACTGTCCTCTGCCTCAAAATTCAGCAGCCTAAAATTCAAAATGCTCCCTGTGTTCTGCCGTGTACAGCAGACTGGGTTTTCCCCAGCGATTTGCAAGTCTGATGTGGAGAGTGAGGAGGAGGAGAATTTCTGTGATATACAAGGTTATGTATACTTGCTATGAAATTTTGGGACAGGTAGGAGGAAAGCTTATTGAAAGACTGTGGATAAAGGAAAATAAAAGGATGATGGTAGATATTATAGAATACCTATTCTCTGTTTGGAGGATATTGTAGACCATCTCATCAAAAGAAAGAAGTGAATGAGGCTCTCTTTGAGCATGGATTGAAAATTTGAAATACTACTGAATAATCTACTTGTAGTTATCTGTAAAATAATAAAATTAATAATATTGAAATTGATTTTTTTCTTTAATGGAAGTTATGGTGCCATGAGACACAGGGAGAGTATGACCAGCTCCCTGCCGCCAGAATAGTGAGAAGATGGTCCTGCTCTCCGCAGTCTCTCGTGATGCTGACTTAGTGCTGCTTCCTGTCTTCACAGTACCCCTCTCCAGGATCTAAACTCACTAAAAATAAATAAATAAATAGAAGCTCAGGGAAAAAAAAGCCTATTTTTCTGGCATTTAAATGAATTTTGTAGCAGTTTGAAGAGGACCAAAGCAGTTACGTGGGAAGGAGACCACACATCTGCAAGCTACAACAGGGAGGAATAGAGGAGTGAGCAGTGAGCCAGGGAATGAGTTCTCACCCTTTGGTAGCAGCAAGTCATTAGATCTGTTAAGCAATATTAGGAACTCAGCTACCTAGAACAATGAAGAAGTAAATGTGCCCTTTCTTCCAGTGCTTTTGGTATTGCCAATGTTGCTTCCTCACAAGCTGGTTAGAGAGTGGATGCATCTTTAATTTTCATCTGATGATTACACAACAGGATGAGAAGAAATTGCTGTCAAAGAGTAGCTGTCAATGGTTTGATATTAGACCAAGAATGTCTCAAAGACATATACAGGTCCCCGAGGCAACTGTCTCTGTAGAACCCTACATCCTAGTTCTGTTCTGTGTCTTCATTAATTGTCTGAATAAATAGGTAGCAAATGAATGGCATCAAGTTGACGTTGGCTGGATATTAAAAGTCAATTGGGAAGACAGGGTCAAAATGAAAGTGGATCCTGGCAAATCAAAGAAATTATTAGAAGACAGTAACATGAGATTCAGCACAGAAAGCAAGAAAGCATCAAGGGCCACTGTTGAGGAGAAATTTAAAGCACAAAATAGTTTGTTAGCACTGTGACTAGGATGAGAGACATAAATTGTTAAATAAACAACAGTGTACAAATTTAAGTGTGTTAACATCCATAAGGAACAGTGGGTAGCTATTCCAATCGGCATGCTTGTGAAGTGGCAGGTGCATCACTGTGTCCAGATGTGGCCACCATGCCTAGGAAAGATGCAATAGTCATCCAGAGACCCAGTTATATTTCAGCTGCTTAATCTAGAACACGGAGGGCATTATATCTGTTTTCCGATTTTAAAAAGGTCAGTAAAAAGTGGCTAGTGATTAATTGTTCCTATGGAAACTGGGGCAATTTCAGACAGTTGTAGCATTGTTCAAACTTTGTTTATTTACTGCAGTTAGCATCAGGCAAAGGCGTTGTGTGAAGCGGACAATCTGCTTCTACACCATCAAATATGTTAGTTTCATCAGCCCTTAATGTTTTAAGGAGTGCTATATAAACTGAAGGAGTATTGGTGGTGATTTAAGTGGTAGGAGTACCTTGAAAAATGTTTCATGTGTTGGTTTATAGATAAAGTAGCTGTAATGCCCTCACCTGTAGAATTTTTAAATACTGCTCTGGGAGATTTATTTAACATTCAGAACTGTTCTTGTGCACAATTATTTGTTTTGCTATGAAAACCTTATTTTTATGGAAGAAGAGGAGCACTTAATGATTTGCTGAACTCTTTAACTCCAACAATGAGCTTAGTTTAGTAACTGAAATATTAGGATGAGCATTCTTAATTCACTGAAGTACTTCATTTATGTGTTTGGTTCCTAAGAAGAAAATTTAAAAAAAAAAAAATAGTAATTAAACCTCTTGTCATAAAGTCAGTTTTGCAGAGCTTAAAATAATAGGAAATGGTTAAGTTTAAATAATGTTACTTTAAAGATTTAGAGTACTGAAAAATAATTTGAGCAAAAATTCAAGCAGTATGTTCAGACCTGACATTAGAGGCACATATGAAATCATATTTTAAAGGATTTTTTAAATGTAGCTTCCTGCATAGTAGCCCAAAAAACTTTTTATTTGGAGTTCTAGGTAAGTTTTTTAATTCTTACAAGCAACACTTCTTAAAGATGTTTTCAGCAATTAACTAGTAGAGCGTGAATCCAGGATGTCTAATTGCACTGATGCTGTAGGAGGCAGACCCAGGTAGAATTTTAGTGACTGAGGAAAGCCCTCCTTGTGTATCAATTTCTAAACAAATACCTTTGTGCAAGAATTGATATTTCAAATGATTATTTAAATCCACAGACAAGCCACATGCTTTCTGAAAATTATTTTTTTTTGTTACTTACAACAATAAATTGCATAATGACTTCCTATTAGAAAATATATTTAAAAAATCTTACTTTCATCTCCACCTAGAGTACAATTTAATTATGCTTCATGGATAAAACTCTGTAGTTATAAAACTAAAATCAAAATCCTTCATGCAAAAAGAAAAATGTTCTTGACTATATTCCATTCTGTGAAACAGGAGCTTTTTATTACTTATACTATTTGTCAAGAATGTCTTATATGTTTCCTGTTGAATACATAGTTGTTGGCTTTCATCTTGATAATGAAATACATACACACGTACTCTGAATGGATCTTGACATTGGAGTGACCTTCATTATTCCACAGAGATGCTAAGATCTACTGTAGGAACATTGGATCAGTTGCATTGTGTTTATCATGTGGACACCATTGCTCATGGCAACAGGAGTTTGTGGATGCTGATATTCATTTGGAGCTTCACATCTGTTATTAGAGCACGGCAAATAGTGCCTTGATCTTGAGGAACTACAGGACTGCATACGTGGATCTTTGGTTGGCATCTAGTTTGTATTTACAGAGTTCTTGAAGTTACAGAAGCAAAAACAGGAAGATGTTTTTCAGTGTTTCTTACTTTTCTTCTTAGTCATTGCTTCAGATAGCGCCAGTATGATTGGTATTGAGGGTCTGTGTTCTACTGTATTCTTCCTTAAAAACTGAATGCCGGACAGTGCGCCTGTTGCTTTGATGCTCTCTGATTTCTTAAATTCCAGAGGAATTGAAATCAAGTCTCAAGGTGAATTTCCTTCTACGCAGGGAGATGGACTACATTGAGCTTTCTCCTTGGGAAATGCAGGTGTATGAACCACCCCAAGATTAATTGAATGGTATCTAAAGGGTATCGGTACAGACAGGGTGATGCATGAGGGAAGAAAATGACTAATACAGAGCATGCTGTGCCAGATTTGCTTGAAGCTGCTGTCTGTGCTCTGGCAAGAGAAGCAACAAAGACAGAATGCTGACCTCTGTGAAGCTCATTCTTTTTCTAAGAAAATGTACTCAGTCTTTCTTTCTTGCTATTACTCATTGTCAAGAAATTGTATCTTCCAGCTAGAGCAGATTTTGGCCTTCGGGAGTAGTCTCATCCACAAGTCATTGAAAGATATTGTCAGGACTCCACTTCACCTGACCCCAAAACACAGCTTAGTTTTGACTGTATTGCTTCTCTGCCTCCATTGAGACATTAAGCCTCATCGCTAAAACCCTGAACACAAATATGAATGGGGTTCTTCTAACAATACATGGAAGCAGATTTTATCCCTTTGGCTTGTTGGCTTTCCCACTTACTCCTAATATTAGTTGTTAATGGAATAGTATCTTCTGTAATTACAGTGGAAACATGATTCTGCTTGTAAAGTGTAGTCATTAGAGGAAAATATTCACAGTGTTCTGTTTCATTTCATCTTTATTTATTCAATATCATCCTGTGTATATCTTCAGAAAGAAAGCTATAAAAGATTCTGTCAATGTTAGTTATTTCAGTCTTTGACCTGCAATTCCATGTTTTATAATGTACTTATTTGTGTTTTGCAATTTGTATTTAATTGTGTCTGAGAAGTCTCATGCATAACATTCTTCCTTTAAATTTTCCATTAGTTTTATTTTCTTGCCAGCAGAATATGGTTGAATGCTACAGCAGCTGCTTTGCAACTGTAGCTCTTCTCTCTTATTACTGATAATGACAGCCAACAATTTACTGCATGTATTAAGTTTGGTTATGCATTGTTGTATAACTGAAGTTTTCAGAAAAATATTTTCTGAAGCATAGGACAACAAATGTCAGGCTGACCTAATTACTGTTACCCTATCTATGAGCGCTCTTTTCTTCCGCTAGCTGCAGAGAAGTTGTTGGAAAATGTATGTTAGCAAAGTATTCAGATTTCTGCTGTGTATGGCATCATTATTCCCATTTTTGTTTAGCTGGTAGTGGGTGAATATTTTTACTTAAGGAAGTAAAGGAAGAACTGCCCCAAGTGGAGGGAGTGGAAGCTGCTGCTGAGGTCCATGCCCTTGGGCTTGTGCTGGCCACGGAGATGTGGACCCTGAGAGCTTGTGGAGTTCCCCAGCAGGGATTGGGGAACAAGCTGGGATGAGTTCAGAGGACTTGGGTCAAGAGTTCAAAAAGAAATGAACTTGCAATGACAGAGTAGACATGATCCTGTAATCGGAGTGCTTACATCCTTCAAAAACATGCAGGTTTTATTTAGTTAGCATAATCCCTGTTGATCATGGCCGTTGTCACTAAATAACAGACTATAATCTCAAAGGTTGCTGAGAGGTACAAACCAAGGTGATGTACATGCCTGCAGGGTAAAGTGATGTCCCATGGTGAGAAGTTTCTGGGCAGATTGAGCAGTTTGACTCTCTAGGGAAAACAGATGAGTTGAGGTGTGAAGCCCATCTGTACATTGACACTGGGGGAGGGTTACAACATCACCTAGGTCGTTTACCAAGATTCAGTTCACATTTCCAAGGACAGCTTTGTTATTTCAGATCACGAAGCTGTGGAATAGTGAAAACAAGTCAGTGTGAACTAGGGCCTTAAAGTAACTTGCACCTCTTTGCATTTGGATTTGAAGTACTTCCATGCAGAGCTAAGAAATTTGTGAGATTAGAAGCACTGAGCACCCTTTGTGTAGTCTGTAAAATAATAGCAGTATTACCAACTCCATCCTATAAATATCATCCACCTAATGAGACTATCTGTCAGTAACCATTCAGACAATATAGAGCCCATTTGTCTGTGGTGATGAATGTGACTGTGATGGAGGAGATCAGATGAAACTACAGTTCCATTGTTGCTGGTAACTGCTATTACTAACAATAGATTATTCTGATTATTTTGTTATTAAGGATTTGCCTTTTTTTTTTGTGAAGTCTTGACAATAAAGCCTTTATAGATCAGTTGCAAGAGTTGTTATTACTGTCCAGCTTATCTTCCTGCCAGTTCAGGATTTGATATGGCTTTTGTGTGTTTTCTAATTTAAGTCTGCAATGATAGGGCTTTCACTAGCAGATTTTTGGAAATGAGTCAGAATGGCTGATTGCCCCAAATTTTTCTGCCTCTTCAGTTGTTTCTTAAAATAATAGTATCGTTTATTTTATCTGTATGCTATTAATCTAGATAAATGCAGAAGAATAGTATTTCCTGGAAGTGTGTATAGGCAGGAGTCTTGGGATTTGAGTTAATGCATTTGCAGTGCTTATATGTTATCATTTCCAGTTCTTGGTTCATTCTTGCGGTGCTTTCATTATAGATAGGTAGAGGTTGGGGTGACCCCTCTTGATGCTGGCTCTGTTACCTGGCAGGCACACGAGGGGAGCTGGGCAGCCTGAGCCTCTGGGTGCAGGAGGAAGCCTGCAGAGGCTGCTGGGGTCTGCCTCGGCGAGTCACCCAGGTGCCAGCTCTGTGCCCGGTCCCACATGGAGCAGCTTTACTTCGGGGGGGCTGCCATTGTTCTGCCTTTGCATTACTCTCAGAGGTCCCCTTCTGCTTGCTGTTCTCAGAAATGTGTCTTGTACTCTCAAGCTATGTGAAAATTTTAGTTTGCAACTTGGAGGGCTGGGGTGGGTGTGGATGGTCATCCCACGCAGTGGAGGTGCTTTTCTATGTGTGGGCTGTTACAGTACATAGGAATTCTTGTTTCCGGCTCTGAGACTGATGTGGTTCAGAAATGTTTGCACTACAGCCTGTGCAAATGATCACAACTCTGTGGAAAATCCATTTTCATTATTTGCCTTCGAGGTCGGGTCCAGAGTTCATGCACAACAGGATAATTTCACTGGCAGCGTATTCTGCGTACACTTAAACCGTCTAAAGAGCCAGCTTTGCAAGGCATTATTTGGCAGCAGAATCGTGTAGTCAGTGATAGAGATTTCTAGTGGCTTACCTCTAGAGGTGACCATTTATCAGTAAATAGGGTAATAAGTGTACTTGTTTCACACATTTTTATATTTAGAAGAAAGGAAAAATGTGATATTTCAACCTGGATAGACCCTTTTCCTCTTAGCTGCATATCAAAATATTCACATGGCTGAAAGAGTTTCTAACAGAAGTGAGCATTTATAACAGCGATCAACAGCTCTTGCCGTCAGAATATTTTACAAACAGTTAATGAAAACTACCTGTACTATAACATTATTTTTCTAAACAACCAGTTCACATCCAAATTCTGAAAGAAGAATACTAGATATCACTCTTTGTGAGGAAATAAAATAAGCTATTGGGTATCTTCTGCAATTCCTGACAGTCTTGCTATTTCAAAGCCCCAAAATATTAATCTCCCTTAGATCACATTGTGGATATTCTCTCTATCTATGTCATTATTGCTAAGGCACATTTCCATGCACTTTTAGTATAGAGTGAATGAGCTTATGCAAATGTGGAGAGCTATCCCTAGACCAGACTTCCATTTTGTTTTTATTATCAAATGGAGATTTTTTTAATGGGATTTATTATGATGATAAAACAGGAAGGTTCATTTCCCTGGGTTTCCACAGCCCTGCCTGCCCATCTTTACAACAACATCAAATTAAAAGCAGATGCTGTCATGGGACAATGAAGTGCTCAACATCATCAGCTTTCAGCTCCTTACTCCCTTACTGTGAAGTGGTTTCCAGTGTTTTTCTGTCAGTTCTATTTCTGAAAAACTGTTTTCACTGTTTCATAGATTTTACAAGAAAATATTGTTGTGCCTCTGGTGCAGACAAGGGGAAATCTAACTTCATTATAGTTAAGTGCCCGCCTCCCCATTCCCCTCTATAGTAGGGTAAAGTACCAAATTATAGAGTTTTAATAAATAGCAAGGATGCAGTTAGAAGCACATTTCTGGGATCTCAGAATATCTTTGGCTGTGTTTGCCTCTTCAGGCATTTTTTTTTTGTCATCATTGTTCCTGATGCCTTCTCATAGCATAATGATAATGTTCTTGAAATTGTTGACCAATGGCAAATGGGTGACCTGCTTTTTGTAGCAATGGTGTGAAGCTACACAGGTTCCAGTCTTCCTCCCTGTCACTATGCAGTGATTTCAGGCTTCTGCGTTAACCCCTAAAGACAGAAATAAATGAAATATTAAAATTACCTTTTGTCCCCATTTCCTGCCTGAGTTTGAAGCAGCATGTGTGCGCAAGGGTAGAGCAGGGGTACTTGCTGACAGTACTTCTGAAGGACTGATCAAAGGAATAATATTCATCCACATCCTCTGCTCCATGGCAGATCACAGGCCCTATCATTAACTGTGTGTCTCATTTGCTTAGCAAAGTGTGAGCGCTCTGTCTGCTTGAATCAGGATCACTACGTGCAGTTTGCAGGACCCTGAAGAAAAGCTGATTCCATCAGTGTGCTAGGCAGCAGTATCTTAAAAGATCTTGCTAAAGAATCAGGAGAAGGTTATTTTAACTATGCTTCCACTTAAAGTCTTTGCAACTCATAAATGTTCTGGAAATGGCCTTCACTAATTATTTGGTCTGATCTGGCATGGAAGCGGTGGGGTGACCAAAAAGGAAACCCAGTGAAACCAAATCAGTGTTGCCACTTCCTTGTAGTGCTTTAATAGTAACTACGCATTTGCCCAGCTGAAGCATTCTCTGTCACAGAAATAAAATTTTAGCCTATAATATTGCAGCAGAGACAGAAAAAAAAAGCTTCTCTGTAATTTGAAATTTATGACAGTGACTTTAGCTTGATGGCCTTTTCTGTCTTTTTCAAAGTTTTCCAACTGTTGCAAATATGCATAGAGTGCTATATGGTGCCATCCAGTACAGTCAACAGAATGACCTCTTTTTCTCACCTGTCAACCATAAAAAGACCAAGCAGCTGTTTTACCAGCCCCCGTGGAGTATATATGGCATAGGAGATGCCACAGGCCTGGTAGGCACAGCCCTGCTGGTTCTGCCTGTTCAGCAGATGCTACGGTGAGCAGTGCTGCCGGAGCATGGGATGGTGCAGCTGCTCTGGTCTGCTGGTGCAGTTCTGCTGCAAGCTGTGAGCAGTGCAGGGGAAAAAAATGCACTGGAGCAGTTTGTAATCTCCAGGCATGAAGTCACCGTTACCCATTGTGTGCAAAAGCTGGCTTTCTGGGCTGTGGTGCCTTCAAGTCTTCTTTAATCTGGAATAAGTACAGAATGCTTTAGAGTTATAGAAATCAATCACAGAGTTACAGTAATCAGAATAACTTAAATCATCTGTAACATCTAACAGCAGGCTGATAACCAGTGAGATTTGTTGTTATTATTTATCTATCTCTGTTGGGAGAACAAGGTTTGAATTAAAGGGCTGTTATGGAAATTAAAAAAAAATCAAAAAAAAAAAAAAAAACTGTGTTTGGGCCCCAGTAGATACATTTTAAGAAGAATCATTTATCATCAAATTTTAATAAAAATTTCCCCGAGTTTAAACTTTACTTATGATGCTGTACTGTGTTATGTAAATAAATAAAGCAAAAGTAAGTCCTGGAAAAGGAAGATAGTTCTCTGGTTTATACCTCTACATCTAAAGAGAAGAAGGTAGCATTGTAATTGGATAGTAATTCTGTTGAGCTACTGCCCCCATATATTCTGAGAGAACATCCTTGAAGGTAGTGTTGGAATTTAATGAACTGTTGTTATTCCCTAATACTTGGGAGGCAGTGATGGAGTTGCTGTGCAGCCAAGAGAGATGACCTACAGATATGCTGCTGGCTTTGTTCCTTATTTGAAAATAGAAGTTTAATCTCAAATGAGATGTCAATTTACCTGAGTATTACTTTCCATAGACACAGATTTCCTTGTTAGCTTGAGCAGATTTTTCCTGTTTAAAAGTAAGATGTACACTCAATTTAGAATAGTGGCATTGCCTTAAAATGTCAGCCTCACATTTCATAATAACCCAGAGGGAAAAGAGATGATAGTAGGAGGTTCATTGTGCCTTCAGCTGAATGACACAGGCCTTCATAATCAAAATAATTGGATTTTTACAAGAACCAGGAACAGGGTGACTTCCCATACTTGCAAAATTCTTAGGCTATGCAAAACATTACTTATCTGTTTGAACTTTGACCTTGAGTTAACTTTGAATGCAGTCTGATGTAGTGTCTTTTTTTTTTCCTGACTTGTTGAGAAAGAGTATATCCTTTAAAAAATAGTGATTTTTTTTATTTTTAGATATGCTTCTAACTAAACCTTACTAAAAGCCAGAAGGCCTAATATAAGTTCGCATTTTAGAGACATTTGGTAATATTTTGCCTCTGTACTGCAAATTGAAAGTTGCATCAAATTTTGCTTGGAGGATTTTTTTTTCTAGCATTTCTTACTCACTTCCTACTAGTAGGCTGGAGGGTTTTAGGGCAGCTCTTTAGCTGCACATGTCTGATATCCCTGCCTCCTCATGCCATGAACATGGCTCAGCAGTAGTGCTGCTCTCAGCTCACCTTACAAGCAGTCTTACAAGATTCAGGTGTTTTGGACTCATGTCTCTAGTCCAACTTGAAGCACAATATTCCCAGTGTTCTTTTGCTCTTCAGTTTTATCCTCCTGAACACCTTTGCCAGGAGGACATTTCCAGAACATTTCATTTTCCTTTTGTGATAATATCTGCTGACCGACCTCCTTAGTTTGATTACTGTAGATCTCCTCTAGCAATAATACAGATAGATTTCCCTTGGATTATGAGAGGTAATTATGAGAGAAGGAAGTCTTCTCTTCAGTCTTCCATCTCTACCCAACTGTCCCACATCTTCCAGAGCTTCATTAATTTTCTAAGTATGGGAGGGAAGGCTAAATGGGCCTCAGCATCATTACCCATATAAGGGTTCATCACTCTTTTACAATATGATTTTTCAATGAAGTTTAGCAATGTGCTAAGTAAAATGTTTGCTTAAATACCAAAGCATCATTTGTACGTTTAAGATTAAAGTGAATGATGTGGCTATAATGCCACTTACAAAGGTTACCTGTGATGAAACTGCTTGATGATTATGCAGCACTTTCATAATCTCCAGCAAAGGTTGCTATGTGAGAATGCATATTTTTATCAACTCTTTTACAGCTCTTGGTCATGGGAAATTTGCTGCATTTGGCATTAGAATGAGGCCTTACTGCAATTTTACTAGAAAGGCTGTTGATCATGGGGGGATGCAGGCTATGAAAGTATGAGTCAGGTAAATTAGCCTTGATCTCTATCTTGTATAATAGTGCCTTCCTGGAATCACACAATGGTTAAAGGTTGGAAGGGACCTCTGGGGGTCATGTGGTCCAACCCATCTGCACAAGCAGAACCTACAGCAGGTTGCCCAGGACCATGTCCAGGAGGCAAAGAAGTAAACGGGTGAAATCTTTGTTCTATGCCTCTTAAAGGACACCTATCTCACAAATGAATTATCACCTATAGAATAGTTTACTGGGTGCCAGTGAAAGAAATGTATTAACCATGTATATATATATGTAGATATTCACTGTAGGTAAGATGGAGACACTGTGGATCTGTATGAAATCTGTCAACACATGATGGATTTTGCAAACAACTCATTAGAAAGATAGAGAGGAACAAAAAATAACACAAGAATATTCAAACTGATTAGGAGTGATAATAAATTTATACAGCAGCTTAATTAGAGAATGCAGATTACTGAAACCAGCTGGATGTGTAGGAGTCTGCACAGTTGAATACAGTGGTGCAAATGCTGCCTTCAGTTTACTTTGTGAAAATTGCTGTGGTATCTTATTATAAATACTCAAAACTTCACAGTTACATAACAAAAAAAAAAAAATAGCTGGTAATTTACAGTGTACTTTGATGAGGGCTTTGAATGTACAATTATTGAACTGCTGTGGTGTAGGGGCACTATTTACGGGGAGCAAATCAACTTAAAGACAGACCATTTCCTTACACAGTTGATCTGTCATGTATTTTAAGATACCGTTCCTACACACACTAAGAAGATAGGATGTGGGCTGCAGGGATGCAGTGGTTTGCAAAAGCTATGTGAGCATTTGTTAGAGACTGGGGCACAAATTCATCAAATAAGGGGCAAAGTTGTTTCATAATCATGTTGTTAGAATGGATGTTAGTAAGATAAAAGGAAATAGCGCCTTACAGAAATATTCAGTGTAAAAAAATAGTGTATTTTAAACTAATTTCAACATATTTGTTTAAACGGTTAAATATATGTAAGATACCTCTTTTTAATTTACTTGAAAAATTCAGTGATGTCAGTCTAATCCACATTCATCCCAATTACGTCATCTTTTTCTATGCACAGTACAGAAATTGTCCTTCAATTTGTCTTTTGGAGTAACCTATAAGCTCATACTGTATCTATCACTTCCTAGCCATTTGGTCAACTCATCTTCTTCATTTCAGTTTGTTTTATTTCTGCATCCACATCATTTCATTGTTAGTGTCCAAATCTCTGTCTCTTACTTTAAACATGCATAGATTTTAATGTTTACTTTTGTTTGAAACTTTTGTTATATAGGATTAGTATCAGCTTCTGCTGTTTGCATGACGAAGCTTTGGTGCACTATCAAGAATCACTGCAGAGAGCACCAGCTCTCTGGAACGAGGTATTTGAATCTGTTCACTCTTCTGAGGTGCCTTCCTGTGGTATCACTAAGGTGGAGGGGCACACTCCTCCTGGGCTGCATCAAAAGCAACATGGCCAGCAGGTTGAGGTTCTCTGACTTTGAAGATTCATAGATGATCTCTTTTCTTCCTCTGCACGTAAATTATGAGAAGTCAGAAAATTGTTCACTGGTTACAGTTAATCTACTGCTACACTTCCTTAAGTACATTTTTTAAATCTGTAAGTTTTTTTTTCTTGTTAAGCATTTACCTGCCTTTTTCTCAGTGCAGTGTGTATTTTTTTTGCAAAAAATAACTTCTTTTTTCACTATCACTAAATCATACTCCATTCTTGTCTCAGCACACCAATCTGTGCTGGGAAAAAGGAGGTCTCTTGGGCAATTTTTGGATCAGCTGACTTACCAGCAGTATTGTTCTTCCAGGTACAGTGAGTTTGTGCAGTACTTCTCATGTGGAAGCTTTTTATAACTATTTTTAAGCTTAGCAACCTTAGCCTTTCCAGCTTTTCTGATGTTTAGGAGTCTTTGTCCTTTGAAGTGTTTGACTAGAAGTTTTTTACAGCTTCCCACTCTAATTACTCACATAATATTATGTTACAGTAGCTCAAGTCTGATTATTTAAGTGTCTGAGTAGGATGTTCCATGAAAAAAAAAAAGTCTTTACAAACATAGCTTTGTACTTGACGTTTCTATATAGAAGCCATTAAACAAGACATTAATTCTTCTCTTTTGGGCTCAGTACAATTCTTGTCTGTGTGACTAATCCTATTGACTACAAAAGGACTTTTCATATCAGTCAAGATTGTAGGACTGGACTCTTGTCTTCATATTTTGGAGACAATTTAAGCCCTGTTCAGCTGTAGCTGCTTGTGGCATGCCGTGGAATACATATCCTGTGCCAAGTGGTCAGGGCCACACAACTTATGGCTCATCTCTCTCCAATAACTAGAAAGCTATCTTGTTTTGTCCTCCCCATTACTTTTTCTGCAAAGCTACAAATGTCAGAACATGCTATGGAATAAGAATGACTACAGCAACATCATGTGAAACCTTTTTTTCTTTTAAATGCTAGAAATATGAATTTGCTGTTCCAATCCCTTGTTTGTTAGTTTTTCTAATTGTAATAAATGTTCTGAACTTTCATGAATGATCATCTAAATAACAAGGGGTTTCTTTACTCAGTACTATCTCTGGAAAATGTACAGATTACTTTTAAAGTATCTGCCAATTATCTTGCAATTTGAAGTCTGATTTTTTTCATTTTCTATCTGATTCACCAGAGGGGATTGCCATTTCCATAGGCTCTTCACTGTGTCAAGAGAAATACTCAAGGAAGATAAAGTACTGAAGAGAATTAGAGAAAACCTGTGCTTCCCCAGTGATTTCTGGGATTTCATTTCTTCTGCCAGTTAAGATTTAGGTTTTAGTATTTTCCATGCAAGTCCATCTTTATAAAAGGACATTGTGTTTTGATTATTTAGAACCTGAAGTCACAAAGGGCATGTTGTAATTAGTTTTACATCAGTAGGAATGGAAAATGTATTGTAGTAGTCAGAATCCCCAGGGGAAGGTTTCTAATAAAAAGTCCATTGAATTTATTCATATGTGGAAAGAACAGTCAATATTTGAGGTATGAAATGTCAATAAAAGTGAAACATATTAATACGCAGTCTATGTTGCAGAGCATGGCCTTGCCAGTTAGAATATTGGAGCTTTGTTTCACAAAGCTACTATGTACTTTTAGAAATATAATCTCTAAAGGAAAACAGAATTAGTCTGTTAAAAACAGGGCTCCCTAGTTGTGAAAATTGATAGCTTAATATGAAATGTAAGATATGTTTTTTTTATATATACATATATTTCAGATTACATACTAGAAGTGAAAGGTAAAATACCTGTAATGTATTTCATTACTATGAATGCAGCTGAGAGGATCATTTTCTGACATTCATTCTATGCGAATCTAATGGTGGTAGAGGCCACCCAGCTGTTTGCTATTTTGTCTTGGATAAAAGATAGCATTATAAAAAGTGATAAGTTAGAAAAAAATATGGCAGAACGTTGTTCCATTAACTTGATGTCCAGTTAATAAACTTCTAGCTTACTGCAATACTTATCAGTCCTAGTTCACTACCAAATCCTAAATCAATGGCAAAGAATGAAGTTTTTATTTGCCAGTCAGTTCTCAGGAATAGAACCATGTGCTTCCATAGCCACAAACAATCCACCTATATTAATTCAAAACAAATGTTCCCCCAGGTGGGATGATTTTCCCAGAGGGGCTGCAGTGTTAGAAAACACATAGCATACTATCTGGTTGTATGTCTGTTCTCTGATTAGGAAGTACCACGAGCATCTTTCCTCTTACTGACCAGACATTAACAGAAGTGTGTTCCTTTTTGCCCATTGCTCTAAACTTACAAGGCAAGTGTTGACCCAAAACTGATTGAGCAGTTGGATTGATCTTTCTTCAGCTTATCTTCTACCTGTTCAGTGTAGAACCCTTTGTATTCCCTTTCCACTACAACATCAAGGAATCATTGAGCAACATTGAACTCCTGAGAGCTGTCAATGTACTTACTTCATTAGAAGCATCGTTGTCTTGGTAGTTAAAAAAAAAAAAAAATAGTTTCCAGTATAAAAAATCATGCTTATAAATTTAAAATGCACTTTTCATGAACATCCTATAATCTTAAGTATCCCACTTGTTCACTTGTTTGTTTTCTATATTATCTGTGGAAAGGGGCGAATTAAAGCAATTCAGTTGAATTCCACATGTTTATTCATGGAATAAATGAAAACACAGGAAATACTGAATGATTTGCCTGTGAGGTAAATCACCACTGTGAGACCAAGTTTAGGAGTTTTAAATGCTCCTGTAGAAAAGCAGATGTTCAACTCCCAGCAGCTGCTCTGTGACCATCTACTGTTGCTTTTCTCTAGCCAGCACCTGTGAAACTGAATTGAATTGAGAAGTTTTGCTTGCTTTCAAAACTCACTTTCAAATGTGAGTTACTTCACATGGAACACAGGGATCACGTTAAACACTTTTTGCAGGTGTCCAGAGTTCCTTTCTTTCACTGTTACGTAGGTTTACTTAACAATGAACAGAATTTGGTTTTAAAAGGGAGAATTTGCACATGACTGTCTACCGTGCCCTATATCTATCTACTTATATTGCATTGCCTGTTTCTCAACTGGAGTCCATTTTAGGGTCAATAATGTAAATGTAGTTTACAATAAAGGTAACTGTGAATTTACCTACATTCACGTGTGCACACACACGTGATCCTAGAATCTTCATTATTGTTTGTCCATGTACATTGCCAGTCTTTTCCATTTTTCAGGCATAGCAGGATGGTTCCTGTCATTTACAGTTTGTTTTACTTATTCTTCAGGTCTCCTGTGATGGCTGGAGGTCTATTTGCTGTTAACCGAAAATGGTTTTGGGAGCTGGGAGGCTATGATCCAGGATTAGAAATATGGGGAGGAGAGCAGTATGAAATCTCTTTTAAGGTAAGTCATCGAGTCACCTTATGTAATACTTCCTTACTTGTTTGGTTTTATGCCTGTGGATTTTGATTTCTGATATGCTTTGTGATCATGATGCTGTAACTAACACTAGCTTTAGGGTTTTAACTAAAATTAATTTATTACAGTTTGAATTCTTTTTCTTTACAAATTTCCACTAATTTAAAACAGAATTATGTCATCAACATAGGCTCCATAAACCATATAAAATCACTGAGTGCAGTTTAGTGCAATTTTCTCCAAATATCTGGTAGCTTACCACCATCAAAGAATAAAGTTTTACCTTGTCCTTTGTGTCAAGTCTTCTCCACTTACCTCCCATCAGACGCATTTCCTGAACCCTGTCATGCTGGAGGTAGGCTCCCGTAGGGTCAGCTGATGGGAATGGATGGAAATGAAAGTAGAAGCTCGTAGAAAAGAGGACTCTCTTCAGTAGCAGTGAATCACTAGACCAGCTCAACTGCTATGAGCTATTACCTACAGGCCAGATTCTCAAAATTGGATGATTTTTAATTCAGTTTGGATAATTGTAATGACATTTTGAGTTTTTGAGTGCCCAGGTTATGAACCACCATCCATGGTATATCCTCTGTGTGGACATCTGTATTCAAATCAGTTACTTGGCTTTTACATGCTGAGTTGAAAGTCTTACTACTTTCCACATGTAAAATAGGTATTTGCATTAGTTTGATAAAGACTAATATATCTAATTTTGAAAATTCAGTTTACTATGCTCCAGTATACCCATGGAATTAAGAACTTTACCTTATGGCCTCTGTATGCACAGGTTTTCAATTAGCTGATAGAATTTCATGAAAAATATGGAATGAGTCAGACATGTTTGGATAAGGCTTGGATCTGTAATCAGAATTCACATTTAGCTTCAGGATCTTTCCAACCTACTTCCAAACTCCTACAATGTAAAGCTCAGCAAATAAATTTAATATGTCAGCCATGACTAATACTGTACATCTTGCTGCATCTGAGTTTCAACAGTGATTAAAACAATAGAGCTGTGGCCATTCTGTGGAATAAAATGTACAGCATGACCCTACACTGGGCTGCTAGACTGTCTTTATGGGAGTTATCAAGAACAGAAAAATGGTTTGTATTAACTGCACTACTCTCATCTTTCTCTAAATCATTTTTACGCCACAGCAAAACAAAATTGGAAGGCAAGGGAAACCCAGTAGATGGAAAACATGTTTTGAATATATCGATTTACGTTCTATCCATATAGGTTGTTTCAGGGTCAAATGTAAGTAGTCACATGTAGCTGTAACAACAGTATCTGGCAGGTCACCTAAGATTTTATTATCCTATTTCGAATATTCCTTTTATTTGTCATCACAAAGAATATAATTGTAATGCAGTCCAGTCTTTGTATAGAAACCATGGTAACAGCACTAGAAATTGAGATACTAGATTGCCCCAGTGTGTTTTACTCAAGTGATAGATTCCTTTTTTTTTTTTTTGGAGGCAGCTGTGTCACACTGGGTCTCATTTCAGTCATATCTCCTGATATCTCCTGATTCAAATCATTAGTGTGTACTAACCTTAGGGTCCCTGTCCTTTCTTATTAGTATTAAAAGAAGAAGGAGGAGGAAAAAAAACTCCTTAGAAAGAATTGCCAATAGAAACAGCTTTCTGCTGGAAGAACTTAACAGAGATGAGTTACAGAAAAAACACTGCTGTTTTGTTTGGAATGACACAAAATGGGAGAAGAAATCACGGGAGGCAGGATGGAGAAACAGAACAGACTTTTTTTGTTATACCAGAATTACCCGTGTCATCTTGGGAAAGGTTTCTGGTTCAACAGTTTCTACACTATTGAGAGCTACAGATTCAGTCGTCTTAAAACTTTTTTAAATGAGAGCAAATTAGTCAGTTTAATTTACTGTTTTTATTCACAAAACTTGAGAAGGTGGTGGGCTTGCCATCTCTCTGTTATTCACAAAGTCAATGAAAAAAACAGATGACCAATACGTGCAACACCCAGCTTGAGTGGGTAGGAAATGACATCTTCCCTAGATTATCTATGGTTTGTGGGTACCCTGTGCTGATGCCATGTCTTGTGTTAATGCTATTTTGCTTGGCAAATGACTATTTGGAGCATGCTGCCTCAAGAACCCTCTCCAGAACATCTCTAACTACCAGATACTTGACTGTTCTCGCTCATTTCTTCAATTCAATTACATCTCAAGTATTTTGTAAAAACATTCCATTAAGAAGCTGCAAAAAGAAGCCAATTTGAAATGTCCCATAACAGTGGAAGAAAGTTCACGTTTAGAGAACTATTTCAGGTTGGTCTTCAAACTCAGTGACAAACATGGTCTTCCTTTTATGTTCTTCACATATAATCTTGTTTTTAACTTTGAGATTCATTTGTATGAACACTGGTATATAAGTATAAGTAAGTGATCCAGCTACTATAAATGGATACCATACCAATGACATGATCTTTCCAGTGTCAGACTTGTAATTTTTGTGGTTAATTCTAATACAGTGATGTAATTATGAGGGAGTGCATGCCAAAGTGAGAGCTGTCACAGACTTTCTGGAAGGAAACAGTGTCTGGTTCACCTCGAACAGATTGCCCTGCTCCGTGAGCTGGAGTGAGGAGTGTTCGTGGATCATTTTTGTTCTTCTACTCAGTTATGAGTTTTAAACTCCACTTCATGGATCAACAACCTACTGTAACCCCTCTGCTTAACATTGTAACAGTAGATCCAGGTACTATACAGTAGACAAGCTGTGGCGCGTCTTTAATTAGTGCTCCAGTTTACTTTAATGATTTGAGTGTTTGAGGTAAGCTTACAGGTATGTTAAGGAAGATCTTTGGCAAATGTGTATCTCAAATATCAGGCTTATATGCCCAATTTCACTGTTTCCAAGCATAGCATCATGTAAAAGAAACAGTGCATGTCATGTGTAATATTTTGTGGCCTCATTTTATTTGGAGAAAAATATCCTAGATGCTGGAATGAAACTTCTTCAGAAACATTCACACACCAAAGGGAAAATGTCACTTGACAGTCAAGATCATATTAAGGAAAAGCATCTTCTCAACCAAAGACGTCTGCATTACTGAATCACAGTTATTGACAGTCATCCGCACAACTCAAATTAGAGGAGTGTGGGCTACAAGGCAGGTAGGAAGCCGTGAGTACAGAGCATGGGCTTAGAAAACCAGAGAAATTGGATCTTTCAGAAAAGTATGATGGCTAGATCTTTGCTAGTCTCAGGACTCAATAAAATAGTTTGCCTGATGTCCTCTGACGTAAGGCTTCATCAGCTTCTGCATCGTGAACTTAGTATCACCTGCTCTGCTATGCTGTGCTCACTTTAATCTTCTACTGCATTTTGCATACCTCAGACGCACAGTGAATTAAAGGCTGGTGTACAGGGTCATCGTACAAGCTCAAAGGAATCACTAATAATAGCTAAGCCCTGCTGCTTTATGAGTTCAAGATGCTAAGGCAGAGTTTGAGTACTGATTTAAAAAACTATATAATAAGATTATAACAGGAGAATTGGTTGTCTGGGGAGTCAGGCAGCAGTTTCTGACACAAAAAAAGTTGAACCAGATTTAGGAAGGGTAGTTAGGCTGGGAAGATTGGAGGATAAGTGTCAATTTTGATGTTTCTTACTGGCTGTTTCACTAGATGTGACCTGGGGTGACAGGCACCAGGCTTCAGTGCAGAGCATACTCCTAACCCAAAGTATTTTTCTGTGGGGGAGTTTGCATTATCTCATTACACAGGGACAGGGGGTGGGTAGTGTGAGAAAAAATCTCTTAGTGTGTGTTCGGGGATGATGAGGGATGTTCTAGGGGGAAAAAAAGAGACCGAATCTGCACTGAAACTAGTTTTACTGCAAAGTAATTGAATGTTTCTCTAAAATACAGGAAGCTTTATAATGTTTCGGTGATGTTTGGAATTGTGCCATAGCAGGAAACTTCCGCAGATTTCAGGCACATTTCTATTCCAGGTGCTGAGTTCTTAGGAAGAGAGAGGGACAAGTTTAAAAAAAAAAAAAAAAAAAAGGCTGCTTTTTAAGTTTGCTTGGCATTTATTTCCTTGACTACAAAAAACAACATACTTCTCTCTTGTTCTTGCTTGGTAACATTGCAGCAGAGGACAGCAACAGTCGTTGCACCGGGTGCTGTGTTGATTAACTGCAGCTTCCAAATCAGAGCACTTGGACACACATTTGAGGGATGGTAAGGCAGTTGCAACCTGTGTATCAAAACATGACCTCTTCATTAACGGGTTTCTTAGATTAATTTTTACATAAGAAATAATGTGTAGCATTTTAATTTTTTGGCAGCATAACCTCAGGATCAATTTTTTTAATTAAAAAGATGTATGATATCTTGCTGATGATACTGTTCAGCATGCGCTAAACTTGCGAAAACTGTTCAAGTGCTGGAACTGACCTGATTAATAGCTTCCTTTCTCATTAACCAGGGAAGCCACTGTTTAGGAAATCCTAAATTTAAGTCTGCTAGAAAAACACAATTTATGTAGTAATTTCCAAAATATATAGAGTTGTAAAAGATAGTCATTTCCTGTGTTTGCTGAAGATCCTTTACACTGGACATTCCTTAGTCATAGACATATACCGTACCTTAACAAAAATGATCGTGCTAATATCCCAGCCTCTTTGAAGATAGTCACCTATATCTAGGGCTTTTTTTATCCTTAGCTGTGCTGACACATCTTCCAGGTTCTCTCCATCCCTGTTTTTGACACACACCTCCAAGTTCATTAATCCCTTTATTTATTGTCTTCATTGTTAATTCCCTCCACTGCTGGCAGTCCTGGAGGGAGATAGGGAGTAGGGGAGCATTACCACTTGTCAATGCAGTTGCAGACTATACTGAAGTACAGATGCTCAGTATTTGAGAGCCGCTGGTGAGTTCTGTTGAAATATCCAGTCATCGATTTCCAGTTTAAACAGTACTGTTTTAATGTCGTTGGCAAGAAATCCCACTACATCATGAGTAAATGGGTTTTGCTGTTTCTGACCTTGCTGACTGCACATTTGAAGTCATTGTTCCTGTTTTTAATTTTTTATTTTATTTTTGCATTTAGCTGGGCATTCTCGTTACATGGAAAAGTTCACAATAAAATATTCTTCCTTCTCCTTTTCTACCACTGCCAGATCTGGTTTCTTGGCTTACATTTCAGGAAGAGTATCTGCAAAATTCCATAATGTTTTTGTGTTTATATTTTCTGTGACTTTTTCAGCCCCATTGTGATAGTACATTTCTCCTGTTTGTAGTCTCTATTTCTTGCCCAATGCTCAGAGCACCAAACTGACAGCTTTGCATGACATACTTCATATTCCTTTTCCACCAGTTTACTGTTTTGTGGTGTGTTTTTTTTTCCTTTCATTTCAGTGTCTCTTGCTGTTGTCTGTCTTGTTACTGACTCTCAGCTGCAGTATGTTTCTCAATTAGTTTTGAAGACTGATCCAAAATCCATTCAGTCCCTCCTCAATCTTTTACTTAATTTGCTGTATGTTTATGTTCCTGTTCTCCAGCAACATATCCTCCACTGCTCAAAAATCATGAATCTCTTACTGCAGTAATTATGATTACAGTGTAGCATATGGATTGGAGTCTCATTCTCGTGTGCACTGTATTTACATTTTACAGATAGTCCCTGGGCTGGATCACTCACAAGCTATAGAGATAAGGCGAAGAGATAGAGCAAGCAACATTTAGTTTTAAAGACGAAGTGATATAAAAAGAGGGTGATTCACCCCAAATCCCACAAGAGCTGTACAGCAGAGCCAGAAAATGCATCTGTGATATCTAAGCTGCAGTCAGGAACAAAGCCACAAAACCACAGCTTAATCTATTTTAAAGCTTGCGGTAATGCTTGCCTTTTGCTTTCAACCATCCCTATAAAGTGTTTTGCAACATTCTCCTGGAAGGAGCTATATAAAGATAAATTGTGATATAGTACATAGCTGACACATAAACTACTCTTCTTTTGATCTTTCCAAACTGAAATTGCATTGTTTTAGTTTCATCTTTGTATTTTATACCTCAGCTGTTGACCAGATTCATTGCTTTGTAAGAAGGAGGCATTAGCAATCTTGAGAGTTTCATTGCTTGCTTCTTAGATAAACAGAGGCATCAGTGTTGTGATATCATTTTGCCAAATGTCCCACACCACCTGAATTCTTTTCATGGTACACTGGAGATCTGCAATATTTAACACAGAAGCCATTCTCCAATTTCTTGCATTTAGTGCAGGTGACATAAAAATGCACATTTTAAAGGCAAGGTTGCCAGAATTGATCTTCCCAGGAAAATATTAAAAATGCCTTTAAAACTATTCTGAAGCTAAAAGATAAACAGGAACAGCTGCTAAATGTCCTTCAAGGCAGCCCGAGATTCATTTCAATTACCCTACACAGTGCACCTCAGGTGCAGCACAGCATTTTCAAGTTTTATATCTATCAAATATAAACCTAACACAAAGTGTTATTTCCTCCCACTTGTTATTGCCTCAGCATACCTGACAAGTTTTTTCCTAAATCCTTTTCTCCTTTCATTTTTTCTTTTCTTTTTTTCTTTTATTTTTTACATATATCCAACTGCATTAGAGAAAATGCAGTGTATGTCTACTTCAGCTCTCATTGTATAAGTTAAAGTAATACTGCCCTATAAATATATATGCTTTCTTGTCTTTTAAATTTGTTCTGTTGCTGATCCTCCTCTGAGTCAAACTTCTATACTGTCCACTCTTAGCTTCAGTAGCTAAGAAACATTGCTTAATGACTTCAATATCTTGTCTAGTCTTTTAAATAACACTTTAATTTAAAAAACAGCAACAAACTGTAGATATATGTCTGCACTTTCGTCTGTGCACTGGGTTATTTGAAGACAGCCACAGAGGTATCCACTGAAAAGGTACCAAATGATGTAATGTACAGGGTATTCGCAGAAAGGTGAATAATATTTTTTACATAATTATATTACCCACCTGATTTTAACATTCTCATTTTTATAATTTTTAATATGTTTATGAATGGGAATTAGGTGTCACAGGATTATGTGAAAAGGATATTCTATGATTCTATATACGAATGTTAACAAGATTTCAGGTTTCATTTAAGAAGCAAACTTTACAAAATGGTTTTGAAAAAAAATGATCAAGTCAGCGTGGCATAGCAAGACCACTCTGGGCTGTAATGAGCTATTTTGACACAGAGGCAGAGCATTCATTGGGGTCTCCATTTCTAACCCATCAGTAAATTTACTCCCTGAGAAGGACTGTGCTCACTCAGGGACCTGATGAGATATGCTCACAACAGAAGTAGGAGTTAAAATACTCTTGATTCCATCACAGTGTGTGCTTCCATTTGGCAGTGCAGCTGCCTTTATTGCTTGGTGCCACTAACCTGCAAAATGTGCCTGCTCATCTGACATGCTAGCAAGCACCAGAAGCACCTACAGAGCACTCCTGTGCCTTAGTGAAGAGCTAACTAACTCCGTGCTGGGTGAGGGAAAGGTCCTGAGCAGCTTTCAGCTGTGCAAGGGTGTCTGTGGGCCCACAGGACAAAGCTGAGCACAGGATCTTCTGCTGTCTTTGGCGGTTTCAAACCTTCCTTGCTCATGCTAGCGTACTCAGGCTTGTCAGGCAATCTGGTACAGAGCCTCAAACAATTACAAGGGCTAATACCCAAATGACCCATAAGAAGTAGCTTCCTCAATCGCTTTGCAACTCAGGCCTTCGTGCTAAAAACCCCAGCTTTCTCTTCTCACAGTATGAATAGCACAGTCAGTCTCAGGGGCTGAATTCCAGCTTGCTACCTTCAGCAATTGCTTTCAGTCACACTCAAGCACCAAGTGATCCCGCAGTGCAGTGCTTAGCATCTGCACATTCGGATTACTAACATGTAGTCGCAAGCTCACAGCCACACAGCCAGGACTATGCAGGTACACCCTCTGTAACAAAGGCAAGCTCAGCAAAAAAGGCCAAACTCTTGTCCATTTTCAGTATTGTTTTAAATGAATGAAATTAATCATTTCATTTTCCTGTGATTTGAAAAAGCCAGCTGCTACAGCCAGCTGGTGGGCAGGCCAGAAGAGTCAGAATGAGAAATGTATGGTAAAAAAGTGCAGAGATGCACATTGTTCGCTGCAGGCTTCACAGTGAATGTCAAGTATTCGTGATCATATCATATTTTCTGATACCTTTTTCTAGGGATCTGGTAACTGCTTCTTTAACTGGGAGTATATCAACTTCTGGATGAATTGCTTTCTGTATGTAAATCATTGATAAAACTCTCAGTTGTCTGTTTTGTTCTGCGTTAGCCTCAGTCACAAGCTTATTTTATTCCATTTTGCTCCAAAATGCATCAAATACAGATAAAATCCCTTCATATGTGTAGCGTGTGGACCTCTGTTCTCACCCAGATAAATGGAAATTAATGGAAATATAGAATAACAGCCATTCTGTTATAATATTTGCACAGAACAAAGAATACTGTTTTGCCAAGACTAGGGAATAATGTTTATATCAGCTTTCACTCTAAGTGAATTTTAAACTCTTGATGAATGACTGGTTTCAGGATTTTGAAAAAAGTTCCGCCTGGGGACTTTCAGAGGTTTTTTGTTGTTTTCCATTTCTCTGATTTGCAAAATCAAATTGCTTTTTCTTTTTATTATTATTATTTTTAATCAGAAAGTCATAAATGTTGTCAGTGTGCTATAAAAACCACTGAATAGCCATCTTGGAGTTCAGTGGTTTGGCATAGAAAATGATGCCCGTAGGTGTTATTGCATGATTTCTGTAGTTCCTCTGATGTGACACACAGCCTTGCTCTCACATACACTTGGTAAAACCTAGTCACACTAGATGAAGCCTTGTGAAGAATTCCTTACTTGCTGCCCATCGACATGCAGCTTGGGTTTTAGGCCTATGATGTACTTGCAGCTCCCATCAATTTTGACAGAGATTACTACATTTGTTTCAGTGTCAAATGTATTAATTAAGGAAAGTAGCAGCAAGCTCTTTTCTCTGTCTATGTGAATCTGATTGGAAGGAAATTGATTTTTTTTTCCTTTTTCTTTACAAAATGAAGAGCATCTTAACAGTTGAGCTCTTTGTTCACTATTCAATACAAAACATAAGCCAGGTGTTTTTCGAAATTCTTCTTTCTTTTTCTGATGGTTTGTTTTATACACATGGCCTTCTTCTGAAATATTGTCCCTATAAGTTTTAAACAGTAGACAAAATAATATCTTGGTTGTGTTGCAGGAGAATCATTGATAGATATATTAAAGATGTTTTATATTTTCATTTTGAACATACTCTGCATATGCAAAGTGAGATTCAAGGTACCAAAGAACCTTTTTATCAAATTGCAGCATTGGGTAAGCAAAGAAGGCCACCACTATGAATACAGGAGGATTCGGTACAGAATGATGTATAGTTTTTACATAACCCTTACATAACAAACCATAACATCAGTCAAAATGCCCTTCTTTGCCCCATTTGTCCCCAGGAGTCATTCTTTCATTTGCTGTGTGTCTCCTTTCCAGGTGTGGATGTGTGGAGGTGGCATGTTTGATGTTCCATGCTCTAGAGTTGGGCATATCTACAGGAAGTATGTCCCTTATAAAGTCCCTTCTGGAACCAGCCTAGCACGCGTGAGTAATTGGGTTTTGCTGTTTGTCATTCTCATTCATAATTAGTCTCTTCATTTCCGCACCTAACAGTAAGCCATTAAAATGTAAAATGAATGTTGCTTTATTTTTCTGAAATGGGATGTGCAATTGCTGCAGTTATGCTGCCTTCCAGAGATAAAATTGCTAAGAATAAAATGAAAGCTTAAAAATACAGCGTTGGACATTTCAGCACAGAAGTACGGTTCATACTGATTCAAAAGAACCGAGGAATAACCTAAGGCTTGCAGTTCTTGAATTGCACAGTGTTGTCAGTCATAGCAGGACCAATTTGAATGCACATTTTCTTATCAGTCAGCAGAACAGGCAGAATCTTGCATAAGGAATATTTTTTGAGGCCAAAGAACTGAGTAACAATAATTTGAGTGGCTGTCTAATTATTGTATAAAACCTGGTTATGGAATACAGCCAGCTTCAAACTGTATGAGTGAGAAATTAGAAGACCTCTAGACATTTCTCAAAGACTACCAGCCACGTGCATGAGGGGCTTTTTGCTCAAGAGAAAATGTTCCATAACTTTTTGGAGATGTTCATGGGATGTCAAAAGATGAGAGACAAAGTGCACAGATGTAGCTTCAAGGCAGATACAAGTATTTATTCATGCTTGAGTTTAATCTTTTCTATTTTAGAGGAATTTTTTTTTTAAATAAAATGGCATTAATATTAAAGTCTGCATACTGCCATAGGGTAATATTTTATGAATCTTTTTTTTTTTTTTTTTTACTGATGAAAATGTGGTATGAATAAAAGAATAAATCTTTTGCTTTAAGGGGGAGATATTCTTGGTTTCAGCAGCATGGGACAAGGCTTGCTGTAATAACTCTGCACACAGGAAAGAGGCCTTCTGTACTGCCTGCCTGACAGTTGCCTAGGGAGAGAAAAAAATTGCCTAAAAAAATACCCATGTAAATTGTGAGACACCGTAATGGGATTAGTGGTTGTGGTAGTATTAGTGACAAGACATGTATTGACAAAATTGTGAGATCAAAATCTTCCCCTTATATATGTGTAATCTCAGTTTCCCCACTCAGATTTCATGGAGATACTGTGAAAACTTGCAGCCAACCACTAGCCACAGCCTGCAGCCTCCCTTTATATATTTATAACTGATATATGTTTATTTTAGCTTGATTTCAATAAACCACTTGTGAAATGTTACCACCACCACCCCATCCTAGAATCCTAGAATATCCTGAATTGGAAGAGACCCACAAGGATCATTGAGTCCAGCTCCTGGCTCCACACAGGACCATACAAAAATCAGACCCTGTGTCTGAGAGCATTGTCCAAACACTTTTGGAACTCCCTCAGGCTCGGTGCTCTGACCACTACCTGGGGAACCTGTCCCAGTGTCTTGACCATGCCTCTCAGTGAAGAACCTTTTCCCAACATCCAGCCTGAACTTTTTCCTAATACCCAGACTAAATCCCTGTTACAAAATTATAAATCTGCCCATGCACGGACTGACTGCCCTATGTCTTGTGAGAAAAGATGTAGTATGCTGATAGGATGGATTTTATCCTTCCAATTCAAGTAATGGTTCATTTCCTTCGTGGTGTTGGAGTCCAAAATATAATGATATTAGGTAAATTTCTGGCATATATTTAAACTGAAAGAAAATTTGAATTTTCAGGTTCCCCATATTTTTTCCAGTACAGTGTTCTAAACCAAAGTATTATTGTTAAGATGCATTTTATTAAGGTTGCCAACAATGCAAGATCATCTCTATTTTTCAGTGTTAGTCCAAATATTATGTTCTCCAAATATAAGTATTTTATCTAAAACTTCCCTTCAGTTCCAGAACATAATGGATAACATATTCAAAAATACTCAGAAATATTATCCCTGTTTGCCAAAAGCATATTTAGTATTTTTCAGTATTTAGTAGTATCCATGAAACTTTTTGCTAAATCCTTTTCCATCTTGTGGGATGTAAAGCAGGATGCTAGAGATGTAGTTCACAGAGGAATAAGCCACAGGAAGCTTGTCTGTGATTGTATAAATGATTGTAGCAGCCCCTTCATTAGTCAAGAAGGAGTTTGCCATTGTGCTGATACTGCATTAAAGGATCATGGATTTCCTCATCCTGTCCCGCAAGATCAGCACAAGGGATATAGAGATGAATTAGGAGGAGGATGGAGCTTCTAGACAAACTCAGGCATAGCCCAGATCATGCCATGAATCTTCTTTCAAGCTGTTTCAGCCTTTGTTTGTCCATAATGAATATGTCTTAAGGTGAGCATATTACCTTCCTTTCCCTTGGGATTTCACCTGTCTATAGCAGCAAGGTTCAACATGCGCTCTCATGTAGCTATATAATATCTGACGAATCTAGATGTATTTTTAAAGAGCTATTCTCTGACATGAGGATCACATACACTTTATAAAATGAAAGACTTGTCAAAAACCGTGTTCTGCCACCCTCATCAGTAAATAAGTATTAGTGTACCACATACAACGGCAGGTATCATTACATCAACTTTCTACATTCTTATAATAATATTTCTTACCTCCTTATCTGTCACTGAAGACCTGCAAGGCCTACACATACCCAATGTTGAAAAACATCCACCCATGAAATGCTCTGTCAGTAAAACTTTGGTAGTACAGAACAAAAGTAAAGGAAACTACACGTGTAATAGATTTATAAAACAGACCACGATGAACAAATGCGGATAGCAAAGCTGACTATTTTTTTCAGGAGATATCTCAGGATGTAGCTGCTTACTAAGTGCAGTCAATGCCCAATTTACAGGTAATTGCACATGAAATGAGATTAATGGGCAAGCAGATGACAGCAGTGATTCCGCATTATAATGTGGAAGCACCACATAATTATTTGTTCATTCCAAACCTGTCAGCCTCTGCACAAAACTGCAGTGACTAATAGCTATTTTTGTCTGTTTGTTTTAGGTAAGGCATGTATAGCAAGCAAGTCCTCAAATCTTAAAATCCTACACAAGATGTTGCCCTATTAAGAGCTTCTGAATTGTTTGACTGGATTATTTTAGTTGCTTTGTGGTATTCTTCACTGTTGCTTTATTTTTAAGAGTTTTACCTAAGCCATTTTCTTTTAGCCAGTTACCGATGAAATTAGACTTTAAAATATTAGCAATTTATTTTAGGTATATTCGAGCTTATTATTTATTTTATTTAGTTTCCTATTTGGGGGGTGGATATTTTTCTATTCGCAATTCTGCCAAGGCTGTAAGACATTTATCAATAAATGCTCACTGTTCCATAGGATATGCAGAGATGAACTCAGAATTTCAAAATATATCTACAGAAATTGTTTTCATTTGCAGGTGTCTTACACAGCATTTTAGCATTAACTACAGAGCATTACAGTACTAGGCCTTCCTGAAGGAAAGGGCAATCCCACTGAAGTTCAAATTTGGATGCTAACCAAGCAGCATGGTGAAGCCTAATCTTAACTTGAATTCCTCCCTGCACTCCAGGACGTGGGATCCCAGAGCACAGTGATCCTCTGACCCAGCAGGCACAAGCACGATGACATTTGCCTCATTACACAGTGTCGCTGAATTGGAACTTGCAAGAGTTTGTTTCAGGAATTCAGCTGATAAAGGTGGGTTCAGATTCCCACCTGAACCATTTGCTCAGCCTTTTTGTGTGGCTTCGAAAGGGATCCTTAGGGAAAATTTCTGTAGCTAGACCATCTGGTGCTTTGACCACATTTGCATTTTTGACAGAGCTTCCTTTAATATTATTACCTTTTTTATTTTGTTTTATTTTCCAGCTGCAAATATTGATTGAGGCTTTCTTACTGCAGCCCTTGAACATTTTCTTTTCGGCTTCCAGCCAGGTTAAAGAACCAAGGAGAAACAGTTAGGTAAAGAATGTTTGTAGGTTTCCTTGTGACTGGAGTGCAAACTGAAGGATGTGGCATGCTGTTCAGGGGGCAGTGCTGGCACTTCTGCAACCACCTCTTTAGTGCAAAAGGCTGTAGCACAAATTCACTTAGGATTCAGCAGTCACAGTAAGCAGGTGAAATGTTAGCTTAGAACAAGCTAATCGTTTCAGAATCAAGCAAGAATTGCCTTCTTGCAACAGCACAATTGTAATATATGATAATGGTCATACAATACAACAACTACAAAGTTTTCATTCTAACTTTTTTCATTTAACAAATTTATAAGTTCGTCATTAAAATTAAACTAAGATCTCAAACAGAGCACTTATCAAATAAAAACTTTAATATCTTCTAATCCCTGAATACAAGAAAGTTGCAGTAATTTTTTTTAATGCTAATTTTACATATTTTCTTTGATCTGAATAGAAATTTTGCTTTTAAGATAAAAAAGGCAACAGGACAGGCAGTTTAACTGTTAGCTATATGAAAGGAATGCGAAAAAGATGGAGAACTAGATGTTCCTGGTTAACAACAGCATCAGCGATAACTGCTTTCCAGGATTTGTTCAATAGACTGGCACTGGAAGTCAGGTTACATGGCTAAAGAAATGTATTTGGCATCAAACTGCTAACTCTCTCTCCAGGCTTAACTGCACGGGTGGGCTAAAGGCTGAAAGTGCCCACCAAGTATGACTCCGTAAAGTGAACATCACAATAGTGAACAGATTTGTGGAGATGGTGTTACACTGTCACTATGATTTCTGCTGAGGAGTAGTGGTCAGTAAATAAAATTTATATTTATACCTTTCTGAAATGGTGATCTTCAGAGTGGCCGTGAGGACACTGTGCTGTATGCCCTCTCTCCCCACAGCAGCCCTACAAACAGCCTGCAGAGACCTGGGCTCAGGCCAGAAAGCATCCTCATGGTGCACCATGCCCATCCTGCATGCCTGCAGAGCTCACTGACCACCAAGCCACACAGCCTGGCCTCAAGTGAGCAGAGATGTGTCCTTTAGTGACAGAGTGCTTTTTTTCCCCCTTTTTTCTAATGTGTAGATCTTATTTTTTCATGTGCTGGAGATATAAACGTTTATACAAAGAATGGAATTCTGGTTGTTTTCAGATGACATCTGTGGAATTTCAGTTCTAGGTATTTGCAGGCTACAGGCTGAAAATGAATAGTCTCTTGCTTCTCTGCCAGCTGTGCTGTGCTAACTCTCACAAGAGTTATTTATATACACCCCCAGCTTTGTCAACTAGTTAGCATACTGTCTTCCATGGAGAAGCCTTTTTTTCACACCTGCAGGCATCTCTTTATTTGGTTGTTTTTTTATACAAATATAAACCATTGCTGGAATGAAACCCAATCAAGTTTTAAACACAATTAAGTGCAGAGGACCAAAACAAGATGCCCAAGAGGCATAAAGACTGACAAACACTAGCAGTACCTAATGCCAAAATTAAAAGGGAATTAGGCAAGAAGGGAAAAGAGATGAAAGTCCACATCTAGATGTAACTGATGTGGGCAGCTTAGACCTCTACATGTCACAAAGCTGTAATTAGTGTCCAGGAAATGCTTTACTATGTTTTTGCTGTAGAAATATGCATGAATTAGGAATGATTGTGTGCTGTTACTGCAAGAAGGATGTCTGACTGAAGTTTAGGATACTGTTTTTCTCCTTGTGCATGCTGTGAGGTTTTGTATGCTGCTACCTCTGTCATATTGATCAGCACTTGTTGGATGGGCTCCTCCAGTTGTACTTTGTGCTCCTCCTCCGTGGTGATTTATTATGACGTTATACTACCCATAAGCCAGCAGAACATCAGGTATAGTTCTCTTGGCTGGATGGATCCAAATGCGCTTTTTAAATACTTCTTTATGTAAAACAAACTGAATAGTATAATATTCCTAGCCAAATGAAGTAAAGCTACTTCCACAAGTAAAAATTACACCCATTTTGAAGTAGCAACAACACTGTTCTTCACAAAACAAACAATAGAGAACATTTAAAGTAGGAAAATGAAATAGGTAGAAGGATAATAACCGCATTGGAATGTTACTAGGAAGGAAATAGATTAATATGTCAGTTGTTGCAGAGATTGTTGTGTTATTTTTAGTAAATAAATAGCTGTATCCTCTCTTACATTTCACAGCTGAAATACAGTCAGGCCTTAGGCATGCTACAGTGACTCATATTTTGATTGAGGTAATTGAAAGTGATTTTTGATGTCCTGGCTGATGAGAGAAAAGGCTGTTGTGACACACAAAACTACAGCAGCTGGGTGTGTGTCTGCTAGTGACATCCAGCTTCCTGGAAACTATTCAGATTAAATGTAGGACAACAGGAATTCATTGCAGCATCCACATGTTCATGTAGCAGTTTAATACTGACAAAAGCAAAGTCTGTGGATTGGAGTCAGGGCTGGTTTTGTGCAAAAAGTGAGATAGGCACAAAAGCAGAAAAAATGGGTTATGCAGGTGTAACGAAACAAATAGGAAAACCATTGTACTGCTTTAGTGCCACTGGATAACAGAATGTGCTTTAGAACATCTGGAGAAACTGAAAACAGAAATTACATTTTTATGGTAGTTTAACTGCTGCATCTAGAATGTGAATTGGAAAAGATGTAACTGTGTGATGGAATTGTGCAGGTTTGCAATCTAGAATAGTATTTAGGAAGGTAATATTTTAATTATGAAGTGTGGATTACCCCTGTCTTATCAGGGGCCAAGCTAGTTGAACCTTGCTAAGAGGGAATATTTATGAATCCGTCCTTTGCCATGCCCCTGCGTGAGTCTATTTTTTCATTCTTATGAAAAATGTGTTTAGCTTCTCACTGAGTTTGAGTAAACGCCATGTCTCTTGTAAAAGGCAGATGATCTTGCACCATTAAGACTACTCACTGAAGAACGTGAAAAGGACAAAACAGTTCATGAAAAATTTCTTTTTCTCAAGTGGAGAAGTCTTCACTTGTCTCTTTCATTCTCCAGTCAAGTTGATTTCAACTCTTTTATTAAGTCTGGATTTCAGTGACATTGTATTTTAACCACCATTGTAGAACATTGCTGAGTGAAAATACAAAACAAAGCCACAGTTTTAAATGTATGAGCTCATACAAAATTAACTTGTCCAAATGTAAGCTTAATAGTAAAGGATTTACCAAACAGTAAAGTTGTAGCAGCACCACAAAACTTCATTAAATCAAGAATGCATGCAAGGGCAACTGATGACAGCTAATGCATGAGTTTTACTATGATTAATATGACTTCTGCATGCATCTCTCAGCTTCTTGCTGACACCTGTCATAAACTTATACATAGAAATATGCATCTACTCAAATATCATCGGGCTTTTTTTTAATCATACAGAAATTTTTCATTGAATATGACAAGAGGGAAAACAAGTCATCATTTGTCTGTCATGGATAGGTCCTGAGAAATTCTTCAGATGTCCATCTGCAATCTCTGTGACTCCCTTACAATCTGTGTAACTGTTTTGTATTGAACTGATCTTCATATAAATGTTCGTATTTCTTTTGCTATTTTTTTCCTTTTTATATTAAAAGTCCAGCTTACCTGATCTGGACATCTGTAACCTTGTAGTAGTTTGACAACAAAGCCAAGCCACAGCAGCTTTTCAGCTGTAGAAACATACTTTATTTTTCCCTTCTGTATAAATTTAGATGAGGTTTTCAGTTTGAAGTAACAGAATCCAAGCAAATGTGATCTACCAAAAAAACACGCCAAAACTGATTATTTGTATTGATAAAGATATTTGATGCCGTTTGAGAAACTGGTATTTAAAGGACTTATTTTCTTTAAAAGATTATACAAAGAGTAACAGAGACAGAAATCAAGAAGATTCAAAGCCAACACTTATTTTGTTTGTTCTAAATTTGTTGTAAATTAGCTTTACTATGAGACTGGAGTGCTTACGTGATGCTGTAGGACATTCACAAAATGCTACCTAATCTCATAGGCTCTAAAACTTTTTTGACCTGTAAGTCTCTACGGCACTACACACACATACATTTTAAAGTCCTAACAGTGCAAAACTGCTTAGCACCTATTTTACATTCAGAATCTGTCAAGATTTGGTAGCTGTTCATTCCAGTTCTTATCTGTGGGGCTTAATATACTGACATGCTCAAGAATGTATCTAGACTCATTTAAGGCTAAGGCAGGGAGGATGTGACAGTCCTACTGCCTCCACAATGTCAACCACTCGACCAGATACTAGTAAGGACAATTCTAGGAGACTCATAAAGGACTTGAAATCACATATTTAGAAGTAAGTCACTTGATCAGTAAGCCTTAAAGTGCGATGAGCTCTCTCATTTCAATTGTGCTCCTCTTCCTTTCTGTTGGTGATAAGGTCAGTAATAAACAGAATCTCACTGACACGGTTTGCAGAGAAGTTATGTTCCTAGGAGGGTCTTCTCACAGGGCAACTTCTCACAATGTTAGAAAGCCACAGAACTGGGATATTCAGCTTAGCAAAACTCATTCGTTCCCAGGGTCATGCTGAGTTAGCATATTCTAAACAGCAACATAAATGATGTTTGCCTTCGATTGTGTAAGGTTGCTCTGGGCTAGCTTGCAGGAGAATTCATCTACCTGACTGCATTCAATTTAAGTATGGGGGTTAATTGCAGTTTGTAGTTTTTGTTATTGGTCTGCACATGTTTATGTTAAAGGAAAATGTGATTACTGAGCTTGTGTAGAGATAATAAGTATAAAAACCCATGTTGACTGAAGCCAGCAAACCTCTTCAAAGTATTTGGATACAGAGTGCTTTCCTGTAACTACCACATTCAGAAAGAGCTTCCCGCTTCTCCAGGACAGACGTTTCCTTCATAAACAGTCTGGAGGTTTAGAGCTAGCAAATGAAGAGTTTGTATTTTAAAATTATTGAAATTCAAAGGGCTGCCTCATGCAGGTTCAGCTTATGATGGTAATGTATAAACTTGCTAAGGATGTATAGTTTCATTATAAAATCTGGCAAGGTGTGGAAGATTTTTAGCATAGGATGGAGAGAATGTTTTTGGAAGAACCAGGGAACAAAGTCTAAATAGTTTTGGATCCTGTCAGTCTCACTTCAATGCCTGGTAAAATTATGGAGAAGATTATTCTGGAAGTTATTGAAAAACCCATGAAAGACAGTGCAGTCATTGGTCACAGCCAACATGGATTCATGAGGGGATAGTCCTGTTTAATGAACAGGACTTTTCCTTTTATGAAAAGGTTTCCCACATAGTTGACCAAGGGAAGCCAGTTGATATATTTTTTTTTTATTTCAGTAAAGCTTTTGATACTGTTTCTCACAGTGTCCTTCTGAAAAAAAACACAATGCAGTGGGTGAATGATTGGTTGACGGATCAAGATCAAATGGTTACGGTAAATGGAGTTATATCGGGCTGGTTGTCAGTCACTAGTGGGATTCCCCAGGACTCCATTTTAGGGCTTGTTCCCTTCAATGTTTTCATGAATTACCTGGATGTAGGACCTGAATATATGCTAAGTAAGTTTGCAGGTGACACGAAATTAGGAGAAACTGTTGACTGTTTTGAGGGCAGAGAGACCTTACAGAGGGATCTTGACTACTTAGAAGGCTGGGCAATCACCAACTGCGTGAAGTTTAACAAGAGCAAGTGCCAGATCCTGCACCCAGGACAGGGCAACCCTGGCTATACATCCAGAATGGGGGATGAGAGGCTGGAGAGCAGCCCCTGGAAAGGGATTTGGGGGGTTTAGTCAATGGCAAGTTGAACATGAACCAGCAGTGTGCCCTGGCAGCCAAAAGGGCCAACTGTATCCTGGGATGCATCAAGCAGGACATGGCTAGCTGGTGAGGGAAGGGATTGCCCTGCTCTGCACTGCACTGGTGCGGCCTCACCTCAAGTGCTGTGTGCAGTTTTGGGCACCACAATATAAGAAGGACATAAAACTATTAGAGTGTCCAAAGGAGGACTAGAAAGATGGTGAAGGGGGTCTGGAGGGTAAGACGTATGAGGAGCAGCTGAAGTCCCTTGGTTTGTTCAGCCCCGAGCAGAGGAGGCTGAGGGGAGGCCTCATGGCGGCCTGCAGCTCCCTCAGGAGGGGACCGGAGGGTCAGGCGCTGAGCTCTGCTCTCTGGGGACAGCAACAGGACCTGAGGGAACGGCATGGAGCTGGGACAGGGGAGGTTCAGGCTGGGTGTTAGGAAAAGGTTCTGCACCAAGAGGGTGGTCAGCACTGGGACAGGCTCCCCAGGGAAGTGGTCACAGCACCAAGGCTGATGGAGTTCAAGAAGCGTTTAGACAGTGCTCTCAGAGAGAGGGTCTGATTTTTGGGCGGTCCTGTGTGGAGCCAGGAGCTGGACTCAATGATCCTTGTGGGCAGCTTCCTGGATAAAGTGGCTTACATGATACTTAGGGAATGGTGGGCAGAACTGTACTTTTCTTTCAAATGCAATATTTTGGTGGGTTTCTACCACCACAAAGGAGAGAGACAGAAAAAAAAAAGGCAATGATAAAGGGCTCCTTTGAAAACAAAGAGGTTTTGATGGGTGAATGAGAGTTTTGAGCTAGTGAACAAGTGTAATAATATGAAGCATTTCTGTTGGACTCTTTTTTATTCAGTTATAATCATCTAAGGAAGAATGCGGTTCTTTTAGATTAGCCAAATAGCTGGAGAAAACTCCAGCAGAGTCTACTTCAATATTGATGGGCTCAGACTCTGCTGGAGGTATTTTGAGTTTTTCTTTCCTAAGATTTTTTTTTACTGTACTTTTGCCATATTTTTATATGAAAATAACACTATTAGATAAAGCGATTAAAACAAAAATAGTATGATATTTTCTATAACAGTCTTAAACTGCATTTGCATTATAGTAAATGAAGTGTGCAGCGCACAGAAATAGAAAATATACTAGAAGGATCACACTTATTTTCATGATTTTAGTATTCAAGGCCAGGTTGGATGGGTCTTTGGGCAACCTGGTCTAGTAGGAGGTGTCCCTGCCCGTGGCAGGGGGTTGGAACTGGATGGGCTTTAAGGTCCCTTCCAACCCAAACCATTCTATGATTCTATGATTTTGGCTTTTGGTTTTAATGTGCTTAATCATATTTTAGCCTCATTTATGGAGTCTCCTCACATAGTACTTTTACTTGTCAAGAGATTTTTTTCTTACAGGGTTTCTGCTAAAAGTGTGGGCTTGTCATTTAGACGTTGTTCTTGAATTTTTGTCTTTCTTTGTCCTACCCAGTTCCTTTATTCTTGAATTCAAATGCCTTGTAAAGTAAAATAATTTAGGTTGTCATAAAATTACAACAAAAATAAACCCTATATAGGGCATGAGCCATTTGTGTATAGGGATAGAAGTCATGTGATTTCTTAAACTTCTTTAATTTTACTTGCTTTGTCCCTGCAGGTTTTAATGTATTTGCTTCACACAGACAAAACACTTAGAAACTTGTCTTGCAGTGTCAGCTAAATGTACTTTGTTTGTTCTGTATCTTGCTGTCTTTGTATTCAGATAAGCCTTATTAGTTCAGAGACATCTAGTTTGTGTGGATTAATAAAATTCAGGAAAGGAACTTTCAAACGAATCTTGAAAGCAAATCAGAGTAAGAATCAGTCTTACTTATATGCAGAGAATGTTCTGAGAAGAAACATTACCTTATGTTGCTGATAATCAGATGTATATTGTCCTCCAGCTTATTACAAAGCAGATCTCAGCATTTTGCAGTTAGTGTTCTATAAAAAGAATATTACAAAACTTGATGATGTTTTTACAAACAAAGCAATAAGAACACTCCAGTGTCTCAATGTCATCCAGTGAGATGTTGCTTTGTTGGTGGGATAAGAGGTTATTGGGCAGCTGTGGAAATGCAGAATAGACTAAATCTGTATTCCACAACGACATCTGCATATAAATTCATGTGGAAAAAAACACAGAAATATAGAAAATCTCCCCTGTCCTGCTGCTATTTAGACTCCATGATGCTAAACAACAATAAAATATATCTCTTCGGTCTTGTTCTTAAACAAGAAAATAGATAATTGTCTTCACTGTAAAATGCCAACAAAAATAAACTTTGTGGGGCATAAGCCAGAACTGGGTTTTGTACAGAAGTAGATCTAGGTATGTCTACAAGATGAGTGCAGAAAGACACAAGTTGCACAGTCTATTCCATTAGCTGGTTTTCCTCAAGTCAGTGTCACTTCATGATTATGGGCTATGTTTTTGCAGACTTACTAGTACACTAATACAACAAAGTTTCCAAAGCTAGCATGAAACCAAATGTGAGAGCACAGAGCAAGGTCATGACTGCTTGCCCCATACATATGCGTGTAATTCATACCTAAAACGTAGGTATGATTTGTGAGATGTGATCGTGGGAGAGGGCTAGCTGCAGGGCAACTAGACCTCCGTTCTAGGTCAGGTGTTTAAGATTTCCCTAAGGAGAACTGTGAAGGCAACAGGAAAAGCAAATTGATGAAGAGAAGTTAACCAAGACTGGAGGAGGTTCAGAAGTGCAAAAAGCTAGGTGAGTAAGCCATGTGATGACAGCTGAAATTCAGATACCTTTCACATGTGAAGTGAAATATATCAGAAGGAGTAATTTAAACTATTCATGCACACTAGTAGGTTCTGAGCTAACAGGAAAAGCCATAGGAGCAAATGTGAGCAGCTGAAAGAAAATTCTTTTTAACATTCAGTATTAGTCAAAACCCATGTAAAGATGCATAAAGAATAGGAAGGAAGGTAACATGTTCAACAGACAAAAGAACGTATCTTATAGAGTCAGCAGGAAAACAGGATACTTAATACTCTGCAGTGGTTGCTCAACACTTTAATGAAGGTAGCATATGTTTACCAGTATTTTTCCATGTTAAGAATAAAAAACTAGACCAGCCAAGCTGAAGAGCTGTGTGGACTATTGATTTTTTGTTTGCTTAATTCTCTCCATTGGAGATATCATTTCAGTCAAAGCATGGAAAAGTTAATCTTTGCTTTTTTTCTGCTGCACAGAACCTGAAGCGTGTGGCAGAGACATGGATGGATGAGTTTGCAGAGTACATTTACCAGCGACGGCCTGAGTACAGACATCTCTCAACTGGTGATATCTCTGCCCAGAAGGAACTGCGCAAGCACCTTAAATGTAAAGATTTCAAGTGGTTCATGGCTGCAGTGGCTTGGGATGTCCCCAAATATTACCCTCCTGTGGAGCCTCTACCTGCTGCCTGGGGGGAGGTGAGAAATTAGGGAAAAAAAAAATTTGAAATGAGTCTAGCATTTTACATTACAGGAAATTAAAATTATGAAATTAAATTTGGCTCCTTTGATAAGTAGTGTTATTAAGGGATTTCTTAGTGATTGGAACAATCCATGGACTAGCCATTAAAATGAGAAACTGTCATGTCTTAGAACCATTGCTGTCCTTTTTGTAATTCATTACAATTTCGTGTGCACAGGCCATAAGCTACGTGCACAATGAGGACAAGAACATGGAAAAGATTATGTAGAACTCATTATTGCATTTCAGAAGATGATTTTAGGTTCTGAGAATCTCATTAGCAAGAAGTAGTTCTGAAGTCAACACTTTTTTTTTTTCCATATCCACTTACATACTTCCTCCTGTTCTTGCAGTTCACCAGGGCTACTGTGTAGATGCAGTTAGGTTTGGTCTGTTTTGCTCATATGTACAAGTATGAAAAGTGGAGCCTTGGTACTTTTCTTTTTAAAAGACTAATTTTGCTCAGCTTGTGGCCTGCATTTTGTAGGTGCCAAGTATCAGTAGCAGACAAACTGAATTTCTCTTCTGGGGGATGAGAGGAAGGGAGAGAAGGGGAAAGGGAAGCCAATAACCGCACATCACTTGAGTAGGGGGCAAACAAACAGCCTGCTGGAACTCTCCACCAAAGAGAGGTGATCAAAGATGTTCTGCCTTCAGACTTCTCTGAAGAGTAGAGCCAGGGCACACCTTGTTTTGACAGTTTGTTTTGTGCAGAAGAAATGAAAACACAAAGAGTGCAGGGACAGGAAATTACTTCTGTGGCTGTACTGAAAGCTGCAGTGGCATTTTACCCCTAGGTACTACAGCTGATTCATTTCATCTTGAACGTGACATGCAGAGGGCTTTTTCCACACAGTTCATTAAGATTTATAAAGAAGGCTTTACTCTCAGTTTGTTTGGCTGCTTTAAAAAAAAAATAGGAATGTCTGTACTGTGAGTTCTGTCCCTCTCAGATTTTGCTGGAGATTTTTTTGGGGTTCTCAGACCAACCAAAGAATGAAGTTTTTGGCCAAAACTTTTGGTAAGACATTTTCCATTTCAGTATCTCCCCAGTGGTCAAGGATGATCTGTGGAGGGGATTTCTAAACACAGGTGCCTTTATAGTTTTCCAGATTTTTTTTAAAGCAAATTATATCGTTGCCAAATTTTAAAAATAACTTTCTGTGGTAGTAGTGGTCCTTAATTCTTCTTTGCAAGCTACCAGTTGTGGAAGTTCAAAGGAATGTCAGTTTATTTGTGTCTTACTACGTGCTACTCCTTCACAATAACAAATTCCTTTGTTGTTAGTGCTTCTAATATCTTTGATGCTGTTGCACACACTTAATTGGATAAATTTGTACCAAGAGGTAACAAATTCATTAGTAGAAGCCAGGCTGGATCAGGGCTGTGTGACTGCTACAGTGGTCTTCGACATGTATACATGTGCATCCTTTGAATACTGTGATCTATATGTGAGATCTATAATTTCTACAGCCAGCCAAACAATCCTTAACTCAGAATGTCTAAGAGAAAGAGATTGTGATTCAGGTATTAATTTTTCTAATATCATTATTAATGCACTATTTGCATAAAAGCAAGACTTCTTAAAAGCAAATCATACATCATAGCAGTGGTACCTAATCTGTACCTTAAAAGTACTTACTGAGTTCTTAGGAAGGAAGTTAAGACCAAAGACTTTGTTTCCTCTAAGATATAGTTTCTTTAAAATAAAAAGAAGTTTCAGTCCTATTTTTTCCTGAGACTGTCACATTTCTGTGAAGTTTTAATTGATTTGCTGGTACTTGCAAAGGACTTGAACAAACTTGAAGGTCAATGACTGTCATAACTAGAAGCAGAAAGAGGAAAACAGACTGTGTGTTATTGCTTTGTAAGAATTCAAGCAGCTCTGGAAACCTTGCTGATTAAACACACCAAAAGTCTGTGCCAAAGCTGACTGTCATTTAGTACTCTCTCTGCTTGCACTTAGAAAGACTTTACATCTGCTTGCCTATGCCAGTCTGAGGAAGAACAAACAATGAGCTACTAAGGCAATTTTTGGCTCTGGTATTTTGATACATAGCTAGTAAGAGCGTGTGGTGTAAAAGCAGGCGTCTCATAAACAGCTGCTACATAACTCCTCTCTTTTTGCAAACACACTTATGTAAAATCTGACTCTTAAATTTCTTGACAAAATCTATTCATGATGGTGAAGAAGCAAATTTGGGAAGCAAAAAACAGTTGTCTTCACTACACTCAACATGACCTTATTTTATGTCTTGTTTTTGTTTGTGCCTTTTGTCCTTCGTAGTTGGTGGAGTGTATATTTCCTTGATATTCTGTTCTGTCTTATAACATCTGAAATATGTGCAGTAAAGTAATGCAACGATGAATCTAGACAGATTAATTTTAGTGAGACTGTCAGTTCTGTGTCTAGGTGAGATTACCATATTGTTTCCTCTCCCACCATGGAGAGAAAAAAAAATAAAAATAAAAAGAGCAGGTTTTCAATTTAGATTTTGTTCTTTCCTTACAAATATATTGGAAGGGATGCTACCAGTTGAAAAACAGTAATAACCATCCCATTCTCTTTCAAAGGTGCAATAATTTATTAGTAGCATGTATTTGAAATCCTGTTGAAGGAAGTTAAAACAATAGCTGCATTAGGTGAGATTTGGATGCTGGGTGTTTTCTTAGGAAGTACTCCTGAACCTACAAGCTGTGATCCGCTGTGTGTGTATTGTGCAGCTTCCAACAATATATTTGAAAACACATTTTACAGTAAATCAATCATATAATTTCAGCCATTGCAATTTACTTTAGACTTCATGAGCCCTATTGTCAAGGTGATATGAAAAAATTGATTTGTTTTACTGGGTCAAAAGGGAAATATTTAAGCTTGATTTCATTTGCTGTTGCACGAACTTGTTATTCAATGATTTAATACACAGCAAGTCTCTCAGTTACTGCAACAGTGCTGAGCTATAGGACCTTTTCAGTCCAGACTTCATGGATTTTATAGAATTGTTTTACAGCACTGGCATGAAGTTAAATCAAGTAGCGTATCTGAAAAGGATTAAAACATAAGAACTCACTACCTTCTCTTTTGATAACTTTCTTTTTTAAAGTGTCATCCTCATACCCTTAACGAGTCAGTCCCAGCCCACCATGTGTCAGATGGGCACTGCACAAAAGCAGCATAACCAGCTATTCCCCACACCGCACAGAGCGAGCGCTGCACAACTGAGCTACTCAAAGCTCTTTCATCAGGATCAGTGTCATACAGAGTCCCCTGTTTCTTCAGTGAGGTCTTTGGCAGAGCTTGACTTCTTTTAACTTCAACTTTTCCTTTTTATTGCTCACACAAAGGATAAATACGCTTAAAATTGCTATGTATCAGTTGACGGAAGGGTGGCTTGTTTCTGTGTATTTGATCTGTAGATGTTGATGGCCCTAGGGGTTATCTGAGAATGTAAGCATACACAAAAACTGTCTTTAAGCGCTGCTCAGACAAAAAAAGCAACATAAATGAACGTTTGTAATGTCTTCCAAGAGCTGCAGCCACTTTCTTATTTGTGGCATTGAATCAGATGTAAGGAAAGTACTCTACGAACTGGTAACACCAAGGTGCCTCTCATGTTGCTATATTGTGTGGGGCACCCTAGGGATATTCACAGCACCATCTCCACCTTCATCATTTTACGATGACCGTGTTGAGCACAGAGATGTCTTTAGGTTGCTATGCTTCCACACTTTTTACTTCTGGTGCAGCTGGATAGTGCATTGACGAGCACGCAGCACAGATCCCTGTGCCCGTGGGACCGCCTCTCCCTCTCTGACTCACCCACTATGCTCCAGAAGGGCTGACAGTGGGGCCACAGGGCAGGCACTGCTGCAGCCAGGACATCTCACCCTGTCTCAGGAGCAAATCTTGCAGGAACTTGCAGTCTTGCTCAGAGTGTGAAGCCAGACCATCTTAATCTGCATCTCCCATGGGGAGAAGATTAAATCATGTAATTGCTGACTTTCTGCAAAACTCTGACATTAATTCAGCCTGAGGTCAAGTTATCTGGGAGACAGTATATTCTGCTGTATGTAAATACTGTTTGGGAACCCCTGATTTTCTTTTTATTTTGGTGTGAGATTCTGAAGTGAATTTATTTTTGAGTGTGGTCAATTTCCCTATATTATTTCATACTGGAAATGCATGTTGCCCTGCCTGTTGATGCTTCACATGTACTACAAAGTTTGTCTGTCCTCAGATTTCCTGTGAAACTGGAGATTTTGGAAGCCAATTGATTTGTACCTCAGCAGCTTTGCTCACGCATGCACTATGTTGTCTTAGCTCTAGGAAGCTTTATAGATGAACCTGGTGTGGATGGGCAAGCAAAAGTGAATGCCTGAGCGTTTGAAGTTGCAGATAATTTCAGTCACGGGTAAAAGAGAAAAAGGAGGTTGTGAAGGAGGGGAGCTGACTGGACTCGATATAGTTAAGAGAAATATCATTATCAATGGGGGAAAAAAAAAAAGCTGGGAAATAGGACAAGGGAAGAAAGAGAGGAATTGAGAAATCCTTTGATACCTGAAAATATCCGAACCTCTGATTTGTTTCTTTGCAAAACAAAGCTCCACAAATAAAACCAACCAAAGATACTGACAGATAGGCTCGAATACATACTATGCTTTTCTTATTTATCACATGATACAATCCTAGGAGTTGCTCCACTCACTGATGAAGGGACAGAATTAAATCCTGCAAGCATTCCTCACCCATTGCATCCACCAGTGTAGCTCAGTTAAAGCAAGGCAGCAGCAGAACAGAGCACGTGTCTGGTCCTTTCTCAATGGAAGGGCTTAGCAGGGTGGTGGGAAGTAACTGAGACACAGAGACTGGCATGGGAACCAGAGATGAGTCTTTAACTGCCACAGCCTCCCTGTGGTGACTGCTGACCACAAATTTCCTTCAAGTATAAAGAAAACAATCTTTTAAATGCCCTTTCTGTTGAACAGTCAATTGTTCAACTGGCTAGAGTTGAAAAGGAAGCAACACTGAACGTGGATAATTGTGTAAATGTACTTTTAATATTCTCAAAATATTTTGACATCTTAAAAAACAATCTTAAGGTGACCAATATACCAAATAACTTAGGGGAACCACTAGCACTCTGACTGCAAATAAATCCCATCCTTCTGTCTGTGCCTGGGCCCACGGGTCAGCTTTCTCTACAAAGTAGTTATTTTAGGTGTCTCTCTCATCAAGACACTGGACGAACGCTGTAGTTGTGATTGTTTCTGTTTATAGAGAAACACAGAGATGCTTTAATCAAACACATGCAAACCCTGAATTTAAACTGGAATATTTTAATAGGTCCTAATAATCCAATGCACTTGGTAGTGGAGCTGGCCATACTGACATCATCTGTCAAAAATATTTTGCATTAACAAGTCCTTTGTTCTTTTCCCTAAAAGTTAACGGAGAAATACCTGTTTATCGAATCAGCAGCTTCAAATGTCGAGAGGTAACAGCGTAGTCTTCAAACCTAAAGTACAGGCTTAAAGACCTCTCCTCCCATGTTCTGGCTCCTGTTTTACATCATGTTCTTCTTTCCACTCTACTTCTGGGGAGCTAAGCTACTCCTTTCTCCAGGCCTTGCCTACTCTGCAAAAAAGCCTTTTTAACAAGGGCTGGCTAATGTAGAGAAAGGAAGCTGTAGTTTTAATGTATATTCACTGCTTTTTATAATATGCAAGATAATTGTATCTAGACTTACACTGTGATTTCTGCTCATGGCTTGCTACCTCATTTAAAGCACAGAAGTCAGATGCTACAACAGCAGCAATCTCTCTCTGTTGGCATGTCTATTTGCCAAAGATAGGTGCAGCACTGAAAGAGCCTTTATGTCCTTACTCCGACAGCTTCAATATAGAAGAGGGAGAACACAAATCCATTAGAGTTTGTGTTCTCTGTGCTTTTACACCTCACCTGTTCTCTCTAAGAACTATAGGGTCCATAATCTTTCTCAGTATCTGTCCCAGTGTGCGTTAGGATGGCATTTCAAGAAGTATGCATAATGATATACACACAGCATCCCATGCTTTAATTCTAAAAAGGCATTTAAGATCACCACTAACCACCCTTGTTAATCCATACAAACTCCTCAGAAACGTGCCTTTCCCATACACATATCTGTATGTACAAATGATAACATTTAAGGTTGGGCAAATAATCTTTGTATGTAGCAATTCAGTGCCCTACCTGCATGTGTGATAAAATGTCTCCTGTTCATCCCCAGTCTCCACAATGGCACAACCACAGATGTTGGAAATGTGAGTGTGTTAGGAGTGCTAGCTATTTCTTCTCGAGTTGTAGCTCATAACCTAACCATTTGAAATGCATTGTGCCATGTGACTGGAGACAAGACAGTTCAAATGCATATTGATGTATAAATGAAAATAGAGCTTCTCTTTGCTCTGTTCCTGCTTTTCTTCCTTCTTCTGTGAAGGGATCTTAGGGGATTTGGCGGCAATGCAGTGCTGGTGTTCAGCAGAACATACCCTGTGGTTCTGGCAGCAGCTTGATGGCTCAGTTCAATTTCTAGTGACTGCCAAGGCCACACAAAAATGCCAGAGAACAAAAGCACAGACTTGACTGAAATGCCTGTAGTACAAAAAGAAAATGAAAAACAAACCACAACCCCTCTGCAGCTGACAGGAAGGATAAAACAAAAAAAGGTTGAATTAATATGTAAGCTGAAAAACAAAACAAAACAAAATAACCTAACTCGAAGAAACTGTTAAGGAGCAGAGGGAGTGGTTTCCAACAGTGAAGGAACTAAATGTAGCTTCAGCACAAAGCTTTTCCAGAAATGTGTAGAGTAAATTTACCACATAGTCCAAATGAATGAGACAGGATGGAGCAATGCCATCTAGACAGAATTATGAAAGCTCTTTAATCCAGTAAGTGTTCATTGAATGTGGAGTGTATTCTCTTTCATTTTACAATTCTGAATCCCATAAGTATATCCCAAGGATTAATGGTAATTGTTAGCATCTTCATGTTAATTAGCTCACACGCTTTAAGGACAGAACTGATGTATCATTTAATTTTGTATCAGGCCAATAATTTTTATTTATATAAAGTAAATTTAAGTGCACTGAGAAATGACTGAATGCTCATAATATTTGAAATAGATATTTCACTTAAGACAAAAAATATAAAAATAAAATCTTTTCCCCTCGTTATTCTTTCTTGTCTTTTTCACTGAACAATATGAAAATGAAGGCAGAGTTGTTGAGAGCTAATTACATTTCATCCTTTTTTCAATTAACGTGACTCTGTACTATGGGGCTCGGTCCTGGGTTTCAGCATCTGGTTGTGTATATCAAAAAGCTAGTATCTGATCTCTTCAACAGCAATTTCATTGCGTCAAAATAAGGAAATATACCCTAGAACTGCACTTGTCCAAGTCTTGGAAGAATATTCCTCTGAAGTCTGGTGAAGGCTCAGTTTCTTGGAGCCAGTTGTTCAAACTGGTGCTCACATCATTTGCTCAATCTGTTCTTTTCTAAGCTAAACAAATGCAGTTCCTAAAACCTTTCCTGAAGGTGGTGTGGTGGTTTTGTTTGTTTGTTTTAATTTTCTCCAGTTCCTGTTGCTTTCCCATCTGTCTAAATCTTTCTTAGAACATGATGAATAGACTCAATTCCAATCCTCCAGATTCAAGAATAGAGCAGAGCAGCTTTCCCATGTGTCTTACAAGCATGACTATTGCCCTTTTTGCAACGTTTTGTGCTGTGTTGTTTTCCATCCTGGTTTGGTTTTGGTGAGATACACAGTATTTAAGAGTGGCAGTGTTTACATTTGTCTAACATAATATCGCAACGATGATGACTTCTAAAAATTTTCCATGGAAAGTTACAAATGCCACCTCAGCTGAATCTCCTTCAGCATCTAGCTCTTCTTTTTTAAATATGGACCAAATTCATTGCAAGAATGTCAAATGTGCACCTGCTTTCTATGTATTATATATACCAAATCTGTATGCAGCTCCATGCATGTGTGTAGGTTTTGGTTACTCTGTTTCTCTGTATCTCTTGAAGGGGAAAGTTGTTTAAGAAGTCCTCTTCGCTATGGAAGTTTCTGAAGGATTTTTAAACAGCTTAGCTAAGGTATTCAAGGAGAAATATACATGTATTTGCAAAATAAATATAACATTTTCCTCTTTTTAGTGGCAGTGGGCAGCGTGTTCCTTTTGAATAGTCCTCCAAAAATATCTCCATGACAGCAGTTGTACATAAACGGTATGACTAATAGTCACAGGTTAATTATTACTCAATTGTTTCAGTCTCAAAAATGAGATTTTCCTTTTAAGAATAAGTTCCACTGCAGATTGTTTGCAGAAGCATACGGACAAGACAGCACAAAGAACCTCTGGGTAAGCATAGTAAGTTAAGTACTTTCTAATTTTATGCACTTTGAACACTAGTTCAAACCTTATCTACAATGGCATTATTGTGTAAAAATAAGAATACGCATTGGGAAAGGGTGTGCCTGAGTCTTCAAGAAATATTGCTCCGAAGTCTGTGAGAGAGTCATTCAGAAATCATTTCCTCTTAATGCAGTTGATCTCACTTGCTCCAGTAAGAGGGAAGAAAAAAAAAAAAAAACAGACTCAACTTTGAACTTTCCACACTTTTCTCTCTCTTAGTTTCTTTGCATGAGACTATTTCATACAGACCTACCTTTCATTTGTTAAGCAGAGTATTTCAAACTTTGCTGCTTCCAAAGCTGTTCAAATAAAGAATAGGTCATTCCAGGAGCTGGTGCTCTATCCTGTAAAAAGTAAGACCCACCACATATATATAACTGAGCCTCAAGCCCCTCAGCTTCTAAGACAGTTGAATTCCTAGCTCCTTAATGTTGGAAGCTCTGTTCTGCAGCCTGGTTTAATGTAAAATGTCACTGCTTGGTTTTGCAGATTCGAAACGTAGCAGCCAATCTCTGCGTGGACAGTAAACATGGAGCCACGGGGACTGAGCTGAGGCTGGACATTTGTGTGAAGGATGGCTCAGAACGGACATGGTCGCATGAACAGGTATTTTAACAGCTAAAAGACAAAAGCAGTGTCAAATTGTTACATCTCTTTTCCAGTTTCTGAACGTTTCTCTGAGGTTTCCTCTTTTTATTAAGATAAAGCAAGGTGTAGAAATTATTTTTGACTGATTGCTGACCTTAATAGTTTTTTTAAAAGTACGCTTTAACCTAACCTCAGAATTTTGTCATCTGTGCTATATATTCTTCTGAATTTCCAACAGGAATTGTAATACCCAAAGAGCTTTGGGGTGCCCCATTCTACCCCATTGTGTCATGAAAACACTTTGATTTCACTTCACTTACCTGAAAATATTTTAAATATACTACCTGGGCATGTAAAGCTCTAGTGGTTGTCTCCTTTTATGCTTTCATCTCAATAAACACAGTAAGCGGTCATATGTTAAGTGAATAAGAAGTATAAGCGAGATAAATGGGGTGAAAGCCAGAAAGGGTTTCACAAGGATAAGAGATGATAAAGACTCAAATGTCCTTTTATCTAGGTAGGTTAGGAAGAAAAATATTACCTCCCAGGAGTATGGAGGAAAAGATCTCTCATTTGTACTCACCATGATTGTGAGTGCCATAGGAAAGAAATCATGACTCACTAGCTCTGGCCAACATGAGCAAAGAGAATCTGGACAAAAGGTACAACCTGACCATTTATTAGCAATTTTAGTGAACATGCCTTCCACACGGCAAAGTCACGGATTAGAAAAAATCACCAATGCTGAAGAGAAAAATTGACTTGGCAGTCATACATGGCACTTCTAAAGATATTAAAAGCTCGGGAGAGAGGAGTTCTGAGGGATATTTGAAGTGCTGAGGTCAAAAAATCATTCTCTGAGGATACTGAGAAATGCAGGGGGAGGTGTGTTAGTGAATGAAGCTAAGAAGCTAAAGAACGATCACAATTTAGATAAGTGCCAACACAAGGGAGAGGAGATTGCTGAAAGAAGGCTTCTTCATATAGCTAGCAAAGGTAAAGCACAGTGATAGGGTGCTGGTGTAGATAAATATATATTTTATTTTATTTTTTATGAAAGACATCCAGTAATTCAAACAACTATTTAAAGGAATTTGTATGGTCCAGACCATCACTGTGGCCTCTCTAGTTTTAAAATCTGCAAACATAAAGAGGTCCAAACCCTCACCAAGAACAGAGGGAGTCTTGACAAAGCCAGATATGAGGAAGGAGAAAAGAGGGAAGAAAACTGGATGAAAAGTTGTTAAAAGAAACAAAAAAAAATACCAGGGAAGCAGAAAAAAAGGGAGGCTTGAAATATCATCTGAAGGAGCAAGTTCTGGTGAGGAAAGGGAAGGGACACAAAGAAGACCATCAGGAAGGACTCTGTGTTTCACTGCATTCCAGCACATCATGATGCTTGGAAACAGATTCAATGCAATAGTCTCATTCTACACTAATAACAAAAAGTGACTTCATTAAGATAAATAGGGTTAAGTTAACACAGAACAAGTTCAACCAACCTCAAAGTGCTGAGCCAGAACTATGAAACCTCCCAAACTGCTTGACGTGTGCCTCGAGGGAATCATGAATTATTTCTGTGAGGCTGGAGTAGAACAGCACGTACCTTCTCGCAGCAGAATAGCGTTCAAAACACTGCAAGGGAACATTTTTCTGAACAGCATGGTACAGTTGCATTGGACAAGGACTGCCAAAATCCAAGCCAAGCCATTTAATTCAATTTGCTGAACAGTTCAGTGACTTTTCTGGGTTGCTTAAGAGGGGCAGGAGCAGGATCACACAGCTGATTGTTCGTTTTTCTTACACATTTCTCCTTTTCCAAGAGCTACTGTTTAAAGTGTGTAATTCAGAAAACAAGCAGCAGAGGGCAGCTCCGGACAAGCTGAACACAAACGGGCCCCAGGGAAGGTTAACGAATTAGCATCGTTGGGAGCTTTTCGGTGATGACAACCAGAAAAGAAGGAGCTTTTCAGCTCTGACAGAGGAGGATGAAAATTAATGGCTTTAAAAGTCCCACACACCCACCCCGCCCCATCAAATAATAATAATAATAATAATGCCATTTAACCCTCAAAATAGTCTGTTTTCCTTTGCTAACATGGGGATTGTTTGGATTCGTTTGTGGTGTGTTGTTTGTTTGTGGTTTTTTTTGTTGTTGTTTTTGTCCTAGAAGACAGGACCACATTCAAAAGCTGTTGTTCCAACTGATAGGAGCGTAGGTGCCATTAGTTTATCTACCTGTCAATGTAAATCCCAGAAATCATGAGAACTGTTGAAGAATCCCTAGAAGAAAATTAGGGTAACATAAGTATAATTTCACTTTCTCCTAGAAAAAGTTCACTTCACTTTCTCCTTTATTTTCTAAAACTAGAAAATAGAACTTTTAGAATAAAGATGATTGGCGTAACATCCATTACTGTATTACTAGGTAACTCTTTATTTGCATAATCTTGTTACTTTTAATATCCTATTGGTTTCATGATTAGTTTAGAAACAAAATGAAACTGATTGTACTCAAATATTCAGACTCCTAATACAAGACACATTCATCTGGCTGATAGATTTCAAGAGTGAGTCTGTGCAAGATACGGGTTTTCAAGATGCCAGTTAAGAAAGAAAGGAAAGAATTACAGAATCTGTGATTCTTTGAATCTCATAAACTTAAAGACAAAGCAGACTAGATAGTAGACTTGGCTGAAACTCAGAATTTCTATCCCATAGAAAATTACAGTATATGCAGATTATCCAGAGGAGAATTTTCGGTTTTCTTGTAGAAGAGAAATTCTGAAAATGTTTAATTTGGGAAGGTAAAAACATTTTGGTGATGCAGGGCTTGGATTTTTTTCAGAAACAAGATAGCATCCTTTCCCTTCATTTTCTTAAAGTTTTCCTCAGTGGAGTGACTGTGTGCACTGTTGTTAGCAGCCAATTTTCCATTGCTCTAGCTGTAGCTGATGCCTCTGTATCCTGTAGCTCCTCAGGAACCCAGAGGGCAAAATCTCAATTTCCACCCTGGCAAGCAAAATCTGCCTTTGTGTTAGTGACAGGTGGTAGGGAAAAAAAATCCCACAAAGGTATATTTTAGATTGGTATATTTTGATGAAAATTTCTTGACTAGCTGTCCTTACTCAATCCCAAAGGCTACACAGTCAGGAACGCTACCTGCAGTAGATGTTAAGATCACAGTCTAATGAAGCAGCTCCCAAGGAGAAAGAAGGTGATCTTCTACTTGCACCCACAGTAAGCTGTGAAGATCAGCTTTGTTAAAGAGTGTTTGGGAAGAAATGCAAAAGAACTCACCAGCCCTCAGATAGCTCCTCCTTATTGCTAGTACCTTCTTGAAATTGTTGCTTACAAGATTTCTACGTATGCCAGTAGACACTAGCAGTGTTAATGAAAATGTCAAGTATTTTACTGTCATATTTCAAGTAATGTGGACTGACGCTGAGCTGGTCTTGTAACTTGTGTAAATTTACAGGGAGTTCTTTGGAAAAATATGCTATATGACTGGTGTAGCAGGTGGTAGTGCTGATGGTATCACTAGACAGAGTCACAACCCCTTGTGCTCCTTGATTCAGCCCCTTAGCAGCCCCCAGGAAGGAGACCTTCCACCCCAGAGCTTTAAAAGCAAACAGCAGGCAAAAGCTTCGTGGATGTCTTGCACCTTTTCTGGTAAATAGGACAAGAATCAGAAGTGAAGGTGATTGTTACTGAGCTTTCTGGAAACTTCCTCAGAATTAAAAAACAGAGAGGAAGGAAAGGGGCAGGAGGGTGGCACGTCTTGGCAATCTTCCACCTCCCTCTTCTCAGAACTACTACCTGGTTTGAGGGGAAACTGGGGCCAACCAAAGAGCAGCAAATGATGTGGTGGCAGGCATCTTCTTTGTCTTCTCAAGTCCTCCAGGCTGGCCAGGGAGTGAGCGGACAGGCATCATCTCCAGCCCAACCCAGCCAGTAGCTGTGCAACCCACCCAGCTCTGTCTTCTCAGAGATAAAAACTCAAGTCAAAGTCTAGTTCACAAATGTGACATTTTGTCTTTGTGCGGGGCACATGTTGTCTGCTTAAATCTTGTGCTATGGCCTGAGCACAATGCTCGCTGAGGCCAGGCAGCAAGCAACCAACCAATGTTGTCAAGCTGGAGAGCGTTAATGGTTTCAAAAGGGCCTTTGTCCTCTAGACAGTCCCAAAACAGTGGCTGTGTCAGGCAGTCATTTTTCAGGCCCAGTGCCAATTACAAATTAAGCTCTTCTTAAAAAACTAGATAGATGGAAAGCTGTATTTTTCCAAGTTGTCCTGTGACAGGGCTAGGCCTCATCAAAAGCTAAAGCACACAGGCTGAGAAAATACTTGTTTGCAAACACAGAGGATGGGGCCTTGTTTTACAGGGTCTGTGGTAGGACAGGAGGTGGAGGAGGAGGGAGGAAGGAGCCAAAAGCAGAGAGAGTTTCTTGAACTTGACAGGGAGCAGCAGCCCTGGAAATTATGAGTGAAAAGACAGACTGCTATCTGTTTCGATTGTGTTTGGAAATCTCTTTGCAGCCTTGTTTCAAATCTGGAAACGGATGGGAGTGAATGAAGGAGTACAGAGGGTTCATCCGTTTCTCATGAAGTCAGGCTCAGATGGCTCCTAACAGCTTGGGCCAAAGGAACAACATCCAAAGTGATGGATGGTGGCAGAACAGAGCGTTATGTGCTCAGGACCACAGCTAATAACACATAGCGTTGTTACGCATTATGCAGAGGAAAGATCATTTTTATATTGGCCAGATTTAGTGTTGAAGTACACAGGATTTGATGTGTAATGGAGAATATCATAGAATGGTGAGATTGGAAGGACACAGGCCTTCAAATTTTATCCATAAGTTTTAATATTTTCTATACATTTTAATATTAATTGTGTGTAGAGAGAAATATAACCTTTTTTCCAGTCATTTTTTTTCCTTCTTTCTTAGTCCTAAAGCTGAGTTTCTGCCTCTTAACAAGGTTTGTTTTATAGTAGTATCACTGTGGAGAAGATGTACTTTTTAATTTGTAAATGCAACTGTGCTACAAAACATCAGGCTAAGAAGGAGGGGAAGGAATCTGTGTTAGTCTAATCAATAAGATCTAGTATTACAAGATCCCGTTTTTCAGTGGAAGGGAATAAAAAAACCCTAAGTGTTACCAAGTCAAGATTCTTGACTTTCAAACAGAACACAGCCCTGGCGGTCTTCAGAAACTACACAGGAGTGAGAAGGGCAAAGGGATACCCTGCATCAGTTTGATCTGATGTAAAAGCTAGCTTTAGTTTTTTCAGGTGTACTGATCCATTCAGTGCAGCAGTAGTCCTTGAGCCAAGGTCCAGAGAGCAACAGGAATGGCCCCTCAGCTCACCAGTGATGCACAGAACAAAAAATTTGGAGAGTCAGCCACTGGGAAAGATGAGAAAGGCGCTGCGAGAGGACCTCTCTTGCAAAATAGTCATGAGAATGAGAATATTGCAAAACTACTGTTCCACACCATTTCTCTAGGTATTTGTTATTCATCGCTTTGAGCTCCAGGTTTATTACTTGGCTGTAGAAAAGTAAAGCAAAAGAGAGGAAATTGCTTTTGCTGTTTTTTCCTTTAAAGGAAAATCATCTCAGGCTTCCCTTTTTCTAAAGATGCAGCATTGTAGCTTTTTTTTCCTGTATCAAATCTTACTTCTGACTTTGCTTGTGAAATGGTAGCCTGTTTTTCAGGGAGTCCATGATGCTGCTTCCAAGAAACATGAATAAAAGTGGAGAAAGACTTAACCTTTTAAGAAGCAGGAATTGGTTTGAAAATGAAGTTAAAGCTGTCCACTGCATTTTACTGCAGATAAATCTAAAATGCTCTCCGGGGGAAAGAAGAAATGAGCAGAACACAGGGGCAGACTGAGCAAATGCTGACTAGAAAACCTACAGTACAGAAGTAAATAGGAAACGACAGCTGCTAACAGGCAGAACAAGGGCTTACAATGAGACACCAGAAAAAAAGTAAATATTCAGATATATGCTTGCATTCTGTGCCTGCAAACCACAGGAAACAATAATGCCTCTGAAATGCAGTATTTAGAGGATGGTATAGCATTGAAGGTGCAGCATTTTAGAAGGATGTATCTCTGTGGTAGACCACAGAGAGAAAATAGCTATCACAATGAAAGGGTCAAAATCTGGGAACCACAGCAGGAGTATTCCAGATCAGACCCACATTACACTGAGCTTTAGTCTGGATTTGTAGAGACTGGTTCTAACACCAGGAAACGTATACATTGTGGGGAGCAGGTCGCTAGGGCAGTACTGAAACTACCCTGAGATGAGATAGCGGGGGTGCTGGAGGCAGTCTGAGCACAGCCTGTGGAGCTGCTATTCCGGGTGATGAGCCCGTGTGCGGTTCCACATGAGTGGTCACAGCTAAATGGTTTCCACTAGCAAAGTTTGCTCATTTAAGGAGAGCTTCGCTTTCTCGGTGTTATGCTTCAGTTTGTACTGTGGAAAAACAAGAGCCAAGCAGAAAGCCGTGGAATAGCACTTACACAATAAAATAAAATAAAATAAAAACAAAACCAAAAACTTCACAGCTCTCAGCAGAGCTTCTAGGTAGCAATTTTCAAGCTGCAACCTGTTTTCTGCAAGGATTGGTCCACAGGAAAGGAAAATGCACTCTGCATCTTTAAATTTGATGCTGTCAGACCTGTCACCTTCATCTTATGATTGAACAACTGCAGTGTCACAGCATAATTTCAGACAGCTGGTGCCTGATTGAGAAGAATTCCTCTGTTAACTGTGAGCCTCCACAGTTCCTCTCAGGAAGCAAAAAAGAGCTGTAACAAGCTGCCTGTAGCTCACAGGTTTCACGATAGAAAGACCATCATTTAGTGTGTGTTGTTTGGAGAAAAAAGACAGTCAAGAGAAGATACGCTAACAGCATCCCATATAAACAGAAGGGAACTGTTCATTAAGCATAGAGAATATTCTGGGATGGGAAGATCTCTCTAAGTGAGTTCTTCAGACCCAAACAAGAGCTAGAGGAGTGTCAGCAGCAGAGGCTTTCTGAGTCCCTGGTATCTGCAGATCTCGTGTGCACCAGTGTGCCTTTAACTGGGGTAACAAAAGGCTTAACACAGCATATTCCCTCTCCTCTTCAAAGCACTGTGTCACCAGAGATTTTTCCCTTCCCTGCGATAAGCGGCTGATTGTGCCTTCCTGGGGTTACGCCGCATTGCTGTTGATGCACTTTAATTAAGGCAGTTGGAATCACTGGATCATACACATGTAGTATCTCACTTAATCAGAGGCTGTGATGTACAGAGCAGGGCAGCATGCATCGAGCTTTGTGCATCTGTTTTTAAACGTTTCCCACTAGTAACAGATTAATGCATTGCCTGATTGTTTTTCTAGCTCTTCACCTTCGGCTGGAGAGAAGACATCCGCCCTGGGGAGCCACTTCACACCAGGAAGTTCTGCTTTGACGCCATCTCGCACAGTAGCCCTGTCACACTGTATGACTGTCACGGGATGAAGGGAAACCAGCACTGGAGCTATAGGAAGGTCAGAATCACTCTGGGTCATTTCAGAGGTTCAGACTTGAGTCTATATTCAAGTTAGTGCAGGCTTGTGTTTTCCCATCAGAGAAGTTGTGTTTTAAAATCCACTCTGTTTTATTCCAATTTAATTTTGTGGTAATCTCTCTAGAGTATGTTCCTGTTGAGCATTCAGCTATTTAGGTCAAATTCAAATGAAAATGGATCTGATCCAGCTCAGAGGGTGTCTGCATTGGATCCATTCCCTGAAAGGTGTTTTACCATTCTGGCACTTCAAGACACTTGTGTCATTTTAGCAGAGGCACTATTGGAAGTATTTTCATCCAATGTGACAGCATTAAGAAATGCTGCTCATGAGTTAAATATTATTATTCTACTAAGTTTTATGAGTGGAAGAAATATCTCCCTCAAAAAACCCCAAACCAACATTAAAAGCACTGCTGTAAGCCCAAAGATGGCAGGAGTTTATAAATTAAAGATAAGCAGCTTAGACACTACTTTGATGTACCAAGTTTCAGCTCATTTTGGTAAATCGCTAAAAATGGGAGGTCAGTCTAGGAAATGAGAGAGCCTCATTTAGGGTTAAAAAATAATAATAAAAAAAAAATGTCCAAGTAATGCTACCAAGTTTTTTTAAAAAATGGTTAATCAGTAAGTTGCCTTGATAAAACATTTCACTAATAAACACTGTATTCCAGGCAGAATAAGGACATACATTTCACTGAAGCACTAAGGACTTCCTCTCATGCATCCTTCACTTTTCAGTGACCACTATGGCTTGTCATCCTGGGACCTAAGTGCCAGGAACTGGATTTTGCCACGTAAACCTCAGTAGTGCTTTCTAGATTGAAATGATTCATAGGAAACTAATTCAGAAGCATTAAAAATAGTTTTGCTCATACTTTTTTTGCTGATACTTTTTCTACCTACATATTAGCCTGTGCCTTTTTTTACTGTATTTATCTTTTAATCAGAGATGCAATGCAATATTTTCCAGAAATCCAGAAAACGTTCCCTTTAATGCTGAGGTATTGCTTGTAATAAAGTTAAAATGTATGGGCCAGATATTTAGAGGACATAAGCTGTCATGGCTGTATTGCTGCATATCTGGCTTTGTAATGCCATTATAATACCTTCTTGCTTCAGAACCCTTCCAATTTATCTTTTTGCTTGCCCAAGCTGTAAGAAAGAAGCTTTCATACCTTTAGCACTTCATTGGTGCCTAATGTAGCTGGTTCATAAGAAGAATGCAGGTCTGGAGCTGCCCTCTTTGTGGCTCATCACCTTTGATGTGGACAGTATACAGCAGATAACCCCCAAAAAATGACATTTGAAAAAAATACACAGTGTGAGTTCTATTAAATCCTCTGCACAGCTTCATTTTTCATTTCCAGAAGGCTGACAGGGCTCATAAAAATTCTGAATGCAAGGCAGGCATTTCCATCTCAGCAAAAGACACCACAAAATTTTGTGATGATGGAAGTACTGACACAGTCCCAACTGTAATAGTAACCTGACAGCAAGCTGATTAGTTTGCATGAGTACTTACCATTTAACTATAAAACTTCAAGTAAAGAAACTGTAGTTGATTAGTGAAAATATAATTTCATTATTATTATTTAAGCTTAGTTTTAGTTTGGCTACACATTAAGTAGGTTTTGATTGTTTCACAGTGTCTATTTCCTTAGATACAGGGTAGATTTATAGTAGAGATTTTTGGTGTACAGCTATATCAAAAAAAAAATCCGAATGTTATAATCCTTATCTAGTTTTGGAGCATCTAGGCAATGGGATATATACTGCTTCCCAAGGAGAAATAGACCAAACAAGCAAAAGAATGCTTATATCAGTTTAATGCTTCTATAATAGAGCCCTTTACCTAGAAGACACTATGCGACTAAAATTGCACCTTAAAAAATAGGAGTAATAGTCTGTGGTTAAACAAGAAATGTCTCCTTTTGAAAAAGAAAGAAAAGGTCAGCAAATGTGTTCTGTTCTCTGCATGACTTACCAAAGCCATAGCTTCGTAATGGTCATTTGTTCATCTTGCCATTAATTCTTCCCATCTATTAGAAAAAATGACCTTGTTTGTCAGAATCTTATAAGTTGCTTAATATAAAGCATTCCTTATCATGCTGTCATGCCATTCCTATAAAACTAGAAGATGAGTTTTTTATTAGTTTAAGGGTCAGTCTCTTTTCATGATTATTTGCATCCTCAAGTCACTGGTGAGCTCTGAGCAAGTAATTGAAAGTCTAGAAAGTCTGTGATACTAAGAAATTATATTATTTTTTTAGTCCAAACTATTGGTGTGTAATAAAACAGCCAAGTATACCCTGTAAAAAGTGATGAAGTAGCCTGAATCCAGGTAATATCATGAACATCACTGTGGATTAGAAAAATAAGAAAGTGAGTTTAATACTAGGAAAACAATATTGACACCGTAATGGGGTTTTGTAAACAATTCTGGGAGCAATGGGAGAAATCTGAAGATATTAGAGATTTTGGAAAATAATGGCTTTCCAATCTAAAGCCATTTCCTTGGCTCTGTTTACAATTCCTAAGCGTGCCAGAGATGAAGATTAACAGTGTCTACAAATTTCCATTCCTCCCAGTGAAGGAGTAGGCCTCAGGTTTTCAGCTTAGTGTCACTCTGGGGTAATACATCAGTTCTGATAAAGTATGATTAAATTTATGTGCCCTAGTCCCCTTAGTACTATTTGTAGAGCACAGGTATCCAAAAGAGAGCCGATTTAGTAGGTCTTTAAAAAATTAGTTATAATTGTGCAAAATCAGTTCCATTATACTATAATTTTACACTGAACGTAGTGATTACAATAGATGCTAGACTGACAACATCAAAAACTCTGCCCAAAATGGCATGGTTTGTTCATACTTTCCTGACAGCTTCAGGGACAAACTGTAAGAGTATGTTCACTCTTCACTCAGTGGGCCCATAGATTATTTCCTCAGACAACCAAGACATGTCATTGTGATAGTGGTTTTTATCATATGGACATCTGTCCTGCTGAAACTGCGCTGGGGCTACTGACTAATTTCAGATAAACGATTGCAGCTACCAGCTGATAATGACTTCCAGTTGCTGTTGACCTTGGCCATAGTTATAGCAGTGACCTAGAAGAAATGAAAGGCTCTGTGTCCTATTACCAACCCCCTGAACTGCTGAGGCCTATTATCTTATGGAGAAGTTTCTCCTACAAATAATATTCAGACTTGCCATCATGCAGAAGAAAAAAGAAATCACTCTGCTCATTTCAGATGTTAGAAAAGTCTCCACAAGGGTCCTTGTGGCTTTTTAATATTGGTGTAAAGAGGAATTTATATATTTCTCTCAGAAAGTTCTTCTCTGGGATGCACACAACTGTTACCCCTTAAAGTCCTCAGCCTGTTTCCATTGAAATCCATAAGAACAGCAGGCTTTGACCTTAGGTCAGTGTAAGCTGGAGATGATAAATTAATAGGCCTTTATACATCGTTAAGTCAGCCAGAAGTTTTCCCAGAGTAGTAACTATGTCCCTCTTCTTGAAAGACGCTCTTCTCTCCTAATAACCTGACTTGCTAAAAGAAGGCACCAACAATGCTTCATTCAAAAATTGCATCCCCTGGCTATTTCTGTGAGAAGACAGACCGCCAGCTCTCTTTGAAAAGGCCGGAGTGTTTTTCATAGCACACTTTTTGCAATGAAACGGCTTCCTTTCTTCTTGTACTAGCTACTGTGTTAAAGCTTCTAGTATTCCATCTTTAGCTTCCTAGCAGCTTGGCTGACCTCGTCCCCAGCTACAATGCGAGGAAAACCAGACGTCACCTTCCTGCGAGGCCCCGCAGCAGGCGGGGAAGCTGTGCCACATCACTGCCCACTCCCCATTTCAGCCAGTGCCATCCGTCGGTCACACACAGACCGGGAGGAGCTGGTGAGGTGAAAAAGGGCACATATACCACCCCAGAGGGTGCTTGGGAGCTCTGGTAGGACCACTCGTGACACACTGAGGACATGACAGAGCAAAATGGGCCCCTACCCGCCCCATCCACACAAAGGCGGTCAGTTTGGTTTAGTCCTGTTGGCTTTGACAGCTTCCCTCAGACTTACAGTCCTGTGCGTATGTGTGGTTAGCAGCTTCCTCGGGGTAAAAGTTGGAGGTGAATACTAGTGTCTGTGACAGGCAGGTCAAGCACCATCACCCTCAATGAGAGCACAATGACGTACTTTTGAAATTGCTCTTTGTTGCATATACTAAATATTAAAAAAGGATATTGTGCTTTACCAGTGTTTCACACCCCTCAGAATCAAATAATTTATTCTTTCCTAAATTAAAACCAAAAAAGAAGCAGCAGCTTTCCTTTTCAAAAGTGGCTTCTATTTCTTTTTGGCTCATTGTGTTGGTTTTGGTTTTGTCTTACCACTTTTTTTTTTTTTTTTGAATGGTGGGGTATTTTTAGTTCAAGAGGTTTCTGTAAGATTATCGCTCAGCACCCAGAGTGCTCCTGTGAGTTTTTAATCAACTGCGATTTGTCAGGTAGCTTTCTTTTTTCCTCTTGCAAACTGGGCAAGCAGGCACATCCTCGATTAGTATTAAACTACCGTCATGTTTGGCATGGAGGAGGTTGGAGCCTGCATGTGGTTTACTGAGAGTAGTCTGAAATTCATTTCAACAGATACAGTAACTGTGTTGTATAGTCCCTGGGAACTTCAAACCAACCAATCACTCCCACGTCTCTCTCTCTCAACCACTTGCTTACATGAACTAAATACGTTGAAACTCCCCAACAAATACCAGTTGCTCATCTGGGTACTTTCTGCTTTACCAAAGATTCACAGTAAGGTTATTAAAAATTAACTCAATTTTTGTGAAGTAAAATTAATAAAACTAATAATCATAAAGATCCCTTTTAAAACAACATAATCCATACTTATCCTCCCAAAATCTCCATAGGGAGCTAAAACAGTGTTACAATTTCCTTCTTAGGAGTAGAGAGAGAGTACTTCAGTGGCTTGTCTTATCAAGGCTGCAGGCAAAGTCTGTGTTTTATGGGGTGAGAACTGAGATCATCAGTCCTGTGTCTGTCTGTCACAGTATTCCAGTTAATATTCATTACTGACATCTTCATCAAGTTGAATAGTACCCAGTTCCCAGACATATTGTTACAGATCCTCCTGCCCAGAAGCATGGTAGAAATTGTCAAAAAACAAACCCAAGCAAAAAACAGACTTTTCAGGTTCAGACATTTAAGTGGGGCCCAGGGAAGCACATGATATGCAAAGATTACCTAAAGACATTCTATCTTTTCATTGTATTATGTAGTTATTATCTAAAGACCAGAAGATGTCTTCTCATTCTTTCCTGATCCCCAATTTTTTGGAGAATAAAAACCCAAGGAAAAAATACTAGATTCTCTACAGCTTCATAAATTAAGCTGTGGTTATTACCGAAGGTTATGACACAGAGTATACAGAGTATACAAAATCATTTCAGACAGGGTTGTGTTAATCCATGTTCTGTAAAATGAGAACACTTCCAATTACTTGGCATCTGCTACTTAATTGTATTTTTTTCTCATTCCTGTAGGACAAAACTTTGTTCCATCCGGTAAGCAGCAGCTGCATAGATTGCAACCCAGCTGAAAAGAAGATTTTCATGAACAGATGTGATCCTTTATCTGAAACTCAACAGTGGATTTTTGAACATATTAATACAACTGTTTTAGAAAAATTTAACAGCAAGGCCAGTTCCTAGGGAAAAAAAAATGAACACACCCAGTTACATACAGCCTGCAGACTACATTTTCGCCAGCATCTGGGTCAAAGGAGTCAGGAATTAAATTTCCTAGATCCAGGAAGTCTGTCCTGAGGATTAAGAAAATGCCACAGCAAGAGCCAGCAGGCTGTCCTTGTGGATGTACAGTATCTGAAGAACTTGGCTAGGAGCCTCACCGGATGCTGCTGAGAACTTCAGGCTGAAAACTCCCTTGCTGGTCAAGGGAAAACTTTGTTTAAGAACTGTTTAAAAGTACTCCAAGTTAATAAAGTAAAACAAAACTCTAGAGTTTCTCAGGTCAAGTCCTGCCGTAGTGAGTAGTTCAGAACAGATGGTATAATTCGGGATGGGTATATGGTGTGCATGACGGCTACAGGAACCTGAAGAAATCCCAGGTTTTAGAACTAAACATGCTGGTGGAAGAATAATGATGTCCCAGCACTCCCCAGACAAGATATATGCTCTGTTGATATTCCCTTAATAAAAGGTTGGGTTAAGCAGGTTTAACCCTCAGAACTGCTGCAATTAATTTTAAATACCTCCCTTTTACATTCCATTCATTACCAAAATAGGAATGGTAGAAATCTTAGGGTCTAGAATAACACTGTAGTGAAGCATGAAATAAACTGTAAGATTTTGTCCTCATATTTCTCCCCTTCAGTTGGGGAAAAAAAAAAAAAAAAAAGGTAAAGCAATCAAATTTCTATACATGATATATTTAGCAGTTGTGATTCAAATCCCATTGTCACACAAGGTGAGATTTTTTTCAGTGACAAATATAACATCAGCAGCTGCAACATAATGGAAGGCTTGTGGACTAGCTATCTTTTCTCAAGGTAGACTCCTTACCAAAGTATAAATTAAATTTAAAATAGGAAGAAAAAAAAACGTCATGAGAGTAGGAAATAATTGCATACTGCATGCTGAACTAGGTTAGTCAAATTAATATTGGTACACTGCCATCACCTAAAAAAGTGTTGACTCCCCGTAGTGCTGCTTAGAAGATCTTGCAGAGATCATATGTTGTTCTTGACAGATATGCTTGGAGAGAAAAATCGACATGAAACTAGTTGGGTGGTTTCAGAGTTCTCTATGAAAACCATGAGGGAGATTACATGAATCTTAGTTATCAAAGAAATGGCACTGTAGATCTTATGATGGAGGAAAAGAGGAGTACAAACAAGTTACATGTTGTAATATTTTGGTGTTTTAGGCACAGACACAATTTAGATTCAGACAGATTTCTGTCACGCTGATGGTCATTATGGCATGTGGTGTCCCTAAGAACCATCAAGCTATTGTCTTGAGAGGCCTACGGTTCTTTTCTGAAGAAATCAGTTAATACTGATATGTGGAACATAATTGACAAGTTTGGGATTTTTCAAGGTAAGAGCACGTGTATAAGTATATCCAAAACGTGTATGGACTGCTTTTGCTTGAAACATGAATTTACAGATGAAAGCACCATAAATACGGATAGATGACATTCCCTAGAGGTGGCTCGAACAGTGCTGTTAGGTTCCAAAAATATCATATGTAATTAAGTTGATTATTCTGATTCCTGGAGAGGTGGCTTTCTAGCCAAACTACTGATGTGTAGGCAACCCTGTTCTGAGGGATAAGGGTGAATGTGTTTTATGTATTGCTCCTTACACTGTGTTTATGCACAAAGAGCACTGATTGCATCCAGAGGATGGTTCTAATATCAACTAGTATGCGCTATTTTATGACAGCACCTTGTAGTTGTAGATTAAGACCCAAAATTGTAGGTTATAGGAACTTTTTAGGAGGGTAATGAGATCCTGAAGCATTTAGAATGCGTGCACTTAGAAAATTCTGAAATGCATCCATACTGTGAGTAATTGTCTCAGGTTATTGAAGAGACCTTTCAATTAATCTAAAAATAATGTCTATAGAGCAAGATTTCTCATTTTATGATTTTAAAGCAAATTAACTTGTTTAGGTATTGTTTAAATTTAATTTAAAGTTATGGTGCACTGAAGAATGGAGGCAGTAAGGTTGCTGTGTAAGGATACTTCAGATTTATGTAGCTATCAGTACAAAGGACCAGACTGGGCACTGCAGACTGTCAGCCTTCCCAGGTGCAGTATTTGTAGCATCATTTATTTGCAGCCTGAACATGAGAAAAGAGGATTTAGAAAAAGAAGAAAATGGGCACCTAAAATGTAAATGCAGTCTTCAAGCTGCTGATTAAAAATGGCCCCAAACTGTCAAAGTCTTGGAAGCAACTCTGTCTGCCCGAAATAGAGAGGCAAAGGAGAATTGCTAAACCAGCTAAGCAATTTATATTATGCACACATTGGTAGGGTTATATCATTCAGTGTCTGACCGCATCTCAGTGGTCTGATTCTGAAATGTCTAATGGGAACTACACTGCTGTTGGGGCAGAGTTCTTGTACGCTTTTTACAACCTTCATTGATTAATATTGCACAGCATCCTGTACTGCCAAAGGAAACTTTCCCATTACTTATAGTTGGACACTGATTGTAAGCTCTAGCAGTCCTTGTCAGAAAACAATCCATATAACTGATATTCAGATGTTTTGAAAAAATGTATTCGACATAATATTTTTGTTTTTTATAGGCAAAATATAAGAAAAAATATATTAGAGTTTGTTGTGTGTCAATAATAAGCAACTTTTGATTAATCTGGAAATATAAAGTTAAATGAATGTCCAGATCTTGCAAAGAGTTTAATAAGAACTTGCCACGGTGTGGTATAAAAACACACACGCATATACATATATGTATACATTACTAGTGGAAAGAGACAGATGGAGCAGAGAGGTTTGTTTTTAATTCTTGGGCTGAGATATCAAATATTTAGTATAACCAGAGCTGCACAGAGGAAAAAAAAGTGTATATATATATATATATATATATATAAAAATATCTGGAGCCATTAGCCTAATAGAGAAGACAGTTATCTCACTGTTTTCAGCTTAAGCAAATTTCTCTTTCTAAAAACTGAGACAAAAAAGCTAGCATGCAGCTTCTCCACAGGCAGCTATAATCCTCCTGCTCTGCATAGAAGGTGGCCCTAGGGACAGTGTTTCAGAGCTGTGCTCCTGTAGCATTTGGGGTGATGGATTCGCAAAACGGTTATGACTTGCTAAGCACAGGACTCCTTCAACAGAAAGTATTATTAATAATATATGATCATCCCTACCTCTAAATTAAATTCTGTCTTGAGTGTTCTCCAAAGCTTTCTACTGATGACAGCATTTCATGACTAATTTAACGTTCAGAATTTCTTTAAGTCTTCCAGCAACCATATCTTTTCCACCCAACAGACATCTGAGCAACTCAAAAGATCAGATGGGCAGGTATATTTTCCTGTCATATTTCACCAGGACCATTTAACTTCAGTATGCATTTCTCCAAAAGACTATGAAGTTTCTTCCAGAAAAATGCTTAAAATGTGAGGTACTTCTGAATATATTTTGAATCTAGTGCACAGGTAGCATTAACCGATGTAGGCTGATAATTTGAGTGGGGCTCTACTAACCTGTCCCAGCTGATGATTTGCTTTAGTTTGTCTATTGATGATTTTATGACTGAGAGCGCTTTAATCAACATGCCCCAAAAGATCTATGCATCATAAGAGTTCATCAGCACCTACCCTAAACTTTTTCCATTTAAGACTATCTGACTCTTTTCGTGGTCACCAAACTACCACTACAGGCGATGACAGTAATTGGAAAAACAGAACAACAAAAACTCTAAAATCGTGTATGTTTCCCTGTGTATATTCCAAAATCCAAACAAAACAGAAGCCCTAGCAAAGAGGGCTTAAAGGAGAGAGTATTTGGGAAATAAAGCATTTCAGAGGCATGCCAGAGAGCATCCTTGTTGCAGAGGCATGATGAGACTTCACTTTTCATTGGACATGACCTTATTTCAGGAAAATGAGGTAGTTTTAGAACAAATGTTTTCTGCAACATTATTGGTATTTTAATGATATAATGTGTGCTTCCTGAGTGTTACCAGTTTATAAATAAATGGGCTGTAGCTGCTGAACTAGGTCGTCTTCATGATAAAGATAGCCTAAGCTTGAAAGGAAGCCGACAAGCACTTAACAACCTTTGATTACTGGCAATTTTCCAGGCATCAGTGTCTCCGTGGCCTCAGTGAAATCGGATGCCAGAGGAGATCACAGAAGAAATGTACATAAATAGCCTAACCAAATGTATTCGATGGGTTGCACCCATTTAAGAGTGGATGTCGCCTTTGTTAAAAAAAAAAAAAAAAAAAAGTCATAATCAGAATTAATTTACGTTTTTACTGATAACTTCTGCAGAGGGCCAAGGGAATGGTACCATTTCAACCCACCCAGGCAGAGTGGGGATGAAGTGCTTTGGGGAGGCTTTCAACCTGGCTGCCACCAAGGGTGCATCTATCGTCTGGTTAAAGAGCATCAATCTTTAATGCTGGAAGGCCAGAAATTTTTAAAAGAACATAAGGTGTACATTAAGAAAAAAAGAGTATGATGATAGGTTATTTTTTAAAATCCATCAATTATACAAGCCATTTCAAAACCCTTGAAAACAAAAAGCTGATTGGAAGTAGCTTTTTTATAGCTGGTATTAGGTATAAAAGGTTAATGAATTCATTTATATAACTCCCTTACAAATCTGTTCCATATATCCTTTGAGAAAGAGCACAGAGGTCCCAGAGTGCTTTTACATCACATTTTGAGGATCTCGCCCTACCTGAAAGTAAGTTTTGAAAGACCTTTAGAAAATTTATATATTTAAAAAAAAAAAATGAATATTATGTCTAGTGTACGAAGAGATTTTACTAAACTTCTTCATCCAAAATAGTACCCACTGACTGGAAAAAAATAGATGAATAAGTACTATAGTTTAGTAAATCCTTGGTGTGTGGTGCTTTCAATTTAAGATTTCTACTCTAAGAAAAAGTACAAAGTTTAGTGAATCTGTATAGTTAGTTGCTGACAGTTGTTTTTTTTTAACCACGTGATACATAAATCTGTCCTGAGGTGTCCTGTGATCTCATATTTTTCTTGTTATAATTTTGAATGCACTGGGCTGAGAATAATCTAGGCAGAGAAAAACCTTTAAGAACTATCTAACTGTGTAAAAAACAAACGAACAATGAGCAAGTTTAGCTAGAGAGGAACTGAAAAATGCATCACATTTCCAAAGCTTCAGCAGCATTCAGAAAATACATTTACTTTGTGTGATGGCTCTGTGCCCTTTCAGTGTATCATTAATATCACTGGCATTACCCCTGGAGAAGGATTTCTGAAAATGATGTGCTATCATTTGGCATGGTTGATGGACAGCGTGCTGCCAGATAAAAAAAAAATCACTCTGTAGAAACAGTTCCTAAAAAAATGCATTCAAACATTGCAGTCTGGTATGTCTTCAGAGTCTTAGCTATTTATGAAGTTCCAATTGCCTCGGTTTTTTGTTTGTTTTTAAACAGGACCAGACAGAGCACTGGCACAGGTTCCCCAGAGGCGCTGTGGGGTCTCCCTCCTTGGAGATCTCCAAAAAGCCGCCTGGACGCAGTCCTGGGCAGCCTGCTCTGGGTGGCCCTGCTTGAGCAGGGGTTGGACCAGGTGGACTTAGAGGTCCCTTCCAGCCTCAGCCATCCTGGGATTCTGTGCCTCAATGGCCTTTATGAAAACAGTGCATACAACAGAGGAGCAGAGAGGACATGCATTAAAACAAATAAGAATTTGTGGTTACCTAAAGATACCTAGTCCACAGGCACGTTAACTATACACAAAGATGAATCCGTTGCTGTTGTGCGGCCCTTGTGGAAGATGCACAGCTGCAGCAAGTATATGAATGAGAAGGAGCCACGTAAAGTGGGCCAGCAGGAAGTCCTTACTTAGCAGACACAGAAAGAGTCACGGTGACCTTATTTTTGAGAAGCAGATGAACAGGGCCTTGAGAGTGATACCACAGCCAGCACAAGCGATGTGAACAGAGCTGCAATGAGTCAAGTTTGCTAAGCAGTGCTATCTAAAAGACATTAGGGCATGGGAAAGGAAAACTTGGTCCTCATTAACCTTTGCCCTTATTAACCTTGGCAGTATCCCTCACCCTTTGTCAAAGTATTAGTTGATTTAATTAAGTTAATCCTTCACCTCTCCCAGCAAACGACCCAAGCCCAGAGGAACCACAGCCCAAGCAAATTCCTGTTGACCAGCTTAGAGCATCTAATTGGCACAAACACTAGGCACAGGTTAGTCAAAAAAAAACTACTGCCACCAAAGCTAAAACATTATAATCAGCCTGAAAAATCCATAGGGCCCCCTTACATCCCTCTGTGAAAAAGGGTTTCGCTTGCCTGAAGGAGTGATTGATAGTAATGATCCTAGATTAAGAAGATCATGAATCATGAGCTAGCAGGGAGGTGAAAGGCCAAATGGTGAGATTATGGCATGGCAGTTTAATTGAGAAAGGAAGGAGGAAATAGGTGGTAAGAAGGAAGAAGCAGGAGTCATGTTTATTTCTGGGTATGAAGGAGGCATGACCTACAAAGGTCAGCCACTGATAATTTTGGATACCTCTTCATGTGCCAGGGTTTGTGTGTTTATTTCCATCACAAATATTCAGGAATTGAGAGGCAATCACTTCCACCCTCTCCCACAAAGGATTTAAATTTAGAAGAAAGAGATTTTCATACTCTGAAATGTGCTGATCTTGAAGTATGTGAGTGCAGCAAGAGCAAAGGTTTGCTGGACACCACGCCAGCATGGGGTTTTCCACCAAAGGTAGGTACCTCCATTACTGAGGACGTTTTGGAGATAGCATGTAGAATCAGAATATTATGGTCACTGTTTTAACTCAGATTAATATTTATCTGCATCTCAGGCTTTTTTGAAACAGGTAAAGAGGTTAGCTAAATTTTCCAGGAAATGTCAAACCTGATCAGTACAAAGTAGCTCTGCCTCCTCCCAGCGTGGATCAAGGTAACTTGTGTTTATCTTCAGACATCACATAGAGCTCCTAAAAAAAACATCAGTGTGGCAGGTTTTGTCTGTGCTAGAGATATACCTCAGCATAGGCATATCCATATCCCATATACCTTCTGAGAGGGCGAGAACTCTGTTGGCAAACTATTTTCTCACCCATCTTTAAAATTCAGTGCTAAAGTCATGTAAGGCCAGAAGCGTCTCGTTCCATCGATACACTTCTTAACAGATGTTTAGAAGCAGCTGAACTTAAACTTCGCAAGCAAGTTTTAACTTGTGATTATCCTTATTGAGCTAACGTAGATACAAGAAACTGACTTACAATTAAGTTAAATTAAAATGTGGTTTGTATAAGCCACCAAGGGGATATAACTACTTGAGTTGAAGGCATTATTTCAGATCTAAAATTGATGTGTAATCCCTGATGAACACATGATGAGTTCACCTTTAGTCAGACTGCAGAGAGTCAGAATGGCTTTTTTATTACAAAACCACAAGAAGAGGGAAATTGTCCAAAATGTGGCAGCTCGTGCTTTTAACTATATGGGGCTTCAGTTTATTCCTCGATATGTCAGCAAAGATGATATATACATATGAACATCTCCCATGATTCTCATTATCAAAGCTGCATTTGCCTACATGGCAGTAAAGCATCATCTTTTCTTTAGTATTAGTGGAGAATCCTTTCGTTTGTTTCCCAATTGTTTTTATACACCCCCAGAGTCATTTGTTTGTAACCAGAACACACAAATAGAAGTCTTACCCTGTCCCTTCACTACACAAGTTCCTGGTGAATCAGAATAGTAGCGTGAAGACCACATAAAAGCAGTATTGAAAGGACTGTCAGGCAAGGAAGAAGGATTCTTTATAGAAGAACGATAAGCCTCCCTAAAGTTGGGTTTCCTTCATTCCTGTTATAGTTGCAGCCAGTGCTGTACATCTAAACATGTCATGATAATCACACCTGGAATGATAATGGTGCCTCACCAGGGCTCTGCTGCCAGTTTTCTGTGTGAATCTCTACACCGTGGCTACGTAAAGCTGTTCTTTGGAGCGGAGTGTCTTCATCTACAGTTGCTGTCCCTGTAAGGAACATTCCTTCCAGCTGTGCCCTGACCTGATATTTTCCACCTCAAACTCTGCTGGCTGAAGTCACTTGGTGTTGGCCAGCTCTCCAGATGATCTGGCCCATCACACGTCTCTTAACGCTTCACAGCAGTTCAGCCCACATGAACGCATACACAGTTCACCAAACATTGGGTGGCAAAATAGAAATTTATGGTCCCTGCTGAGTCTCTGAGATGCTTCTATTTATCAGCTAGCCTTTCTGATGGCCAGAGTGATTTCCAGGCACTTCTGTGAATAAGCATCCTTTCCTGCAGGTATCCTGCAGAATATCCATTTCTCTCATTTTTCTGAGAGTCTGGAATGGCAGCCTTTGCTTGCTGTTAAACAACATTCAGGACAAAACATTCCCTGGCAATTCAGCTATTATAAACTCCTTTTAAAGGGCCAAGAAGGGCTGGAGACAACTTTGTGCAATCTCTATCCTGTGTGCTTGTAGGCAAGGCAGCCAGCAATGATCTGGGCTGATAGGAGGCTAGTAGAGATCAATCAACAAGTAGTAGACAGAGTTGTCTCATTTTCTGGGAATCGAGGTCTAGTCCTTTGGTTTTTGTGATTTAAGAAACATATCTCTCTGGAAAAAGATGTGGGAAAATATTTTCAGGTGTGTGTATTTAAAGTATTATACAGTAGGCTGCAATTAGTAATATATACATTATAAAAAGTAAAATGAAAACATACACTTTTGTGCTGACTAGTCTGAGATAGTTGGCTTAGATGTTATTAAACACCAGCTGTAGAAGCTTTGACCAACTTACTGATGCGTTAAAATAAAGTTTTCAAGACATTCTTACAAGGTTTACAGAGAGCACATGCCTGTAAATTACTAGACTGTAATTAGGAACCTGAACTATGGAATAAAAATTGTACACCTGTCCTATTTTATACTTGGATGTATTAAATTATGGAATACAAAGTAAAGATTGCTGAAGTACAGTTTCAAAAAAAAAAAAAAAACCACGATCTGAATGAATAAATACCTCTCAGAAGTTATAACCTTAGTGTTTCAATTTGATGTGCATCTGTTGCTGTTGAAACAACCTGCTGTGTATGTCAAGTGGGTGAAGAACAAGACCAGCTTGTTCAGAGCAACCAGGGCTGCCCAGGGCCTTAGAGCTGCCTGCTGTTCCCACAGCCCCCAGCCATCCTGACTGTGCAGTATCAACAGAAGGAGAAACCAAAATCATCTGCATCCAAAAGCATTTTTAGCTCTGGCAATATTGGAACTAGTATCTTGAATGGCCACTTAAATAGGAGACAAATACAATGTAAGATTAGATTAACCTATTAAAAACAGGTTGCTGCACTGCAGAAATTTAGGAGTCATATTGGAACAGCAAGAGTCAATCATCTTCAAAGACTAGGGGAGGAAGAGTTCCTTATTACCTATTATTTTGTTTATCCTTCAGAGAATGTTTTTTTCTTTTTCATTTGCATTTCTACTTTAAGCCCTATAACTTGATTTTATGCATACCCATACACTTCTTCAGTGCTGTACCTCTACCCTAAAAGTATCTGATCTAAGTTAGTTAAGTTCATCCACTGTGTATGGTAGAGTTGTTGTAGGATTTAACTGAACACAATCATTTTTTATTTATTCAAGCAGCTTTCTGAGGGAACGGTTAAAGTGTGTATTTCTTCTGAAGACCTCTGACTGTCAGAAGCAGCAAAAACAAGAAAATTATAAGTACGCACTGGAAATATGTGACTGCTCCTTGTCTAGAGAGCTTAAAAGGCTGCTGCAGTCAAATGTAAGCTGAAGAAATCTCCATCTGCAAGGAAATGAAAACTATTATTTTCCATCTAAACTTTCCACCTAAACCATTTCTTAGACTAATTCCTTAGGCAGCTCCACTGAGCAAACTTTGGTAAATATCTCTCCAGAATGATCATAAACCGAAATGATGTTAACAACAAAACAAAGTCCTAGCGAGGGGGCTTTCATGAGTAACAAAAACTCATATCAAAACCCAAAGGAAACTGGAGTAATCAACATTGCAGGCACTACCCTTTGGCAAGGGAACAACTAGGAACAAAGAAAAAGTATTATTAAAAGAACAATAAAGTGCTTCAGATACATCAAAAACAATTAGCCATTAGTTTTAACATAGCCTAAAGTTAAACACAGTAAAACAACAGAGGATTTTCCCATTTGCATCATTTAAAGTTCACGGTCTTGGAAAAGCATTGTGGATAAAGAAAATCAGGAGCCTTATGTGAATTTGGTGTCAATTATCTAATTAACTTTGATAACATCAGATGCAACCCTTCAGGGAAAAAGAGCTTCAAAGAGCTCTTGCAGGTAAGGGCACATCAGGAGAGCAATAAGAGCTAAGGTAGGGAGAACAGAAAGGAGAGAGGCCTCTGGCCTAGGTTCTTGTCCCTGGGTGTGCAGCAGACAGCAGGAGCCACTGAGCAGCTGCTGATGCACATTTACCAGCCCAGCGTGCAGCATCTCCACATGGGCAGGAGGGCAAGGGGGCTGAGCAGTTTTCTGCTCTGACTCCTGTTTTGCTTCAAGGCCGAGCTGCTGCGGTCTGGAAGCAGAAGAGCATCCTAGCCTGGCTCCTGCCTCCTCCTCCCATCCTCCCTCCGCCAGCAGTGCCTGCAAATAAGTGAAGTTTGTAAGTGAAGCTTTCTGAAGATTGTGTGATGAAAGTATATTTTAATTATAGTTTAATCCTGGCTGGGCATGTGGGCAGCTCCTCATGCAGGAGGGAGATTGCCCCTCCCAGAGAAAGCCAACAGCAGCTCCAGGCTCTCAGCCTTCACACACAGCTTCACATTAGCAGCAGCTGTTCACAAACACTTGCCACCCACAGCCTGAATTTCCATCCTCAAAAGCTCGTGATACCACCAGCTCATGCAGTAGCTCTGTGCACGAGCTGCCTGTTAGCTCAAGGCAGCGCTGACACTGCCACCGCTCTGAGGGCAGGCCCCTGCCCACGGCCGAGAAGTGCCACCTCCCTGCCTGCACAATCGCTAGTGCTGGCATCTGTGCACGCCTGGTCGGTGCCAGCTGTCCTCCTCAGTTTTGGAGGGAGTGTTGTGGTGGTCATTCCAGGGCAGCGGATGCTGCAGAGGGTGTCAAACTGAGTGCAAAGTCAATTATCTGTGGGCAACCCTGGAAGGCACCTCCTTAGACCACCCCATGTGCTTCAGGTGACCCAGGAGGGCCTGTGCTGGCACCAGCAGCACCACCAGGACAGATGTTGCAGTCAAAGATAACTGGTGCCACCTGAGCAAGCCCGTATCACCCAGCTCCTCACCAATCCTACTCCTCCACAGGCCGTCCTAAAGGGTATGTGAAGCCTTTACAGACTCTCTCTCATTTTTTGAGGTCTTTTGCTTCAGGGGCTCCTGCTTGTACCACCTGATTAGTGACCAGCTGTGGCTCCACCACTTTCATGCTAAGAAATCTGTGTTTGCAGCCCTCAGAGAAGATGCATCATTGGTTCTCCAAGCACTGGGACATACACTTGAAAGGAGACCACACCAACCCAAAATCAGGTCAGTGACTAAATTATTTGTTGCTGTCAGATCAGGTGTCAGTACTGTATGCACACTTAGGAAGATATTTGCAGTTGTTTCTTAGATCTGAGAGCAAGAACTACCTATTTGTGAAATAACAGCTAGGTTGGGAGGGAAAGGCAGGGAGTTAGGAAAGGGTGGGAAGATGAAACTGCAATGTCATCTGCTGAAAATGCAAATGTTTCTTCTGCTAAGAGCTTATGAAGGTGGTACCAACAAGGGATACTAGCTGATTGTCACACAAACCTTAAATAATAATGAATATAGGACTGTAAAAATACATGGAAAGCTTCATTTACTGGTTTCAACTTATTTCTTCTAAATAGCATGCTAAGAACTTGAGATCTGTGCCCTTGCCTTTTAGGATTTCTAACCTGCTCGTCAGGGCTCTAGCTCAAGAAGTCCCAGCCTGCTGTACCTGCGTGCTGGCCCCTTGGCAAGGATGATAGTGCAACACGTGCTTTGCTGAGCCAAAGCAAAATGGCATTGCTGCCCATCCCTGCTGGCTGTCAGCAGGCCCATGCGATTTGTGTCACTGCTCTGCCATTTCAGCAAAGGTAAGGAAAAGACACTTTTCCTGCAGTCTAGGTAGCATCAGCAGTGCCTGAGGCTGATAGGCAACACGGTACAGCCTCTGAGAGCTGCAGGAGGTGGAAAAAGGGTAGTTTTATGTGTATTACCTGGCAGTAGACTTAGAAAAATGTGGTGCTATGTAGCAGGTTGGCAAACATTTCTTGCGTAACTTTTTTTGGTGTAATTAGAGGAGAGTTTACTACTTTGTTAAGAAAGGCAAAGTACTAGAAAAGCACGTTTTGTTTTAGGAAGTACCAGTAAACGAAAAGCAAAAAGCAGAACTTCCATGTCTTTTGAGCTATCTGCTTTCGGTATCACGGATGTTGCTGAGCTTTTGTTCTGTGCAAGAAGACTTCCTCTTTCATCAGTCTTTCATCTGACTGCTTACTGAGATTTTCTTCAGCTAGATCGCTCTTAAAAGGCTGAAACTGTGCTAGTTCTCAGGATGGGATTGTCAGGAAGAACGTGAAGAAGTCAAGGCAAGTCTAGCCATGAATAAGGTCTATGATATTTTCAGCTCTCTTGAGAGCTTCCATCAAGGTAAACCTAGACTAATTTTTTCTCTTATAAAGTGGCTCTTTGAAGCAAAGTGAACTGGTGTTTTCGGCTATTTGTTTTCCTCAATATTCTTTACTTGGTGTCTGATCACAGTGGTTGGCATATGCAAATACTGTGACTCATTTTTTAAAAAAGCGTAAGTGTTATACCAGTAACAAAGAAAACAGTTTGCATTTCAGGTGAACAGGCAATAATGTATCACAAAATATTTACCCAGAAGAGTAACAATTCGCTGAGGATTTAACATCAGTTTGACTTTTTTTGTGTATATGATTAAAGCTTACAGCTTTGTTTTCAAACTAAGGTTTTCATGGGGGTTTTATAGTACATGGCATGTAAGGTATGCCTATTTTTTTCTTTAGGGTCTTCTACTTTTTTTTTTTTTTTTTGAGATGACAGCCTGTATTCACTTTTCTGGAGAGCTTAACAGTCTGTGCTTTTAAGTGTTCTGCTTTTAAGCAAGGTAGAAAACCTAACCTCTTTGCCTGTGTTAATTTAGTGGTTGTAGACCATTTACCCAACAAGAACATTTTTGCTGGGAATGGATCTTATTCCTTCTCTTTCTCTCTCTCTCTGTCTCTCAAAAAGAAATAAAATAAAAGCCCATGAGCTCATTGATCATCTGGGAGGGGAACTTTTCCCCCACCTGCTGACTTTGTTTTTTCCATAGGTCAGGGGCAGGTAATGACACGTGAGGCAAGGTGGCAGGGTGTGGGGAGGGAGGGGAAGAGCACAGATCATGAAGAGCCATTGGGCCACCTCTTGTCTGTGTCACACGAGCAGAGCAAAGAGGCACAAGGGCATTTTGCATTGATGTTGTTGGAGTGCTTTTTAAAAAATAAAAATAAAAAATAAAATTAGTCATTTTCTGCCCTAGTTGAATGAAGAATGTGACGTGCTTAACAGGAAAGGTGGTGTTATGCCACCTTTGCATTGGCTCTGCAGAGCAGGGTCGGGGAGCTGCTGAAGTTGAGTGTGCTTGCCAGGGCTTCCTGGAGGAGCTTGGTCAGCCTTGGGGATGGTGGTGGCAGCCCTACAGGGTATGGACATAGCAGCTTTGTACGGTATGTGTCTGCCAAGTGCACCAAAGCACAAGCATGCATGTCATCGTGAAGGTGATTAAGTGTAGATTGAAGGGCTCCCAGAATGGACCTGGCTGGGTGCACTTTAATTGGAGGGCTGGCAGTATTTTTGCTTTCCAGGTCTACATGGGAGACAGCAGAATGGCTGGAGCCTAAAAGCATCCTCTTTAGAAGTGCAGGCTCAGAAAATCTCTCATTCCATACCCATCTTATTTTTCCAACTCTATTTGTCTTGTTGGATGCTAATTTTACTAAAGCCAAGAGACACATTCTTGTAATTGACTTTGTGTCATGCAGCAATAACAAAGTTTGGGCTAGTTATTTTCTGACTTAAAATTCATAGTTCAAGGCAGAACATGAACCCTGGGGAAATAATTCGTTGGTGTCCATATTATTAATATTAAAAAAAAAAAAAAAAATCAAAACTCAAGTTAAAAAAAAAAAAAGCTTTCCTGCTGAATCGTGCTATATTTTCTGCATAGTATGTAAAACATTCTTTAATTGCTTTTAAGCGTGTCTGAAGAGTGAGATCAATTTTTCTGTGGTAAAATTTGCTGTTGCTTTCCTGAGAGCAAAGCAAAGGGCATACATTATGCAAGTGGTATTTGATATCCCCAACAAAAATAAACAGCCTGAGGAATTCAGTGAGGAAGCATCATGCAGGACAACATGCTCTGCTTTGCTTCCTCCTGCGCTCTTCCATGCACAAGCAGCGTGGTGGGTGAGGGAGATTTGCCCCGATGGAGGCCCTGGCCCCTCAACATGAGCTCCTGCTCCCACTGAAATTCTTTCATCCAAGGCCCCACTTGCTCCATGGCCCCAGCATGGGGTGGTGCCCGCTCCTGTAGCGGTGCCCGTCTTGCTGTTTCTTCCATCTCCTACATTGTGTTGTTTCTCAAGTACATCCAGCAAGGCTCGCTTACTTCAGATCCATAGAATCATAGTTGGCCTTCTGAGATTCCTCAGTGACTTTACCTGTTCAGTTTTGGAGACCTTCTTTGCTCAAGGAAGCAAAAGCGTAGTGTATTGGCACATTTGAAGCTCAGGAGAGGCAGAACCAAGTTGTTGCTGGTGCTAAGGCTTTGCATCAGGGCATGTCTGCTGGCCGCAATCAGAGCTCTGGCATGGTTATTGTACAAAATGCAAAGTTACGCAGTACCATAGCAACAATAAGAGCAATCAAAGGGCAAAGGTATGCATACTGAGAGGAACTTAATAGCAGCAAGAAATGCATGCAGCCTACAGTATTTTAAAGCCTATTTTGGGTGCTAAAAAGCCCCCCTGCAAGCATGCTTTATTATGATAAAGTAGAGGCAAAGTGAGTAAACTCTAAGACTTCATTGCTAGCAATCAGGAATTGTTCATTTGACATCTTGTATCAAAGGAAATTAAAATGCAAATAAATACCATCATAGTACACGTTGATTTTTCTTTAAAATAAGTTGTTATTGGCAAGCAGGAGTCAGAAATCAGCTTTTCCAAGTTCATTAAAATTAAAAAAAAGTAGAAAAAAAATTGATGTCAAAAAAAAAACCCTAAGACTGCAAGGTATAGAAACCCTTCTGCTTCCCTGTTGATGTTCTCCTTCTCTCAACACTCAGGTGCAAATAATTAATGCTAGTCTGTTGAAGCTGCAAAGACAGATCAAGTACAGTCCTTTTTTTTTTCCTTCCATTAATTAAAAGGAGATTTCCTATCTTTTAATTCTGAACAGATACAAAGATGTGCCGAATGGCTACACAGCCATGGCTAAGTATTTGCTGTGTAGTATAAGAGCGAGCACTGGTAAGAACTATATGGAGCAGAAATGTTGGAGAGTGCCAAAACCCATACTTGGCTGCTATTTGAGTTAGCAAATTCACAAAATAGTAACTTACTGCACAAAACCTCTCTGCAGTAGAGGATGCTATGTCAGATAACCCAGGCAGCAGTGTCTTTACAATACCTAAAGGCTTTGCCTAATTGCAGTCTTGCTTGTGGCAGCGATGCCTGCGAAGAAATTCCCCAGGCCTTGTGAGTGAAGCACAGGCCTGGGCTCCCACTGCCATAGCAACAGAAGTGCTCCCTGCCGAAAAGCCAGCTGAGTCCAGGAAAGGTCACCAGAGGCCTTTAGAAAGCTGGAGAGCTATATTCCCAAGTAATAAGACACAGCTCTGAAGCTGGAACGACGAAATGGTTTGCGGGTGGCAGGCATCCAAAATTCACAAGTTTACCTCATGAATTATATTCTTAATGTGTTAGTGTTGACTTTAGGGCTATTTGAGCTCTTGGCAGGTTTTGGGGGAGTGGAGGGTGGTAGGGCTCTGGAGTGAGGGTGCGAAGATTGGGGTTTTTCTGCAGTTGCCATGGATAGAAGTTACTCATGAAGCTACAGGGACTGAGGCCTTGTGGAAAAAGCCCATGAGTTCCAAGGGCTGGCATCACTAAGGAGAAAAATAGCTTCCTTCAGTGTTTTTTCTGTATTCTTCCACTACAGTTGCTGTCAAAGTAGAGGTAAAATGTAGCGTGCTGTTTCCAGGGACACTGGTCAAAGTGCTGGGCCTGGTATCACCAGAGACAACTCAGTCTGCCTCTCATGACAGGTTGAATTTGTGGGAATGTGGGAAGGGAGAGAGCTCTGTTTTTGTTGTTTGTTTTGATGTACCAGATCCAGGCAGGATCATACTCTGGTTGGAAAGCTTTTTAAAGACATAAAGTTTCTGATGCACCCTGTCATGTTTATGGTTGTATATGATTGCAGGACTTTTCTCTTGAGTGCTTAAAGCATTTGGGTAGCACTTCCTTAGACCTGTGTAAACTATAACTGATGATGTAAACTATATCTGATGGTAACTATTTTGACCAGGAAAACATTTTTCCCCCAAAGGTGTATTAAGACTGCTGGGTATAAAACAAGGCAGAGGCTGAATGTGCGCAGTGCAGCAGCAAGCACAGCCTGGCCCGCTGCCCTCTTGGGGGAACAAAAACCTGATTTGGATCTGCTTTCCTTTGCCTCTCTGAAAGAGCTTGTGCAAAGTGACTCTGCTGTGCAGCGGGATGAACAAAAAAAGACACACACACACACACCCCTACACCCCTCTTCTGTGTTTAAAGAGGATAAATTAAAAGGTACTGGATGGGAATGTGTATTTGAAGATTCAGCCACATCCTCAGTCCCACAGACTCCTCTACTCCCACTGCATGCTAAGGAAGCAAGTGTTTCTGAGTACAGGACACCTTAAAAAACAAACAATAAGAAACATTTACATGCGTACAGGACAGACTTGGTGTTAAATATTTAACTGTCATAATCTTCCTAATCTGTTTTTTTGTCTTTTCCTATTTATCTGTAGTGCATGTTATTCTAGTAACCCTAGCCCTAACAGAGTCCTCAGGAAGTCTGCAGCTAAGTCTAATATTTTTTTTCTTCAGAGAACAGTTAATCTAATCTGTGGTTCTTGCCATCTTCATTATGGAAAAAACAATATGATTACACAGCTTGGGGCAACATGAAAGCACGTGAAGCACCAATCCACGAGTCTTGGTACCTTGGATCTCCTACGATGGTGTAGGCATGTGTGTATATTTGTTATAACAGGGTCATTGTAAAGTCACTATCCCATAGTCTCTGAGAAAAGGGGGAAGTAATTGAGGCCATACATGGAAACCTCTACACGTAGTAACTTTTTTTTTTTTTTTTTTTACGATTCTTCCTTGCTTCTTTTGGCACAGGAGACTTGCTTAACATTCTTTTTCCCCAATTATGTGTGATTATATTTCATATGGCTCATTATTAACAGAATCAGCTAGTTAACCAGAAGCCTGCCAATAAGTTGAAAGCTCCTTGAATTCAAAATGTTGTATATGGAGGAAGTAGTGGAATAATATGTTTTTTGGGGGGATGCAAATGCTTCAGCAAAATACCCCAGGTGGAGGTGGTTTAGTTGCGGTGGGGGGAGCAGGTGGAGGAGAAAAAAAGCAACAATAAATAACTGCATCTTGAGTCACATCTGGGAGTGCTGGCTTTGGGTTTAAGATAAATGGCCAGGCTGCAGCTCCCAGCCAGAGCGCACACAGCAGCAGCCATGGACAGGGGAGTGCCGGTGTTATTTGAGCCAATGCAAATACCCGGGACCAGCTGGCACAGCAGCTGAAACCAGCACACCTTGTTCGGCACAGCCAGCCACATGGCACGCTTACATATCTGTGCTACAGCACAAGAGCGAACGTGAACAAAGTTATCCACGTACAGGCTCGGCAAACCAAACCCAGATTACCAGGTCAAACATACGGCAGGCAATAATTAAGTGCTGAGTAGATTTACTTGTCATGAGATTTTGAAAATCTTGGTATGAAATAATGGTACAAAGTCCCACAAACTATAAAACGCCAGGAACACTGGGGCAACTGAGCCAGCCTGCAAAACCCAGGCACTTTAGTATTGTTTTAGACATTGCTAACTTCAGAAATGTGGTAGGTAAGCATACCGTCTTGGATCAGAATGTACTTTACGTTAGGTATCTGCAAGTTACTGCCACGTAGCAGTGGAAATGCTGTTCATGCAGAGAAAGAGAACAAGCTTCCTGCTAAAGGAATTTGTAATGCAAATATGTTATGCATACAAATGTTAAGTGCAGGCTGGGGGCAAATTGGACAAAAGCTGCCAAGTGCATCAGCTATGTCTAAGGATGACACACCCTTAGGTTAAAAAGTTGTATGTTAAGGGTATACATTCACAAGCTCTTCAAGCACAGCAAGTATCTTGGAGGAGAAAGGAGTGACAGGACTGTAAAGGATGCATACTCTGAGCAGTATTTACAAGTGAATGTAATAAAGAAACTGATTTCTTAAAAATCTTTTAACTCTATAGAGTAAATCTTCAAAGTAGCGCATGGAAGTCATGCACACAAATCTCATTATTCTGAAAGCTGCTTAGGAACTTTAGCCCTCAGAGTCAACATACCACAACACATTCAGAAGTAAAATTTCAAAGAGTTAACAAATGTTTCTAACAATTAGCTAATTTAAAAAAAAAAAAAAAAGAAGAAGAAAAATAGGATTGAAAAGGATTTAAAAGGGAAGAATTACAGAGGGTTTATATGTTAAGAAGGAGGTATTTGAAAGGGATTGAGAGGGGTAGAGTAGGAAGTGGATGTGGTTAAGGCATTTGCAAGATTAGTTGAAGAAAAGTCTGGTAAAACTGGAAGTAGGGAGCCAAATCCTGGGACAAATGAATATAGTTTCTTTGATGTATTTGAAGCTGCATGATTTATACATATTCAGCATCTGGCCTGTGGACCTTAAGAATGATTGGATAAAAATAATGATGAAGCCTATTAAAATACAACCATAAAAAGTAGTATGTAGTGTTCGATGCACAAAAGGTTAGCACTTACCTTTTCAGAGATGAAAATATCAGTGCCAATCAGTGGTACCAAACAGTTGCAGCTATTCTCTAAGCCTTAAGCGGGCTTAGAGAACTAAGCATCTTACCAGTAATGGAAGCTGCAACTTCCTATGAAAGCTGGCTTATTGAAAACAAATTTTTTCACAGTATCATTATTGCTTTAGAGGTGGGCTGTGAGTCTGAAACTCTCTTTCAAATGCATCCTCAAAGAAACAGTATAATATAAATGTTCAAGCTTTGGGAGCTGATCTGGAAAGCTCTGGCATCGAAAAGATATTTACTCTAATTAGCGTAGATACACCTTTTGAAACTCCTGTCGGTTTCTGTATCCACAGAAAATATATTGGCACTCCCAGGTGAGGAGGGTGTGTGTGTGCATATGTGTGCGTGTGCTTGAGATCTCAATTACTTCCAGGATTAGGACATGTGTAACGTCCTACAGGTGCTCTTGGAACAGGCTTGATGAGTCTGTGCTTGCACTGAGCAAACACAGGGTAAAGGTACACAACAGACAGAGCAAAAAGGCAGCAGAGAAAGATAAATAATGAGCTGAAATTGGTCAGCATGGCAGTATCCAAACATTGTACTCCCTGGCTGTGCTGCAAAGCTCCTAGGATCTTTTTGCATTTTGCATACTGAAATCTCAAACAAGAGGGCAAGGGAATCTATGTCCTGAAGTTAAGCAGGCTAATTTATAAGATTACTCTTATTTTATTTGCATTGCTTCAGTGCGCCAGTGCCATGTTCAGAGCACTGTCAGCATCGAGGAAGAATAGAGAAGCACTGAGAGTTTCACGGTCATAAGAATAAACATTGACAGCAGGATACATAAAATAATGTATTGGATTTGAAACATGACATCACAGGAGAATGAAGAAAACCAGATGCATCTGCTAAGCATTTCTGGCCAGATCAATTTAAATTATGCTATTCTTGACCTATGCAACTTTATTGTAAAAGTAGGATAGGACAGTGCTGCAGACCTGGGATAACCAGCAAGGAACCCCAGAATTTTATGTTAAAACCAACTAAAGAGCAGTATCTTTTTTTGCCTCGATACAAAACTCCTCAGAACAATAAGGGTTTTACTCTGTGAACTTTGTTTATAAGGTCAGCATAGACACTGATGCTATTGCTGTTCCTCTTCATGCACTTATAGGGTAGGAAAACACTTGATAATAGAGATTATTGTGGATACTTGAAAGGAGGGTATCGTTTAACTGTACACAGATAATTGAGTGGAAAACTGAAAATTCTGGTATCAAGGTTGGAGTCTGATGAGGAACTTGTATAAAACAATCATTTTTATTGAGAGAAAAAGAGGAATTACAGACTAACAAAAGGGTAGTAGCAGTAAAGAAAGGCTTTGGTAGAAGCTCTGAATGATCAGAGAGGACATTGTTATCAGATGAAGCAAGTTCTGGGAGGCTTACAATGAAGTATTTTAATTTTTCAACAGCAGTCCAAATTGTGCAGTCACTCGTAACAACATAGGAGTTCTTTTTATTACAATTGCATGCTATATGCACTTCTTCAGAGAGACCAAGTTATTGATCTCTCCCACCTATGTTAATAGTACATTTCTGTTTGGATTGCAAAATAATAACTACATGTTTAATTAACTTCTGTAAGTATTGCAATGAAAATTATGCCTAGCAGAGTCCAAAATCCAGACTCATGAATGTAGGGAATTTTTAAGTTACCTTTGACTAATACTCTTTTTGAATAATGAGTTTGTTGTTCTGCAGTGGACAAGGTAATAACACTAAGCTTAGACCCAGTCTAATCTGCTCAAATAACTCCTATCTTCAGTGCCCATCTACCTCTGTCCATAGTGCTGCTGTCATGCAGCCATGCACACCACTACACGCATCTACAGGGCTCTGAGATACAGCCAGAGGCATGGCCAAGATGAAGAAGATGGGAGTCCCTCTCCCACACTCAAGTCCAATACCACAGTAGGAGGCTTTGGTGAAAGAGCACCGTGAATCATGACTGGTTGCACAAACGTGGAATATCATTAATATCACATCACCAGGCTGTGTGCATCTTTACCTAAATGACATCATTTTATCACCTATCTGTGGGGTCATCATTAAATGCAAGACAGTGGGACTTGGTACTTTCACAGCTTTAGGGAACGTGATACATCCATAGGCACTTTGCTGAAGTACTTGCATCCTACATCTCAGAAAATCTGCTTTCATAGTTTTATTACAAGCTAAAACATGAGATGACTTCTAAAATTCTGTGTGCAGATGTGAGGCATGGTAATGTAGGCATCAGCTGGCTCACCACCACACATTTGAAGGGCAGGTAAATCTTAATGCACATGAAACTGGTGGTGAATGCTGATTTGGCTATTTCCTTTAAAAAAATCATGTTGAAAAACATCTTTATTATTATTACCTTTTTTTTTAAATATGCCAGTATCAAGCATTTATGAATAACATTTCCTGTTTTAGTAATCAACCCACTTAAGAGAGGAAAACAAGTATGTGAAAAAGATCTGCATCTTATTTACATTTGAAATATTACATAATTCTGAAGGTATCAGAAGCATTTAAATGAGGATTTTGATAACAGTGCTGTATCAAATGCAATATTTTTTTTTCATGTTTAAATAAAGGAGATTGTAAGGACATAATTCGAAAAACTGAGGGTGGGGTCAAAAACATACCTCATCCATTACAAAAATGTCTGTGCTTTTCTTGGTCTGTATTTTAAGAGCATATCAATAGATGCACAATAACAGGCATTTCTTGTTCTGCAAGTAATAATTTGTCTTGTCTTTTAGCGCTTCATCATCAGGTACAAAAAATCACCTGACTTTGTGCATACAAGATGAGCACATTTATGGAGCACTGATTTAAAAAGTCACTAACTCTGCCCTCAGGCTGCAGCCCTTGTGCTGCTTCTGACACTCAGCACCCTGCATAATTGTATATCAATGGAGTATTCTAATTAATGCTCTGGTTTTAGCGTTGTGATACATGTGATTCTGTGCATCACCAGTGTGATGCACAAAACATGGAAAAAGGGTATCCTTTGTTCGGTAAGCGTGCTGGCTTATTTATTTGACACCGCTGCTTCACAGGGGCAGTTTGTCTCGATTCAAGCACTTCCCTGAGCTTGTGGGTATATTTGCAAACCACTTGTGTAATTCCTAGTAATGACCATAGAAGTCTGTAGATGACAGTTTAAAGTGCACAGTACAGTTCAGCCCCTCAACTTTTCATCTGCAGTAGGCTTTTCTGTGACATTCTTATTTTGCTGATCTCCTCTATTTTCTGGTCTTAATTTGATTAACCGTGCATACACGGGGGAAAAAGAAGTGATTCTTCTGACTAGCAGTATCAAATTTAGAAACGAGAAGGCCCTAGTTGGTCAGCTTTATCCCCAACACAACTGGGGTTGAAGTCCTAGCTCTAATTAAGTTGACGGCAATACTCCCCTAATTTCAAGTAGAGGTATTCAACCCTACTAAATATTTCATATCCTAAGGGCTCTATAAGTTATTGCATAAACATTACATAATTAGACTATGGAAAAAAAAAATCTCCCATTTGCCTTCAGAAAAGGGAAATTCCTCACCTAAGGTAAAAATCTTTGCTGCCAGGTTTCCATGGGAGAAGCTGGCAGAGGTAAACTGGCAGCGATGGAATATTCTGGGATTAATTAGACGTGGCCTAGATACATGCTGGAGAGTATCAGCGCTGACCTAAATGTTGCAAGGAACAGTGCCTCTATCTCCTCCTTTATGTTAATCAACTCTGACACCAAAGGCTTAGCAGGGCAAGTTTGAAGAGAGATGTTGCATAAAAGCCTGAAAGAGGCAAATTGTTAAATTAGTTTTTGTTCATATTATAATCCTGCTCATTCAAATCTAAAAACGTATTGAAAACAAGTTTTATCTTTGTGAATCTTGTAGGTTAATAAGAAGTCAACCAGCTTTTTCAAGCAGTTAGCCAAGAGTTTACAAAGCTCTGCTGAGGATCACCATGCTTTAACAGGCTGTGCAGTTTTCCTATAGCTTTTGTCCTAAAGCACCGTTCTGGGGGGAGTGTGGGGGAGAATAATTAGTTACACAGATACTGCATTCATTTTTAGTTATATTCCAATATGTCAAGGTTGTTGATGGTAAACAAGGAATGGAATCAACTTCACTTTGACCTAAGGCTTAGAGGAGCAGCTTCCATTGCTCAAGGAGTCAATGAATGGGAATAGGAATGAATTGCTGGTTCTTCCGTTCAGTTTGAAATAATGTCTATTGGAATGAGTCTTTTACCACTTACTCTGTGAACTGCAACTAACTTCTAAACTCCCTTTTCCTAAAGGATATCCCCAGGTGGATCAAACTACTCAGAACAAAGACTTACTTGAGCTGGTGTTAAAATAAAAGTGCAAACTGGAGATCTGCTTCCAGCTAATTGCACATACCTTGGAATTTCAGAATGTTTTTGGCTTCATTGGACTATTCAGCCAACTAGTTTGTCATTGCAGTTGTACATCAGAAAAGGGAGTTGAATGACAGTGAACTGAGAGAGCTGGAAACCCGCAGTATGTGAAGGTGGATGAGATCCTGTCATTGTCACTATTACTTCTCACAGGTGACTAAAAAGCAATGGAGTTCAGCTTGCCAAGATGACAACTTTATTACAGTTGTGCATGTGTGTCTATATTGATACCTGAGCTAAAACTGTCCACACTGGAAATTGTTTAATTCATATCAAGTAAGGATATCTATGTAGCTATGGACCAGAGGAAAGGGAGAAACTTCCCCCCAAAAAATGATGCATCTGCATGTTGTACTAAAAACCTTGTGAATTCTATTCCTTTACGATTATATTTAGTAAAAGACTTGAATATGTGCAGTGTTATGATCCAACAGCTGCTACTGCCTGCAATTTCACAAGCAATTCCCACAAAACATGTCTTTTATAACAGAATCATTTCACTCAATTACTTAATCAATACAACTTGGTGTCAGATTATACATAATAGAAATAATCTATTGTTTAAGAATTTCTCTCCAAATAGCAACTCCGTGGGAACAGAGGCCACTTAGTATCCCAGCATTGCTTCGCATCCACTTGTAATGTCAGACTCACAGTTTGTGAAGCCTGCAAAACAGTAAGAAAGCTTGGAGTTGTTATCTAGTGATACTTTTATGCTTAATTGCTACCAAGACTTTTGACTTTGAGTAATGGATTTGTGATGGAGGCTGTGAGGATCTGCAAACTTTACATAACTAATGGTAATAGTCCTACTTTGCTGTCAGCTGCAGGCACCTCGCATTACGCCACACACCTTCCACATTCCCAAGGAACCCAATTGGAAAACCAGTCTGATTTATCTCTATGACGTTATTCTGGTGCTATTATTTCAGTGTTAGTGCATAAACCTGTCTCTTGAACTGGACTTATTATTAATCATTAAGTCATTATTAATTGACCTTTCACGTATTTATGTAAAACAAGGCAAACTACTCTTTCTGCTCGTGTATCCTGTGGCTAAGGAACAACAACAGATAGTTGTTTTAGTGACTAGTAACTGTTGCACATCCATATTTTTCAATTTAACAACCTTTGATTGTCCTTCTTACTTGCCTACAAAGCCTCCTAGGGCTTTATCTTGTTCAGATTTAACATGCTGACTTTACCAAACTTACCCAATGCTTTACTAACGATTATTAACTTCAGTAACTATGTCTTGTTTAATTTTGAACATAACAGACTATCTTGAATAAGAATCTTAATATAATAATAATGTTATGTTATACTATCAACAGCCCAACAATAAACTGTCCATAGAAATATGGAAATCTAATTTATTTACAGTTGTTTGTAAAATATTTCATATTGTACCTCAAAGGTACTTCAGATTTTGTTCAAATCGTGAATTTCATTGAATTAACTCTTCTAATTTGCTAGATTTTAAAAGGTTTTTAGGAAAAGTAAATCAGCATCTGAAATGTGGGTGTTTACACCGTTCACTTTTTCAGCATAACAGAAATTGCAGCAACATATTTCAATTTTTCCTGCCCTAGATTCAGGAAATGATGCCAGTTAATTTCTGTTCTAAGTGTTCAGGAATATGTCAACCTGAAAAAGGATATTTTCTGGATCCAAAATACTTGCTCTTACATCTGGTTCAAAATACAGGTGAGAGTTCCTAAAGTAAAGTCATTTAAAATATGTATTTTTCTTTTACTTTTGAAATGGCTAAGCCATGCTCAGAATCATTCCAGTTCTCCTCAAACTTAAATGAGACACCCACGTACCAGACCATTCCATCTCGCTTTAACGAGATCCAAATCTGTCAAGGATTGTCAACAGGCATCACGGCGTGGATTTCTTGAGGACTTGCAAATCCAAAAGAGGTTAACTTTCTGTAGACAAAAGCAATATTAATAGTACAGCATCGGCCATAAACATTGATTGGTGCTCGATACCAGAAAGTGCATCTGAAAAAAATATATAGATTTTTTTCCTTTTTTACAACCTAGTCTTCAGGACATGAGTAGAATACAGACCAACACAAAATAATGAGCTTCACTTACTGTTGTTGTGTGATAAAATATAGGATGAGCTAGAGGTGATATTGCGGGAGGAAAACTGACTAAGTAGGCATGACAGGAGTATGGGGGCTAAATATAATGACAGGAACTTCATAATGTGTTCTTCATAAAAGTGACAGAAAAAGCAAAGGAGGCAAACTGCGCTGTGCCAAAAGCATTAAATCAAATGGTGAAATGCTGAAGAATAATTTTTGGTAGGGCATGCAGTGCTAAAGCTCCAGCTTAAAAAAAAGGGGGGGGGATAAAGGAGAATTATAGGAAAAATTGTACTAAAGATTAGAGATCACGAACACCAAACAATGAGGATGAAGTATACCTCAGTCTAATTTGCAAAAGCGTGTATTAAGTATTACTGAGAGCCACTTGTTTGACTAAAGCACATTTTAAACAATTGCAGAAATTAAGAAGAATTTTAAAACCTGTAATTCAGTTTTTTATCAACTCCCATGTTAAATATACATACGCTGTAAATATTTAAGGTACAGCTTTATCTCCATGGGAGCGTATGCCAAATTCTGTCCTTCTGAATTGTCCTAGCTGGTGAACGCCTCATTAACCTAGAGTCTGCGTGAGCGTCCCTGTGCTGAGGACGGCCTCAGCAGGGAGGTGAGCCTCTAACAGAGCTCGGTGTAGGGCTGACACCAACAGCTCCGTGCTAATGCTCTTCACACCGTTTCTGTAAGTGCCAATGGCCAGCTTGCCTTAGACCCAAAGCAGCAATGTGTCAAACCTCATCAGCTTTGTTCAGAGATGATTGCTTACATGCAAATAACTCCACAAATCTGACCATGGAGCAGGGAAGTTGGGAAGGGCTGGGAAAAGCAATTGAATGCAGCCAGAGTTTTCACTGGACCAGAGGCAGGAGACAGAGGAAACATTTCAGGGACCATTGCTCCAGCCAACAGGCTGCTTGGTCCTCGTGTGTCACCATGTGCAGCCATGCAAACACAGTCACTGCTGCTTTTGTTTCTGTCCAAAACAGGACACAGCAGCGGATGGAAGGACACACAGCTGACTGGTGCACAGGGCCTTTCACCACTCCTTCCCAGACCATTTCCTGGGTACTGTGCTTCTCCAGCCTGGCAAATTTTCTTTCCATCTACTCTTTCACCTCCCACGAGGCTACTACAGATCCTGTCCATGTACAAGGTTTTTGCATTAATGAATTGTAGAGAAGTTTGGGATCCTGTGATGAATCGTGCACTAAGGTATATATCATAATACTGACAAATGCTTTGTAATACATAATTCATAATATAGACATGCCACTGCCCTTTAAAATATAGACATGCCAATACCCTTTAAAAGCCATGTTAAAATGAAACCAGCCCTCTCGTATTCAGGGCATTCAGCTTAGGAACGCAAGCCACTGCCTATCAGCTGGCATTTTCCAGCAATTTCTTCAATTTCTTCTCTAATCAAAGCATGACCAAGTTTGCTGTTATATTAAGCCTGGAGTATATTCTATCGTGAAATACCGCACTAAATGAAGTGTTGGTAGTTAATTCTGGAAACTTCTAAGGAAAGTGAAATTGCTTGAGGTCTACAATCCATTGCAAATTTCAAAGCACTGTTTACAGACTCGTGAAAAAGCCTTGTGATCTGTGCTTGCTGCACTCAGCAGAAAGGGAAGTTGGTCTCGGAGCTGCAGGCTTGACAAAGGAGGACTGTGTTTGAAGAAAATCTGCAGATGAGCAAAATGGGGGGGGGGGGGGGTTGTTGAAGCCTTTACAGAAGCTTGTTGTATTACGGAACTTTGCACTAGATGATTTTCATTTTGATAGGTACTGAAGTTTATAGGCATTTCCTTTCAAAGACTGCATTAATGTTCAAGAGAGGCCTTTATTGTGGCCAAATATTCAGGACAACACTTAAGAGGCATACCCAAATACTGACACTTCCCCGGCGCAGGTGACTGCACAAGGTTTTGACATTTGCCCGTGACCCTGCTGCAGGCACCATCCCCCAAATCCCCAGCAATAAGGCAACTGAATGGCTTAGGGGATTGGTAATCGGATCCTTCACCCCCAGGTCATCGAAGGTCTTGGTTTGGGAGTGCTGAGAGTGTGCAGTGACTTAAATACCGCCGGGTATTTATTTGCAGGCATGTGCAGAAAGGAACATATGATTTTGGCGCAGCAAACAGTAGATGCGTCCACATATAGATCCAAACATTATGACAGTGCCTGTCTGCTGGAAACATTTGAATGACAGAGTATCAGGCTGACACAAGTTGATTAAGCCCCTAATAACAGTCAGAATTGTTTCTTGTTTTAGTTTGAGCTAGATGCTTAAAGCACTGTGGTTTGTACAGTCTTTTGCAAACGAGAGAGGCAAAGTTTCATGTTTAACCCCCTCTCTCTCTCTTTTTCTCTCTCCCCTTCCAGGTCATAAAAGACTTTTTAAAGTGTTTCTGAATGTTACTGGAGACAATCCAAAGGCAACTTTAATTTGAATTTTCTATCTCAGCCGTATGAGTTTGGCAAGAGCAAAAATACGTTCTGCGGGTATTTTGGGGGACTTTACTCCATGGGAGGAACGAAGAGTGCAGAACCTGAGACTTCAACTCGTCCCTAATGAAAACAAATGCCTTCGGCGGGGCAGAAGATTACTGCCAAGGTCAGCATTAACCTGGGCTCTCTGGAGTCGGGCCGGGCGGCCGGCGCTCCTGAGGCGAGGGGACAGCAAAGGGAAGGGGGCAGCCCCCCCGGGGAGCCCTGCCGGGGCCGAGCCGGCTCAGGGGCTGGCACCAGGGCCCCGTCCCCGGGCCCGCACTGCCTCCCAGCGGGCATCGGCTGCTCCTCCTCCGTGGGGAAGGGCTGCCGGCTGAGGAAGCTGCTGCCCCAGGGCAGCTGAAGGGGAATTGACTTACGGCCGGGTGCCGGGCTGCTGGGAAGCAGAGCCCGGCCACACGCGGGATCACCCTCCAGCGGGGAGCACTGTGTGGTCTTGGATGTGCCCTTCATTCATGGGTATCGGCAGGATGTAAGCCTCCATTTTAAAAAAAAATAATCGGTGGGCAACCTTACAAATGTGAAATCGTGTAGTATTGACCGGCACGCAGGCAGCCCTGTCCCTGTCACTCAGCTTTGACAAGCAGCAGCAGAGCGGCTTCCCAGGGCCGCAGCCAGCTGTACGCCACCCTCTGTGCAGCGCTTTCAGCGATTTATTTCTTCTTCGTGAGTGTGCACCAGCACAGGAGAACAGAAAGGGATCCCCAAAATGGAAACTTAAGCCCAGGGAGGCTAAGCCACGTCTTGCTGCAGTTAAGGTCTCCTGAAGTCGGGGGCTTCCACCCCCCAGCCTTGTGCAGGTGCTGTTGTCATCCCAAAAACAGGCACTGGAGCCTTCATGTGGAGATGTCAGTGTGGTCGCTGCCATCACAAATGGGGAGGGAGCTTGGGGAAAACACCCCTGGGGACCTCTCCTCCAGCCCTGTGAAAGTCAGAGGGCCGTGCAAACAGCTGTAAGGGTTAGAGCTGTTGCCCATGCTGTAAGTGCTGCCTTCCCATGCCTCGTACCTTGTAGCGTGGGGAAGGATCACGGGGTGCTATATAGCACTTGCACGGGTTATACGAATAAACAAAGATTTCTGTGTCTAGGTGTGTCAGCTACAAAGGTCACTCTGTTTCTTTTTTTCCTCCAAAGTGATCCTGTTCAGGGTGTAATATCCTGTTTTATTTCTACATTGCTTATCATTGACAGTTAATGTTCAGGATTGCTGGATCTGATATACTCACAATGCACACAGGGAAAAAAAGAGGCTGAAAAATGTCAAAACAAGCGGATATTACTGAGAGTATAGAAAAGGCAAAAGTGTTACATGGGGAGTTTTGTCCTTACATCACTGTGCTTTGTGGAGGACTCAAATAATCAGGTCTGTGTGTGCGTGCATGCGTGTGACAGCCTTTCAAAGGCGGAAATAGGATGCCTAACTTTTAATGCAGAAAATTAGTAACGAAATACATGCAAAGCTTCGGGCTGATAAGATCTCTGCAATCTCCTCCACAATCTGCTACCCTGAAGAAAAATGTGTTGACTTTACAGGCTTGTCCTGAACGCGCACCAGTGCCGTTCTGCCCCGGCTGCCTTCAGTAATTAATGGGGCCTGTGTTCGCCCGGCTGTATGTCCATCACTGCGCTCGGATTTTCACCAGCCAGTGCCCCATCGCACACCACGAGAAAAGAGAAGCGGGGGGGACAAATCGATAAAAGACCCCCCCGTATACACCCACACAGCGCTCGGGGAGCTCTGGGGCCCCTTCCCCTTTCGTTTTGCGGGGGCGCGGTGGAGCCCGGGGCTGCGGCAGGTGCAGCGGGGACCCCGCCCGGGCTGGGGGCTCGGTGCCGGTGCGGGGCTCGGTGCGGGGCGGCCACGTGGAACCGCGGCGCCCGCTGCCGCCGCCGCCCCTTCCTGCTCGCCTCGCCCCGGCGAGGAGGGAGGGAAGGAGGGAGGCAGGCAGCTAACGGGGAGGAGGGGAAAAGGAAAGCGAGGGGGAGGGAAAAAAGATTTAAAAAAAAAAAAAAAAAAAAAAGAAGGGGGGAGGAAAAAAAAAGTTTGTACGTGCAGCGGCGGGCGAGGAGCGGGCAGGCGGCGGGGCCGTGCCGGGCCGTGTCGGGCCGGGCGGGGGGCGGAAGGCCGGCGGTGCGCGGCGGCGGGAGGCAGAGGGCGGGCGGGCGGGAGGATGCGGCTGAAGCTGGGCTTCCTGCTGCGCGCCGTGCTGCTGGCGGGCAGCTTCTTGGGGCTGCTGCTGCTCTGGTCCTCGCTGTCGCCCCGCGCCGAGGAGCCGGCTCCCCCGGGACGGGTGAGTGCGCGGCGGCGGCGGCGGCGCCGGGCGGGATGGGGGCGGCGGGCGGGACGCCGCGGGGCCAGCCCGGGGATAACGGGGGGCGGCCGCCGGAGCCGCGGCCTGCAGGCCCGACACGGGGAGCGGCGGGGACAGCCCCGGCCGGCCCCGCATCCGCACGGGAGGCGCCGCGCCGCGGCCCAACGCCGCCGGGGGGGGGGGGCGCGGAGGGGGCCCGGGGAGCGCCGCGCTCCGGATGGGCCCCGCGGCACCGCTCGGGGGGGCCCCGCGTCGCCGGGGGCGGCCGGAGCTGGCCCGGGGCCCCGGGGCCGCGGCCCCTTCCCGGCGGCGGTGCCCCGGGCGGGGGCTCCCCCCGAGCCCCGGTGTCTGGGAGCCCCCGGGCGCGCCGGGCCCCGGGGAGCTCCGCGCGAAGCGGGATCGGCGGCGGGGCTTGGAAAAGTCACAGCATCGCCTAGCGATGGGGGGAGGAGAGGTCTTGCGCCCTGCTCGTACGCTCGGTCCTCTCCGGTGGGCTGCTTTGACTCATCGGCGAGGCGAGCGAGCTGGCATAATTCTCGCTTTTTAACAGCGAAAATGACTTTGGGCTCCTTCGGCAGATGCTCTGTCTTCTGAAGCTCTCACAGTTTGCTGTATCTTGGCAGTTACTGCTGAGATAATAGGCCGTAGTGGGTTTTTTCTTGAGATACACAGTTTATTAAGTGTTGGAGTTCCCGTAATCTGCTCTTCTCGGCGCAACGCGGGCTTCTCTGCGTACGGAGAATTCTTCAGAAATGTTGCTTCCATATCTCCCGAGAAAATGTCAAGAAATAAACATTTCACATCAAAAGCGGTTGAATTACTCATCCTGCGTAGGGAGGAGAAACAGGCCTGCCAGCAGGCATCCTCAGGGCGAGCAAGATGAGCGGCGTGGCCTTGCAGTGCCCGCCCTTAGGTGGCTGCCCCAGGAGCCCCAGTTGAGGTATGGCACTCCCAGCACCCTAGGGATTTCTATGAGTGCTACACTGACTCAGGCTACCCCTTCCCACCAGCCTGAAGGATACTTTTGAGCCGAAACCTTATACCAAGCTCCGTTGACATGCCAGTCCCAATGTGGAAATCCCTTCTCACTTGCATGTGTGGTGATAAATGAGTGGGAAGAGTTTTTTCAGCCCGTCCCTGATAAAGCAGTGCTCTGTCTTGATTACCTACGTCTGGGCTGGAGGAAGAAATATCTGTGATAGCCACCTCAGGAAATAATTCAGCCTTTGTTGGGAGCAAATATAATTCTCTTAAGTAAACACTGTCAAAGAGAAATCTAAACAGAACGTGTGGTTCATTAGCGAGATCAGCCGTTTACTTATCACCGTGATGTATGTGAGAGCGAACAACACGTTTTATCATCGTTTTGTAGGAAATGGTGGTGTCATTTCTAAACTGGTGTTTTGCTTTGGACTGCTTGCCTCCTGAGCAGCCTCTCAGGTAACGGATCCTAGCAAAGAAGCAGTGTGTAAGCAGTGGCTGTGCCTTGGCATATTTTGGGGAAATGCCGGGGCACCTCCGAGCACACTGCTTGGTAGGAAAAGGCTGCCTGCCCCAAGACTCAGGGGGATGCTCCCTGTGGCACCTGGGGACAGGCTGTGCCTCGGTACAGTGCCTGCTTTCTGCAGGCTGGGGTGTAATAGGGCTCAGCGCTGTGGGGCATGCGGCCTGCGCTCTGCTCGGTCACGCCAACACGTGTATTTGCTCTGCTGGTGGCTGCAGATAACAGAATAATTCTTCTTTCCATACAACACCCTCCTCCTGAAAGGTCTAGCCAACAATTTAACTTTTATAGCTAACCTTGGGCAGTACCTTTCCTTCTCTGCACTGTAAGCCCGGGCACAGCCTGGAGCATAACTTTAATAACACCCAGGCATTAAAGAAACAAAGCTGAAGAGTTCTGCTGCCTTGTTCTTTTTATCTTCACAAGCGTGAATCTTTTCCTGCTTATAGCAGCTGACGGGGATGGGATAGGCAATAATACTGAAGATTTTGGAGTAGTTCTGTAACTATGTACCTTTTTTAAAAACAAAACAAAATAGTGCATTCTACCTTCAAATACCATATTGTGTGTGTGTGTTTTTTTCTGTTTATCTTAAAAGATTTCAGTGGTCTTTTAGAGAAGTGAGATGACTTGAGGTGCAGAGTTTCCAAAGGAAAAGTGAAAGTGGAGAAGCGGCTATTTAGGAAGGAAATGAGAGAGCACGATTAATAACAGTAATACAGAAAGGTGGAGATAAGGCATTTCTTTTTCCCTTCTGGTAGAAGACTATCACAGATTGATGTATTCGCTGCTATTGAAAGCATATTTGGAACTTGAGGAAACAATACACTTTTCCAGATAATCAACCTGTAGAGCTTTGTTTCTGCAAGATGCATTCAAGAAAAAAATGTTTGCAGGATCCAGAGGGAGAGGTTAAGTAAATATCTGGTTTTGTGTAAGTAAAGACATTAGCTATCTGATAACAAGGATTTAAAAAGGTACCCAAGACTTAGGTAGGGATGCACGCATCCTTGTTTATAGCTGCAAGAAAAGATTAGACAAAATCTTTGGTTAGATTATTATGTACACGTTGTGGGGTCTTTTGGATGTTTTCTGAGAGTTTGTGCTCTTCTCAATCAAGGGATGGTGGTTTTGTAGCCAGCAGGAGATGATTGAGGCCATTCATTGTAAGAAGATTGCTGTAGGGATCCCAGCTATGGTGCTTGCTGGTCTCAAGTGAGATATGTTGCTAATGATCAGCCTCGGAGGTACAGCCTTAAAATCTGGTTTTGTCAAGGAGAGAATAGAAGTGGGAGTACAGCAGGCAGAGCCAATGGACTGAAAAGGTAAAGAAAGATTCACGGCTGAGAAGTTGAAAGCAGCTTATCTGGAAGGAGCCTTATGTAAGCTTAGTATAGGTCAACTTTAACTCTCTAAATCAGACCAATTACAGAGTTAAAGTGACTGAATTACTATTCAGAAGCTTTTAATTAAATGTGTAATTAATTTTTTTTTAAGATCTGTTTAGCCTACTTGAGGCAAAGCTTGGAGCACAACTTTGCATGCTCATAGTTTATGTGATGCAGTGTAATTAGTGGTTCCTGTGGTTTCTAGTCTTTGCTGGACCACTGCAGGGAGGTCACAGAGATGACCCTATTTGTTTGTCCCTATGAAGGAAAGTAAGAAAGAGAGAGTGTCCGGCATGTTTTATCATCCGTGGCTTAGGAAGCTCATAAAAGATTTGATGGAAGTATGCGGCTGACTTTGCTCAGGTCAGAAATGTGGTGCTGAGACAGCAAAAACCATAAAACAAATGCCATGTTCTGACCACTTCCCATGTGCAGTGAGGAAAATGTTCCTGATGAAATCTCAGCATGTGCTGCGTAACCTCCTATCTGGGAACCTAGTGCTTCCGAGACACTACAATACTCGCGGTGTTCCCCAGCCTCCACTAGCTGATAGCTACTGCATCCCAGCCGCTGGCGGGCTCCTAGTCATCCACCCCTGGGCACCCGTGTAGGGGTCAGTCAGCTCTCCTTGCTGCCAGCTGTCCTAAAGGAGGAGCGGGGCCCCCAGTCCGGGAAGGGTCCTGGTCCAGGTGCGGTTCTGGCGCATCCTCTGGCTCAGGGAATAGCTCGCAGCCAGCTACCTGGTGGCTAAATGCTACAGATCTCACGTGGCCACTGGAAAGTGGAGGATTTATGCTTTGGAGGAGGAGTTAGGAAGAGAGAAACAAAAGGCAAATGGATTTCTTTTTGACTTTTCTCGTGACACCCCTTTTCCCCCACTTTAAAGACCACTAATATCCTGTACGCCTTGGCTGGATTGTCACTGAGGACTTAATGACAAGTTGCAGGCTGAACTTGAAGTGTTATTGTGGTTTAAATTAGATTCTTTGCGGTGGAGGTCCCAGCAGAAATTTGCTGCTTTCCCTTAAGGAGTAGAAGCAAATGGGCTTGGAAGAGAAACGGAGAATTGGGGAATTTGAAGTTGATGTCATTACTGGAGGGAAGGCAGGAGCCGAGCCTGGAATAAGACGATAAATCTGATGCAATGGGAGCAGTGGTGTTGTGTTGTGAAGGGATTCAAGCCTAAGATAAGAAATGAGTGTGGTCAACACACGATGCATCATGGCAAGCAAGCAGTCAAGCAGCGAGGTAGTCTCTCTACAATTGCTAACTGTGGTTAACTATACTTGTGATCACTTTTATTTACTGGTTTGCCTTCCTGTAGTTGGGTGAGACCTGAGGCAAGGAGCACCGCATTGGCGCTGCCGCTCCTGTGATACCTGAAAGCTCAGTGCAGTCAGTTGCTTTCTGTGCCAGAGCTCCCTTGGGGCACGGGGCCGGACCTAGGCTTTCCTCCTCTCATGATCAAAGCCCCAGCGAGTTGCTGCTTCTTGCCTGATGCTCAGCAGAAGTGAATACATTGGGAAATGTGTAGAATTTGTAGAAATTCACCAACTTTTGTTTGAAATTTGCACGCAGGGAGGCAGAGAGCTTGCTGTAGCCCCAGTGTTGCTGTTCTAGCAAGTAAACATCACTCCCCCCTCCCTGCCCCCTGGTTTATTACAGTAATCTTTTGTGTTGCTAGTGACAGTAATAGGCAAAATGTTTTGAGATATTAAATGTTAATGTTTCTAATGTGTGCTTTCATCTAAACTGGCTTTGAAAAAGCTTGTAAAAATCTGTCACCCTTGGGAGAGTGTAAAAACCCCAATCCCTGTCTTATTAAAAATGAAGTTTTTGTCAAATGCTTCCAGTTATGTTACAGAATAAGTGACCACAGAGTGGTTTCCTGAATAACGCGAAGAAATGAAAAAAGCCTTACATAATTCCTGCAATTTGTGTATATATACATAGATTGTATTAAAACTTTCTTGAAAGTTTTCCATCATAAAAATCGCTAGCAATAAGTTAAGTAAATAACTCATTATCTCAGGGCTATTAATTATGTAAAACCTACTCTTCTGCAGGGAGCAGTTTAGTACCATTTCATATATATATGACGAGATTCCCGTTGTCCTATTCTAGCCCCAAGTATTACCATTTGTGATTAATGTAAATTAAATAACTGAACAGCAGAAAAATTAAAGATGTTAAGGCTGATGCTTCCTTTTTAAGAATCCCATTGCTGGAGAAAGATTGCTAGATCATCCAGGAAACCTTTGGCAGCATCTGCAGCATGGGATAAAAGGTGGCTCTGTTCTCTTAGGTAAGTTTATGCAATAAAAAGCTTGGTGATTGTGTTCACTTAGGGAACTGCGGACTAAAGCTATTCCACTAATGCTGTACCTGAGAAAGAAACCGTGAGTAAGACCACAAAAGTTGGGAAGGAAGAATCTACACAACGGGTTTGATGGGTCGTTTTTGGAAAACAAGTGACAATAGATGTGGTAGTTGGAGCTGCTTAGTGGCTGCAGAATGGGGCATTAAAAATAGCATGCAGTAAAGTCCTTACTTTGAAAGGTGTGAAAATCTAGGTAACCGCTAACTCTGTTCTGATTTATTGAATTGAGAGGTGATGGCTAAGCTGAAGCAGTGGAAATTCTGTTGCGAGTAAGTTTAGCTATCAGAAAAGGCCCAGTGGCTCATCGGGATATCAGCCTGGAGAGCAGCATACCACATGCAGAAATGTGTGCATGGGTTTTTCATCACACGGCCAAGCAGCACGAACCTTCTCCAGCTTGAGCTCAGTAGAGTTAAAATTGCTTGTACTGAGCTGGCATTCCCTAATGAAAAATGACAGTATCTTTGTCCTATTTTTGTCAGATATTAAATCAGCATTACGGGAGACTGCCAAGTGGAAATAGGGCAGGATAAGCTGTTACATTAATAGGTTTGACTTCTACCTTGGAGGGGGGTGGATGCTTTTCACAGAAAATAGGCCATATAAACTGAGAGAAGGATTCCAAGTCTGGTAGCAGTTACATTTAATTACTAGATTTCCTCCAAAAGTATGGAAAACAAACGTCTGCTGTGAACGATTAGGTTAAAAATAGAAACATGCTGCTTAAAAGGCCGCCTCCTCCATCAGTTTTCTTTAATCTTTTTGTGAATTAAAGGGAATTTATCTTGCTCGAATCTGCCTTTAACAGTCCACCTCCGCCCTGCAGTGCTCTAGATTTTGGCACCGTGTTGGCAAATGAGGTATTTTCCCACTATGACTAACAGGAATGCCAAGCTACTGTGTGCAGAAAGCAGGATGTTGCCAGCATGGTCCAACAAACGGGAGCAGTAAGCAGCCAGCAATGTGCATTTCTGTGACCTGTGGTGCTGTTCAGGCTTGGATTTTGGAGCATTCTGAACTTTAAGGGGTAGATTTCTGAAAAACTTAACCCAAAAGTTGGGCTTGTGCTTTAGAGCAGGTTTCTGGTTTGGGGTTTATTGGTTTAATTGTCGGCTCTTTCTTGAAAGAGCTTGCTGGCAAGGTATGTGCTTTTGTAGAGAAGGGCTCTTTTCTTGTTAGTAATTGTAAACCAGGTAGAGGAGAAGGGGAATATTTTTATTCAACCTTTGGTTTCAAGTAGTAATCCTTATTGTGTTCTTCATATATGTGGTTAAATGGTTTTGAAATGTTTGCTTAGTCATTTGATAGCTCATTTGAATTGGTAGGTCTGAATTTTTTGGGGAAAAAAAACGACAACAAATTCCTTGCTTGCAGCAAGCTGTTTGTGGAATAGGCTGGTGCTTTTCTAGAGATGCGTTTTATAGAACAGAATTCCTATTGTCTGAAAACCCGCTGACTTCCCGTTTTATTCCCACGTGGGAGTAACAATGCTATTCTTACCTGGCTAGGTATAAACTTTATGTAGAAAACAAAAATGGCTACTTTTTTTGAAATGAAGATGATGCTCAAAAAAGGACTGTATTAAGCAGGAATACCTGAGGAAAGAAGAGCTGAGACTTTTCACTCCCACCACCACTAAGGACAGAAAAATATTAGTGTTCCTACCCAGCTTGCCGTTTTCATTTCTTTCATTTTTTAATTTCTGTTGCCCCAGGCTAGTAGACTTCTTACCATTTTGAAGGCTTTTTCCTTCTCCATGTGTAAGCATGCTTTCTTGCAACTCACAGAACAAATGAGTTGTTTTTTTTCCATGTTATACTAATTGCATTTCTTTCAAGTTTCTCTCTTACTGCCTTTTCTTGAATCCTTCATTCTAATCACTGACTCCAGTAATTTTTTGTTTGTTTGTTTTAATATTGCTCTGGCTTTCAGAAGCTGCAACTTATTTTCTTTTGATTTCCTTGTGGAATGCTGAGTTGCAAATAGCAGCAGCCAGCACGGATGTGTGGTACACCTCTGAGCAGCAGGAGGGGATTGCAAGAAGGTGTAAAGTAAAATCAGTATACTGGTTCACATTTGGAAAATTTCTTTACAGTTGAAGGTCTCAAAATATAACTGTTAATGAAATTAAAGCATAAGCAGATGGTGCTCTGCCCACAAAGTTTCTTGTTTTGTTGTCTTAAAAAAAAAAAAAAAAAAAAGAAAGAAATTGGCAATGAAAATGGCTTAGCAAGAACTATTCTGAATTGAGTTAATGTAGTTGGTTGATTTAAAAAGACAAAGTATTATGTTAAATAATGTGCTTTAGAAAAAGTTGCAAGATTTTTAATGAAACTGAATATTGTTTTTTCATAGTTGAACATTTTTGTCACAACTTGAGGATTAAAATTTGCTTTGGTTTTAACCTGTCATAAAAGATTTCCTTTTGTGAAGGATGACTAAAAAACAATGAATAGCTTTTCAATAGGGATGAAACACAGCAGGACTCCCATTTTATTGCTCAATTCCTGCCTTTATGGGTTTGAGATATTTAAACTGTGTCTTTATTTTGAGCTAGTTAATAAGAATTCTTGATAAGTCAAACAAAGAAGTATTTATTGTTTTATTAAGTTAATTTGTTAACAAATGCATCATCTAATGACATTTCGAAACAGAAACAAGAAAGAAACCAAGCCACCTCTTACAACTGTCTGGAATTGAAATGCCATAAGCTTTCTATTCTTCCTGTCAATGAAGGAATAACAAGAAAGACAATATTGAGATATGTTCTCCAGAGAAAATAAATTGTTCTCTGCATCCTTCAGTCTTGAAACATGATTTGCTACACTTTCACTTAAATGAGGCCTTGAAGTCAGCTCTTCATGACTTGTATATATGTCTTTTATAAGCCATGCATGTGTCAATGTGCATTTATCATGCATCTTAGATTGTTTCACCTGCTCTGCTTCTGGTAATTCATCTCCCACACTGTTATTCTAATATGCCAAAGCCTTCTGAGAAGCTTTAAGCTGCAGCTATGAAGTATGTTGCTCTTTTTCCTCACCTCTTCCATGCTTTCCACCTTTATTTTCCTCCCCTGTATGAAATATCTCCCTCCTGGGCAGAACCAAGACCTTCACTAGAGATTAGCTTTAAAAGAACAATATTTCATTGATCTGCCATGGTGGAAAAGGGTGGTGGGGGGGGGTTAGTTTGCTTGTTTTAAGGGAAGAACAGCTTTTTGTGGTAGTCTGTAAGTGTATTCTAATTGTGTATGTGCAGGCAATCACTGCCTCTGATCAGAAAGTGTTTAGCCAGCAGTTCTCAGGAGCAAAAGGACGGATGGTGTGTGGGTTTCCTGTGCCTTGGCTCATGCTAATGATGCAGACGAATCTTGCACTGCCTCTTGCATCTCTTCTTGGAGATCATCAGCTCCAAATGCTGATATTTCTCTCAGTGTAAGATACTCCAGTATCTTTTTTTACTCCAGACTTTTACTTACTGTGTAAAGTGATCGTGAGCTGCACCCTCTGTGCAGGTATTCCAGCCTGCCTCTGGGCCTCTAAAGTAAGACTGCGTTTGAGTGACCAAGATGTTTAAGAGATGAAGTCACCTTGTGTCTTCTGTCCCTCCCCGTTTTCAAATACCAATCTAAAACGTTCATCTTGAAGACTTGCTTATGTTTCAATAATGCAAACAGGATCAGAAAAGTTGGGCTGAGAAAGAATGTTCACTTGACAGTGAGGCCATGAACCTCTTTGAGCAGGTCCTGCCGTGAGCTCCTCCTTCAGGGTCACCAGTGGAGAAAACATCCTGAAGGAGGGCAGCTCTGCATTCCAGACTGGGAGAAGGCTTTGTCAAACCTGGGGCAGGTGGTTACTGTGCCCCAGCTTTGGCAATGTACGATGAGACCCTTGAGTAGGAATCCGAAGTGGTGATACCAGAGCCATTATTTCATGTGGAGAAACAAAGGGGGGAATCTGTAAGACACAGCGTCATCATCTTAGTGAACAGTCTTGCCTTTTCCATGGCTACTATATAAGTCACCTCTCAGGTAGTTGCCAAATTTTGTTCCCACTGTTATCTTCCACCAAGACTAGTGATGACAGGGGAGTTGTCAAGCTGTTCTGATAAAAGGGAACAGCCTGCCAGGATAGTTCATGTAGCCTTTAATCTTTGTGTATGCCTGAGGGTCCCTGGGAAAAAGAGGATGGCAGGGAGCAGACTGGATTAATTTTTCTGGATGAAATGGATATGTCCTGGGGGTTGGCCTACTTAAAAATAATGAGGATTCTTTGAAATATGCTGTCCTTGAGCACATTTTATCTGTCCTACGTCCCCTTTCTCTGATTCCCATATGCCTAGATCTTGTGGTTGAGCGTTGTGAGTGATGCTTGCTGCCTCTTTGGGAGGTGGTTATTTTGGTGATATTTCCCTGTGGTGCCTAATTTATGAACTGAAGATGACTTGAATACGTCTGTGAGGAAATGCCCATTGAGACTGCACGCAGGGCGGAGGTACTTAGCTACTGTCAGCTAAGCAGCCTCTATTCTCAGCGTAACAGTAAGGCATGAGGTGCTGATTTTCAGATCTTAATGTAATCTTATATTTCCAGAAATTGAGAAGATATCTTTTTCTTTTAAAAAAAATAACTATTTAAAAACAGTCCTGTGTGATCACATTGGGTGAATAAGGTATGATGAGATCCTCACTAGGAAGCTTGATATTGATTGTTGATTGACTGCAGCCAGCACAAGTTCGTGTTGGTGTAATGAGGTGCATTGACCTTTGCTGGTCCAGGTTCTTATTCCAATCTCATCCTCAGATGATGGATGAGTACCTTGCTTAAACTTTTTTTTTTTTCCCCTAGTCAATTTTATTTTCCTTGTTGATTCTTTGTGGGGATTTGGGGAGTTAATTGGGCTTACTCTCATGACACACTGTTCAGCAACTTAAGAGTTTTCTTGGTTTGCACTAAGGTGATAAGAATATCTGCAAGTTAAGAGGAAAGATAAATGATTAGAAGAATAGATAAATTAGAAGAAAGATAAATGATTAGAATAGTTCTCTTGATTTTTATCCTCTGTAGTAGCTTGGACAGTCCATCTTCTAACAGATTTTTTAACAGGTATATAAAATTATTATTAACAGGATATAAAACTAACACTTTTATGAATAAAACTGTTTCTTTATGAGCTCTACAACTCAAGTCTAGGATTACAGAAGCCTTTACAGCCTTAAATGCTAAGCCCCAAGTTCCCACTGATAGACTCGGCCAGTTGCTGTTACTGGAAAGGAGAGAGATGGCTTGAACAGGTTTTTGAACAGGTTTCATCTTGCACAATATTTGCAAGAATTTAGTCTGTATTGAGAACTTGTCAAAATACTGTTTGCAGTTTAATCCCAGCAATCCTGATTTTCAGGAATGATTCACAGCTGTTAATTTCTAAGAAACAGAACTTTTATCTATTAATTTGGTTTATCTAACAGCCATAGTGTACTTTTTAACATTACCAACGGCGTAACGTTCTGAACAGAATTCGTTATACTTTTTAGGTCAATGCGTTAAAATATGTTTTAATAGCTTTACTTAACAGTCTTGACTCTGATACCTTAAAATGTTCATCAGTGAGAATGCTTTCGAGTATATGAAGTCATTTTATTTTATCTTCCTTTTTCAATTCTCAAACCTGAGATTTGCTAAGTCCAGAGCACAATACTTTTACATATTTACTAAACTGCATGGGCATTCATTTTTAAGCCCAGTTTTACTTAAGAGAAAGTTAAGGTTTAAAGTACATGATCTGTGTCTGGCAGCTAAATTAGTTAAATATTCATGTCTGTAGTTGTATGTAGTTGACTGTAGCTTTGCAAGTGGAAGTCTTCAAAGCTGTACATATTTTGAGAGTCCTGTTTAGGTTCTAGCACCAAACCCCCACAACTTTCTACTAGGAAGTCCATTTTTTCCCCCACGTGCGCTTGTTAATTTTGTCAGGCATTATTGTTGCTTGACTGTTTCTGTACTACATGGGATGTAGAACTCAGAAACCTTAAAGTGTACAAAAAAGACCTGGTTGTGGTAGCTCCAGTGTTTTATAACCGGTGCTGGCTTTATCCCAACGCATGGTAAGCTCTGCAGTATTCCTTTCCCTTCATGTATTTCACAAACACCAGCCCTGTGTTACTGGCTGGTATGTGTGACTGGGAGATTACATGTCAACGTGACAGCAACAATTGGTTTTTCTCAGGTGGTGTTTATATTGTTAAAACTTCGATGTGTGTGGAATTGCTGGAAGCTTTTTTTTTTTTTTTTTTAAGTGAAACCTGGGTTGTCTTTTTTTTTTTTTGTCAAGTTTATGTATGTTTTGCTTTTAATTATTTATTTATTTGTAGTTATTTTGATTTATATCCTCTCTAGACTGAGAAAATGTGGCCAGCATTAGATTGGCACATTCCTTAATGCCGTTTCTTGTCCAGCTGTAGTGGAGTAGAAGATCGAATACGAGTGAGAAAATACTTGCTAATTTTGTTTAATTCTTTATCTTATGTGGAAGGGAGTTCTGCCTGACACTTGGGTGCATTTTGCAAGAAAAGCATAGTACTGGAGATCTAGAAAAACATGTTCAAATCTAGTGTTGTGAAAAGTGACTTTTTTTTTAATGAGAACTCTGTTGACACTTGGAGCTTTCCTGAGAGAGTGCCCTCATACAGTGCAGGGGCAACTGCTGGTTGTAGGCATCTTCCTGCCTCCCTGAATTTAAGAACATGCAGCTCTCTCCATCAATCTATAGCAAGATGAAAATCTTCCTTGAAGAGCAATCTTGTCTTAGAAGAATTAGGAGAAAAGGGAGATTTGTGTTTAGAGGATAATTGTTATTTCTGCATTGCCATTGCCATTTACCATCGAAAACACTGGAAGAACACTCCTGGGTGCCTTGGAGAGGTGAACAGCAAGCATGGCTCTGATCACCTGAAGCAAAGTGTTTTGTTCTTACGGGCTTTCCCTGCGCAGGAGTGCTTGGGTTATTTCTGGTTTCTATGACTGAGATAGGGTCTGGGCGGGGAGGCAACTCAGAAAACCACCTGACTGGGCAAGCCTGCATTTGTTTCTGGTGCTCTTAGTGCACTAGGAGTGTCTGCTTTTGTGTCCAATTCCCCAGCACAGCAAGGGGGCTCCTCCAAGGCAGAAGGAAGGCTTAGAGAGAGAGGCACTCTTGTACCTTTTAATTAAAATAAATAAGAAAAAGAAACAAGCAAAACAAAACAAAAAAAGGCAACAACAAAACCCTCTATTGAGCCAAGTAGCTGCGCTCATGCCAGCCTGGAGGCAATTTTTTTTCTCTGTGTGCCCTTGGAAGGTCCTGAGGAGAGCTTTGAGGATGGCTAGAAATAACTCTAGTGTTCTGTGCATTTTGCTGCTAGGGCACTCTCGTCTGCCTTTTTCAGCTTCCCCAGCAGCTTTTTTCATGTTCCCATTGTGAACTAGCTCAGCACTGGTGTTCACCCTGCTGCATACAGGTGCCAAATTCGTTTGGCTTGCCCACATAGCTTGCCTTGGGAGTCCTTGATGCAGCTCTGTGCAGGTGTAGAGGTGCTTTTGTTGGCACACAGAAAGGATAAAAATGTAGGGGAGAAGTAAATTGGTTGTGGAAACGTATCCATCTTACTCTCAAACAATGGCTAGAAAAATTACCAAACATCTAACATTCATCAGGCAGAGGTTTAAATCCACAACAAATTAGAGAGAATAAAAATGCAGAGACAGCTCCTCTATGTCAGTTAAAATCAGTATTTTTCATTTATTTGTTCAGCAAGAGCTAGGTGTATCTTTCAATTCATATTCCTGGTATTCCACAGTTCATCTTGCAGCAGAGATGAAAAATATCACCTTCAGGTCTTACTGTATCAGTGTATCTGCAGTCTTGGGAAGATAAATGTCAATGTAATGCAACACAGTATTGACATTCAGAAGTCTTCCAAACTTTGATTTTCAAATAAAGCAGGGAAGTCGGATGAGTACCTTTACTCCATAGGAAGAATAGGTAAGTGATTTCCACCCCCCCCATTTAATAGAAGTCTGACTTCCTTTACAAACCTACAGTTATGTCACGCTGTCCAGAATTATAGAACTGGAAATGGCATGCTGGAAAAAAAAAAAGGAGTGTGTGCTGTTTCCAGGAAAAATATTATGTCTGAAGCAACTTCTATTGCTTGTGGCTTTTAACTGCTCTTTACTAAAGAGATGCACAGAGTTCCTGCTATTCGTGTTCTGTTGAAATTACTAGAAATGGAAGCTGAGTAGTAGCTTATTTTTAAGCTTTTTATATTTTTAATTGGACTGAATTAAATGCAAAGGGAAAAAAAATCTAGCTTTAATGAAGTCAAAAAGATTATTCCAATTCTTTTGCATAAGATCGTAGGATAATTTGAGCTGGAAGGGACTTGGAGAGGTCAAACCTCCTGCTCAAAGCAGGGTCAGCCATGGGGTCAGACAGACTGCCTGGGGCTTTGTCTGCTTGGGTCTTGAAAACCACCGAGGAGGGAGACTGCACAACCTCTCAGCCTAGCTTGTCCCACTGCTTGGCTCTGCTCATGGGGCAAATTTTTCTCATATCCAGTTGGATGTCTCCATCGGTTTTTTGAAGAACACGTTGACCTCTTTATGACTGTTCCTGATGGTTTTAGTTTGCCATGAGTCTTAAAACTGTAAAATACCTTAGTTGTAATTTAAGAAAAATAATGTGTTTTGTGGTTGATTTTTTTTCTTTAGTTTACTAGAATTGTTCAGTAGAATAAGGACTTAATCTATTTTTTTTCCTATATTAATTGAGAAGGTTTGTCCAAGTCTACATTGTATGATAATGTAACACACTGAGAAACTGTTGATTTGAGTAACTAGAATATGACACATTTAACCAGAGCTTATGCCTTTTATATTGTGCTGTTGTCAGTGGTGAGCAAGAACTTTTAAAAAGGAAACAGGTCTTCCCAAAAGGCGATTGTTTAATAACAGTAATAATATTGGCTTGGTTGATGTCTGCTGAATGTGTTGTCTCTGACAGAAAAGGCTCTCCTGTATTGCTTCTCCTTACTGCTTTCAGTACAGTAGTTTTGCAGGTTATTGAAAGGTAGCAAAACACAGTGGATTTTATCCCCTCTTTTATTTTTTTATATTTTGGGATTAGAGTAGCTTCCTTCCTGATTTTTGGCTTTGTTTTGCTGATTATATTTGGATGCACGGTAAGCAGGCCTATATCGCTTCCTGTCCTGTCCAAGTACTGCTGTCGGTTTCTCCTCTGGTGTTTGATGGCTTATGCATACAGCATCCCCTTCACACTCCTGATCCAAACAGTGACATCCTGCTGCTGCTGCAGTGCTTCCTCTTGGGAGGCCCCCTCTCCCCCAGGCCAGATGTAAGTAAAAACAGCCTCACCGACTCTTCTACCTCTAGTTGCTGGACAGATTTTTCCCCGTTAGAGAGAAAAATAATATTTTTCTCAAGAACTGCAAATGGCTTGTGAAATCAGCTTTCTGACAGGCTTTAACAAAATTGTCTTTGTTAGAAGTTAAAGTGCAAGACTAGCATGTAAAGATCTTGATCTGGCAAATCGTGTTCCCATTTAAACACCTACCTAATGAACTGGGTACATCATAACTACATCTCACTAATATCTTTTCTATGTTAGATGCAAGAAGTGAAGGCTGTAGTTTTCCTAAATGCAGTTATTAGCACCTCCATTTTAAGCCTACCAGGAGCATGCAGGCTTAGTGCTTATGGAAATCGCTCCAGCTGCAAGCAGCCTTATGAAAGAAAGTACAACCTGAGAAAAGTCTCTCAGTCATTTGGGGATCAATTTTTAAGCAAAATTCCGTTCTGGTTATTTATGTAGAGTCTGAGTTGCCAAGACTTCCGAGTTCATAACGAAAATGTTTACAAGGAGCCAATGTTTGTTAAAAAGCTTACAGTTTATCATACAAATATCTCTTGCTATGCTGTTTCAGCAGTGGGGGCTAGACCCCGTGCTGAGAACACCGACTTCCATTTCTTGCGAGCAAGAAGGGTCCCCATGCATCTTTCTTTGTCTCCTGTATTCAAAAATAATTTCAACAGGAGATTGCTACAGTCATCTACTGCTTATTTAAATGCAAGAGATTGCAGCAGGCACTAATAGGCACTTTCATATTAAAGCCCTCTTAAAAAAAATCTATGAAAGGCTTATCACACTGATTGAAATTCCAATCACTTAAAAGGTATAAGGCTTGTGAATTACTACATGTCTGGCACTTTATACTAATGTCTGTGGGGAGCTGAAAATGACCACATGAACCCTGTAAAAACCAATGCTGTCTGTGATTTCTAGCAGTGTTTAGTGCTTTGGAGGGAGAGGGGAAAAGAACAGCTAGCTATTGGAGTGTGACACTTATTCTCTGCTTGCATAGCTGTTTCAAAGCAAAGGAATTGGTGGTGTTTATTCACATCTTCTCCAGACATGTGGTCAGAAATGCCAGTCAGAGTGTACCTGAGCTGGGAACACATTCGTGTGAATACTTTCTTCAGGATCCTTCTTCAGATGTGAGAGCCTTGAAGGACGTTCAGGGATAGGGGGCTGAACCTTAGTGACTTCTTGAGAGAAAGAAGGTAGGATGTCAGTTCCCAAAGTTAGCTTTGAAAGTAAAGATTTAACTGTTAGCCTTGCCAACTCCAAGTTTAGATTGTTTGTAGTACCAAGGATCACCAGCAGTAGCCAAGTAAATGCCGAGGCAGTCCGTTCCTTGAAGTCCAGCAGCAGCATCTGCCCCTCCATTAGATCTTGTGGTGACTTCCCTAGTCAAAAGAAAAGATACTGCATGGAGAGCACAGAGGTAAGGGCAAGGCTGGAAAGGTAGTGGAGGGCAGGAGAGAACAAACTCAACGAAGTCTGTTAAAACTGTTTGAAAAAGTATGTGGATTAGCTTATAGAATTCTTGCTGACTATCTAAAAGATGCCAAGAATCTGGCTGTACTCACACGTGATGTGGCTGCTAAAGCAAAGCTATGAAATAGGTTTTGACATTCATCATGTCTACTTTACAGCAAAACAATAAATGTCACTAGCTGTATGTGTCACAGAAAGAGTAGTCAATTTACCAAGACTGTTTTTTTCTGTTCAATAAATTGGTTCTCAACACTTTGGTATTCTTGCAGACCTTTTTTTCCCTTATGCTTCCAATGCATGTATTGTGTTGACTTGCATTATTTTTAAAGTAGTTAAGACAGATAAGAACAACCCTTACCTCAACAATTCAGTAGAATATAACTGTAATTTATTGGCAAGTACCACACAGATTCTCTTCAATGTCCTACACAGAAAAGATGCAGGAAGGAAGGGTCATGGAAAGATGAGATAGAACACAATTGATCATAAGTGATTTCCCCTCACTTGTCAAACAGTACACAAGGTAATTATGTAAATATTCTGAATCTCTGAAATCTATTGGGAGTTCAGATGAAATTTTCAGAAATGGGTTTTAGGCTATGTGTAATTTTCATACAATGCAGCTTTTGGCTTTGGCTGTTTCTTTGAGAAAGCTTTCAAAATGGTAGGACTGATCAAATTGTAGAATGCAATTTAAGACAAATAGGCTGTTGTAAAGCTTGAGAATGGTAACAATATTTCAAGATAAATGAAAATCTAATCATGCAGTTTGTTTCTTAATAGCAAGAAATATGAAATGAGTTTGATGGAAGTCTAAAAGGAAAAGTTGGACGTACAAGAATATAGCACAGAAACCAGCATCCCCTGATCAAGCATGTCCATCAGCAATGGATTTATTGTATTGTGAATGTCATTTACCCTCCGAGGTGTATAAAACAGATGTATGATTTTTAAATATCTTTCTGTCTCAGATGATTGAGGAATAGGGATGAAGTTCCACAGTCCTTCTCTACTGGCTTTTGCTAGTACAGCGTTCATAGCCTGGAGGGCCAGGAAATCTGTTCTTGGCTGCTTAAAACATTAGGATTGATGGCAGTTTTTGTTTATTTTGGAGGCTTTTTCCCTCTGGAGGGAGAAATAATAGTAGTTGGTTATTTTCAATAGCAAAGCTATGAGTTAGAAATTTTAACTCCTTGGTCTCTTAAATTTTCTAATTTAAATGTTGATTGTTCAAGTCCAGAAGAAACAGTTAATGTTTCTTTTTTTCAGTCTACAGAGAGCATTCCTAAAAGGGACTTTGTCTCTGTGAAATGAAAAGCCTTGCCCCCTCATAGGTAACACTACTACATAGGAAAAGGAGGCGAGTAATCCCTGTGAAATGGAGGAAGCAAATGAAGCTGGACAGAGGACACCTTAGAAGTTCTTAAGACTCTCTAATGACCATATGAATAAAATTTAGTTCTGTCTTTAAGATCTTGCTGAAGCATGCACGTAAAACAAAGGATATTCCCGGAGCAAGACAGAATGTGGAAGGAGCAATGACTCAACTAGAAGTGTCACCAGCTTCTTTTAATCTTGAAACCTAGTGACAAGAACAAATCTTGTACAGAGTCTCTTCAATGATGCTGCGTTTTAAGCCTTTGACCTTGGAGGTCACAACCTTCCAGGAAATAAAAGATGGAAGTGGTCTTGGGGATGGCAAAGAGATGGCTCGTTACTGCTTAAACCATTAAGGGCTGTGAAAGGAAGTTTTTAGCAACTGTAGTAATGCCTCAAGTATGGGTGCAGGACCAGTTGAGGCCAGCTGCCGTGCATGAGGGCATGAAAGATCTGTGCTGCTGAAGATCACAGCGCGCAGGAGTGAAATAAGGACGTACCCGAGAGAAGGTGTATGTGCTAGCAATGATAGAGCTGTGGATTAAGGCAATAATACAGTGAAACAATCCCTTCTTATGGTTGTTTTCTACAATTTTCATCTGTTTGATTGCAAAAAGTATTGAAATTGTTTGCCAAGTGTTTTAAAGCATGTGCCTTTGGCAGTAGTGGAATACAACTACAGAAATAGCTAAACTACATGGATCAGCATATACTAAATTCACAAGGCATTAATACAATGTCACTATTTTTATTTCCAGGTATTCAGGATCATTTGTTCTTTATTCGTATTTAACAACAAAAAATTGTCCTAGAGATCTGTAAGGGAGGGAGTTAATTTTAACTAGAAAACGGGACCTGCATTCTGCTAGCCTCTAACTGGCAGGACAGAGAACTCGGATAAAGCTCAGATGAAGATCAATGCATTCTTTTTTTCTGAAGAAAGGGGAAAAAAATGAAGCCATGGACCAGGGTCATAGGCAAAGACCTGATATATGGAGGCCCTTTTGAATCTTACAGTCCACTCTGATAGAGATGAGGTATTAAACAATTGTCCATTTTGTTCTTAATACTCAGAATTCTTCAAGTCAAGCATTTATAAAATAGCTCTAGAGAGGAAAATTGTGGGCAGTTGTCTACTTATGGAGTGAGGATAATGGCTGTTTCAGAAGAGTACCTAACTTACAACAGTGCTGACATTTCAATTTAGAGATACGAATCCCTTGCTATCTATCAAACATGCCCCCCTTCTTCCTTATATCCTTAAAAAATTTTTATAAGCCAGCAAGGTGTTGGTAATTTGAATTATTATGAAGCAATTTATTATATCCCAAGTATGTTTCTGATTATCCATCACTTGCAACTAAATCAATAAATGCCTTTACCTTCACTCCGTTTTGCTGGTCTTAACTTGAAAGTCTATTTTTCTATTAAGGAAAAAAATGGATTTCTATTTATCAAGCTGCATTAGAAAACATTATGGTTGTGATATATTCTGTATTCTATGGTCCCAAACCCTCTCTCTTAAAAAAAGCTTTTTGGAAGATGGAGAAAATCCAATACTTCAATCTGAAACCCTTGTATACAAGTTGAAAGACTGAGCCGATATCTTCCTGTTTTGGAAGACCTTTCTGTTTTCTAGATGTTATGAGAATCATTCAGCGCTGTTTTTAAAATCTGGTCAGATGTGTAGGATCATTCCAAACCACATAGCCATGTGCAAATGTTGGAGGAAGGAGATGGGGAGGGAATCTTGCACCTTCTGCAATAATTACTGTCCATTTTTCAAAAGGGATTTGCTGATTTTCAAAATTATGTTCAGCTTTTTCTAGAAGAAAGAGTTGGAAAAAGTTTTCCTCTATACTTCACCCCCCCACAACCCCCACCCCCAAAGCAGGTTAAGCAATGGCACCATCTCAGTCAAAAACACTGTGAACAAAACTGGAAATGTTACCCACTTTGAGAGAGAATAAGAGGAGAACAGAAGGTTGCATTTGAACAAAATACATAATAACAAATGTTTACAGAAATGAGCGATGATAATATTGATTAGACCCAGCCAGAATTCTAAGCATTTGGAGACTTCCCACAGCTTTCATCTGTTTAAACAATTTTCTGGGGTTGGCTGAGCCCCTAGAAGTTACTTGTTTAGAAATGCATCACTTTATTCACAGCTCCTCCTGGATACCTGTTGGGTTTGTTTTTTTTTTTCAGCATCTTCTGAAATATTTGCTTAAGGATGCAGTCACCTTGCTGAACTTCTCACACAGCAAGGTACCCCACGCGTTGCCTCCAGGTTGAGACATTGAAGAAAAAAATATTTTCTTAAAGCTTCTTCAAAGAAAACACAGCTTAACTTTCTAGGCAATAAGTGCTTTCCTTCCTGTGAGTAAATGCAACTTGACATCTACTAAGACATCAAGTAGAGGAGTTGTTTCAGGAAAAGAAGGAAAAACTGAAAGCAATTGGGTCCTTAGCAGATTCACTACTGGCAAGATTAGACAAGAAACTAGACTTTATTTTGGCAAAACAAGGCTCAGTGTCTGGTGGGCTTTGCTTACCTGAGACAGTTATTTTCTGTGTTGCTGCAGCAGAATGATGACTGTGCCACAGGGCTTCATGCTCTCCTTGCTCTTTGGCCTCTCCAGGGGACTTGGCTTTCTGAACAGCTAAATTACAATAAAATATTTAAAGCAGCTAAATTTAGCAAACGAGTCAAATGATATACAAATTTTATTTTTTTGATTTTTGATTGAGTCTCATCTATGGTATAGCAACCTGTATTGTGCATTCAAGGATAAACACACTGAAATACCAAACAGGTGGTTTGGTATTTCACAGATCTTTGAGATTTGAGTCACTGCACTCCTTGTTCAAGAACGAATTACTGTGGATGATGCTCAGCAAAAGTTTGCAGTTGAAATACCGTGCTCATGACAAAATGTAAGCTGCAGTATGTAGACATTTGTCTGTTATGCAGAGAAAGGAAGGAAGGTTCTGGGCATTGAAAAAGTACAGTTGTTGGCAGGCTCGGAGGTGAATCACAGTCTGTTGGTCAGCTGGTGGTTGATTAGACCTGTCTTAAGTACTTAACCTAAAATGACTTACCTTGTACGATGTACAGTGTTTGCTCGTCTTGCTTTGTGTCATGTTCCATTAGGAAGAGAGGAGCAGGCTCAGTGGAACCGAGCTTCCTTGGAGCAGACGGGTGTTTAAGATGCAAGGTAGGGCAGACAAGGAAAGAATGCGGTGAGCTTCACAGCACAGCAGGGAGGGCTTAGAAGAGCAAGAAGCAGATCTACAGCTGATGGAAAGAGATGTCCTGGGGACCAGAGAAACTGCACTTTACTGCGACAGAAAAAGGACACCTGATTAACAGGGACCTAGTCTAGAAGCAAAACACGTGTGAAGAGAGACAGTGGGTAGGGAGATGCTTGCTTTTATGCTTTTATTTATGTTCGTTTCTGCTTGATCACTTTTTCCTTTACCGAAAAAGTTAATTATTTTAGTTGCAATAAACTTGTAATAAATTCTCGCTTTTCTGAGATTAAAAGCCTTTTTGTCATCCCTGGGGAGCAGTCTATAAGGAAAGTATATAGGAAGCTGTAGATCGTACTTCTGCTTTATCCAGGGTTTTTTGACAACTTTTCTCTTATTCTAAAGAAGCAGCTACAAATGCTTTTTTTTTTTTATTGCACAAGCTAGTAGTGTCAACATCATACCATTCTAGAGTATGGAAGAGACTACAATATAACATGACCTTAGACAATATAGCAGCCTCATTTATGATTCAGTTTATGAATATCTGTGCTACTTGAGCAATTGTATTAATGACAAGAGGCTATGAATTTAAGCAGAGACTATCATAATATCTGTTTATTCAAGTATTTATCTGAGTCTTTTATATCTTTTTAATTACTATCTAAGATTATGGGGTGTTCTCGGGAGCTGCAAGGAGATAAGCATTGCTTGTTGTTGTCTCCATAGTTTTCTTGGAAATGTGTTAAGTGAACTTCATTGGGTGAAGTGGATCCCTGACAAGGCTTCTTCAATGTGGCATGATCATTTGTCAACAGATGGGGCAAGGGACAGCATGGAACTGTAGATAAACTCTGACCATACCAGAAATGGGAAGACATGCAGATGGGTAAAAGCCCAGTAAGAGCTGAACCTCAGCCAAAAAGGAAGGCATGCTGGAGAATTTAAGTTAGCTCAGTATCTCCAAACAATGGGGGCTAGTAAAAATGAAGACAATAAAAGTTTACTATTTTTGACAGTAATTTGTTCTGAAGTACTCTGTCTTTATTTTTACTTGCTTTCGGTCAGGCAGAGGAGTCTAATTGTGAAAGTGGATGTCACACAGGAATTCGAGAAGTGTTGCAGTTCTCCCTGACTGGCACATGCGATGTGGCTGGGCCACGTCCTCACTGTCCTTTTTGTACTCTGAAAACCCACCAAAGGTGGGAAGGAGGGAGAGGGAGTGAAAGAAGTTTGCAAGCTTTGCATGGCCATTGGCATCCCTGAAAAGTGACTAGGTCTGGTGCAAAGGACTCAATCCCAAGTCTCCTGGCAGTCTCTGCATTTTATGAAGTTGACTTAACTTTGCTAAGTAAAGGAAATTGCTCAATCCAGACCAGATATGTACGAGCGTAACCCTTGTGTTTATAGAAAATCCAGCCTTCTCCAAGAGGAGGAACGTAGAGCGCTGCAGCCGAGACACGGGGGCAGAGGGACATGGGAAGGAGATGTGCAGGAGCAAGGGCAGGGGGTAGGGCAGTACAAGCCAAAACAGAGCTCAGCTTTTGCGGCAGAATGGTGTTGCTCTGCTGGAGCTGAGGTGGTAAGTGCGCAGCAAGGGCGGAGAGGATGACAGCAGCATTGTTAGCTCAGAGGAGTTCTCCTTACAGGTGAAGGATAATATTGCTGGAGAACCATTTAAATCCACATGGATATCTTAATGATTCATCTAAAGATAGATGTGTATCTCTAAAAAAGGTACTCTTAGGTAAATGGGTAAAACTCAGGATTTACCCTCTGTTAGGCAAATATTTGGGACGTCAAGTTATTTCAACTGAAAATAAGTATTCTTGCATTGCTAGGAATTAATATCAGTCACTATATTTGCAGGTACACCACAAAAAATGGAAGGACAAGAGATAATCTCCATTTGTTTTGGTACCTGAGGGCTTCCATAGCTTAGTAAAACTTGGTGTGCAATGACTTTGTGAAATGCTGGCTGCAAAACCAGGGCAGTATGCAAGCAATAGCCTGGAGTCACTGTCCTAGATGAATGCTTCTGCTGTGACAAAGTAGATGGTATCTTCAGAAAAATCCGAGAAGACAGGAAGAGCCAGTTGATAGTTTTGCCCAGAGAGCTCTTACAGCAACTGAAACCTTAAAAAAAAAAATGTTGAGAAGCTGAGCCTTGTCTTTCCTGGCAGTTCAGACAAGATGACCTCAGCTGTTAGTGAATGTTGTTGGTTTTTAGACTCATTACTAGGTAATATGAACATGGTTTTGCTATTTCCTTGTAATCAATGACACAGAGACTCAGATTAATGTGGATCGCTCAGAACTTGAACACTAAATTCAGTCAAACTCATTTGAACATCAAGAACTTGCCAATTTCACATTTTGAGAAACTGTTTCTCTCCTTTATTATATAAGCTATGTTTTTGCTTATGGATGTGCCACTTGCTTTTCTGTAAGCAATGCTCTCAAAATCAGGAATGGCAACAGTAAAATAGAAGGAAATTGTTGATCTTACTCCCTGAAGTTGTTCTGCCTCAATTAGTTCTGGCAATTTTGGGGCACAAAGGTATTACTACCCTTTTTTTTACTTTTTTTTTTTTTCCTAGTGGACTAAGTAGATATTAATGACTGTGGTCCACTGGTATCTAGTGAAAACTAATAGTTATTTCTGTCTGAATACCAAGGGGAAGTGGAAATACTAATGATTCTCCTGTACTGCCTTATCAAATACAGTGTAAGGAATGAGTGGGGAAAGGAATTTTCCTCAATGCTACTAACTAGCAATGTTGTTGTAGGTATCTGGCAAAACAGTTCCCTCTTGAGGAGCTCCTTGGGAACTGAGAGAAGGGGGCAAGAAAAGCAAGCTGACTAAAAGATGCTGCAGGATAATGTGTAATGCATCAGGTAGCAATCAGCTTGACCATTACTATAAAATCTAAGAAGTACGTGAAGGGGAAAGTTGTCCTCCATATAAAATAATAATAATTGCATTTTATTTTACATTCTTAAATGTAGTGGAAGTACAATACATAGTAGTATAAAAACTGTTGCTGAACATGCATTTCTCCAAAGCTGCTTTTGGCTCTTGCACCTCAGTTGCACTTCCAAGTTGTGTGTTTTTAATGAATAGAATACTTATGTATGTGTATATATATAATTATATTTATATATATAATGTATATAAAGTGACGCTTGCTTCAAAGTTCTGTTTAATTTTTCTGAGTTTTCTTTGTGGCTTCTGACCAAGTCTTGTGTGGAACACTCTGAAAAGTAGACTGATGTGGTCATCTTCTGGTAGGGTTACTTGCTGTTTGGAGATGCCATCACAGTAACACGTTTGTGGTACAGTAGTCAGGTCAGTTCTGTGTGCCAAAACTTATTCCAGGTTGGTATTAACGCAGCTTTAATGCTAGTAGGTTAGATTTGGGTCTTGTTGAAGTACTTTTTGTTTCTCGTAGAATATTTACCAGGGCAAAAATCCAGATAGATGGCATTGGACTTTGATGTTCTCAGGATATCTGTCAAAACTGAGGGTAACTGTAGACATAAGAGCGTAACTTATAGACATTTTCCTGGAAGCGTTGGTGGTGAATACCTTTAACATGTTTTTCACTTGAGTTGCACAAAGCATGCAATTACAGTGATTTAGCAATCTGTTATTTTTACAAGCATGTATTTTTAAACCTCAGAAATTTTCTATAATTTAGTGTAAAATTATATTTCTCTCTGTTTCTGCAGTTCTCATGAACGTTCTGTTCTAAGGTTACACAGGCCCTAGAAGTTACTGTAGGAGCTACTGAGCAGAGAAGTGTGCACTCCGTCACCTTTGGAGTGGCTCAGGATGACACCAAGAGGAGAAGCCAAAGCAAAAGAGTGAGCCATTTTTGCTCAGATACTGTGATAGCAAAAGCCCATTTCAAGCCAGGTGGCTTGAGTGCCACTGCTCATATTCAACAGAAGAATTATTGAGGTCCAAATTCTGCCCTAATTTGAGTACATTGTGATGAAATTGCTTGATAGAAGGTTTTGCAAAATTTGACAAGTGGGCAGTGCTGCATATGGAGTTTAAAATAGACCTCTTTATGCTGGAACACTTAAAAAATTAATGATTACAAAGGAATTTTTAATTTATTTTTTTCTGAAGTGATGGCAGTTGTGCCATAACTCCTCCTCCTCGTTTTCAAAGCTGTGTTTTTCAATTTCTTTGTGCTTTTGGTTTTGCTTTCCCTTCCGCAGATGATCCTGCAGTAGCTACATCTTGATTGCTAGGATAGAGGTTACCATGAAGGGTGTAATTGGAAGCAGTACCATCTCCTAGGGTTTCTTTGACAGCCAGCCAACTGTGTTGTGGGAATTATGGGTTATTTTATTTATTATGAAGTTAGTGAGTATCTACTGTGAGATCTATTCACAAATATGTTGTTGGATAAGATGGTTCTCCACTTTGGCTGTGTTTGGTTCTGTGCAATGAAAAGTCTTCAAATTTCTTATCAGAATTATTTTTTTCCTATCATGCGACACAAAAATAGCTGTAGAACAAAGAAATTTGTTGTGACGCTATTTTTATCCATCTATGTTCTGCGCTTACTCTGCCTGGTGAGTAAAACCTACACGTAACGATTAGAAGCAAACCAATATATACAGCGTGGTTTCCCCACACACGTTGTTAGCATATAGAGCAGAATCACGCTAGAAGCATGGCTGAGAACAGGCACTATTTTAGTCTCTCCACAGCATGAGTCTAGTCAATAAGGAAATCTTTGTGGATCCGTATTGTGGTTTTTCTCTTTTCTTCTTTCTCTCTGTTTTTTTTTCTAATTTTCTCCCTTTTTTATTTTTTCTTTCAATTTTTTCCTTTTTTCTCTCTTCCTTTTTCCTCTATTTTGTCTTTCTTTTTTTCTTCTTTCTCTTTTGTCTTTTCCCTTCTCTTCTTTTTTCTCTTTTGTCTTTTTTCTTTTGTCGTCATCTCTTTTTCTTTTTCTATTTCTATTTCTTTTTTTCCCTTTTCCTTTTTCTTCTTTCCTTCTTTTGTAATTGAACAAATTAAAACAACCCCTCCCATTTCCTCAACTAATTAAAATGGTAGGCTCAGGTGTCTTGTATCAGAACCCCTTTCAAGTGGACTTTTTTCTCCAATAAGCCAGGAATGTGACTGCATTAAGATGAGGCAAACAAAGCAAAATACTTTAAATATGTTGAAATCCTTGCTGAAGTACCAAACGTAAGCTGAGAGTTGTGTAGTCTCTGTCACAGCACCTGTGACAGTCTCTATTCAAAATACTTCTTTTTTTCCCCCCTTTGTTTACTTTTAAATCTTGTCACCTGCATGAAGAACTTGAGTCAAGGGAGCTGTGAGAGCTGTTGATTTATCATCAGTTAAAAGGCCTTGTACTCTTCCTTGTGTTTGCATTTCATGGTAAGTGCCAGTGGTGTAGATGTAGCCAGGAATTAAGAAAGGCAACAGTTAGACTGGAGAAAAATGCAAGTACATAGGGATTGACCTTCTGGATTACTAAAATATTAAACCTAATGAGTTTTTGTAGTTTTTCATCAAGAACACCTGAATATTGTAATACTTGGTATCCATCTTTAATCAGCTGGGTATAAGTACACATTCTGAGAGCGTAGAGTTTTTAATTTCCTTTTGTAGCCTTGGGTAATAAGTATACTACTGAATTGTACTTAATTATGCTTCTCTTCATTTTTTGGGCATCACTGATTTTTTTCTAGATGAGCAAGTTGCTTTTATAGACATTCTTTTCACTTAGCAAACTTTTTTTTGGTATGATATTCTTCAATTTTATAAATTAAACAAATCCACTTTTTTTTTTTTTAACATCAATTTGTACTTCAGACATGATTTCATAGAATTTTAGGGAGTTGCCAGTCTTGAACTGGTTTACTTAAGAAAAGCAGATTATGCAACTTTGACATTTTCAGTTTTATTGCCAGCCAGAATTCCAGCCCTTCTGTCAGTTGACTAATCTTGCAGCCTTATGAAGGCCTCTCCCATTTTTTATTCTTTTGCTTTGTATAATTTAGAAATACGTTTCCGAGAGGATATGGTTGCTTTCCTCATTACTTCAGTTTCATTCCTCTCCTTTGCAAAAATGAAGAACCTAACTTGCCAAAAAAAAAAAAAAAAATCACACCAAATATCTCCTTTTTACACAAGTCAGGAATTGACTATGTTTATATCATCTCAATATTTCCGAAACACTCATAGCAGTGACTCATACATAATCCTTTTAAGGGGTGAAAACAACATCTAAACAACGAAGAAGGCTTCACTTGAGCTGGAGCTAGAAAAGCTGGCAGGAAATCTTTAGATTTAGCCTATAGAAAAAAAAAACGGGTTTATTTCCTGGGGGAAAGAAATCTATATTATTATATATAAACAGCTTACTACGTGTCCTTTGTAAAGATATCATGAGATCTTGTTGCTCTTCTTTGGTGGTCTTTAGATGTGAGATGACTCAGATTTTTGCCTTTCTTCCCTAATTTCTGGAAAACCCAGGAATGCTCAGGTGTGTGTTGTGCTCACTTTTTTTCTGAGACCTCCCTTCACCTTGTTGTAACTGATTTGGTCTTTTCCAAAGTTTTTTCAAATAATTTTAAGAGTCTCTTGTTTTACCAGTTTTTGAAAGGTTTTTTTTTGTGATTTTTTCATATGCATGCCTTCCAACTTGGCTGTCGTTGTATGAATCTTTTAGAAGTTTGATTCTTCTTCTGCTGCACTGAACTTTTAATCACTAATTAAAAACTATTTCAGTCAGTTCTGGATAAGTCATTTAATCATTTAAAAAAATACAAGGGAAGTCATCACTCATAAAAGAGAAGTTCTAGAAGTTCCTAACTGAGGCATTGGGGTTTATGTAATGGCCAAAATAGTTCTTTGATTGTGGCTTGACTTTGCTTTTTCTTCCAGATGGTATTTAGAAATCCTTTGTCTCTGTTATCTGTGGATAAATGAGTAATCCCCAGGACCTGTGGACTGCACTTAAGCAATTCTTTTTTTTTTTTTTTTTTTTTTGAAAATGCCCATAAAATGTTGTCTGGAGTGGAGTTAATTTTCTTCACAGCAGCCTGTAAGGTTTGCTAGCAACACGGCGTTTATAACACCAGTGGTACAGTTATGGCCAAGGAGTGTTTGCACAGCCCGAAGGCCTTCTCCATTTCTCACTTTGCCCACCATGGAGGTGGCTAGGATTGAGCAAGGGGCTGGGAGGGGACACTGCCAGGCGGGTGACCCAAACTGATCAAAGAGACATTCCATACCATATAATGCCATGCTCAGAAAGGAGAAGAGTGGATTTAGGGAGATTAGCCATGTTTTGCTCAGGAACTGCCTGGGCATCAGTCTGCTTGTGGGAGGTTGTGAGTGATTGATTGCCTTTGCGTCACTTGTTTTGTTTTCTCTCCATCTTCCACTTCTCCTTCACTTTTAAACTATTTTTGTCTCAACATGTGAGTTTTCTCACTTCTGTTCTTCCTTTTCTCTTCCTTCCACCCCACTAGGCATGCGGAGGGAGTAGTGAGTGAGCGGCAGTGTGGTGCTTAGCTGCCTCCCGGGGCTGCCCCACAACGAGCGCCTGCTGTCATATTGTCATAGGTGTGTAGAAACTGGAGGGGAGAGGTGAGCGAGTGTGTGTGTGTGTGTGTATAATTTGCTCGTTCTATGCGGTATTTTCCAGCCCTAGAAAAATGACATATATTTAGTGTCTTGAAGGGAACAGCAAATAAGTGCATTATAATGTAAATTATGTGTAACAGTTATAATGAGGCTAAGTGTAGTATGAGGTAAGCCATAGTTCTGATGGCAGCAAAATAAACAAACTACTTTCAGAAGTGTTTTGCTTCAGTCAGAGAACGGGTGAAGTCGAAGCTTGTAATGTTTTACAGTTGGTGGAAATGGCGGGAAAAGATATTTGCTTTGGTACAGACCAAGGGCGTAAGAAATGCCTGGCTGACTGAGAGTAGTGATCCATCTAGACCAGGATAGCGTCTGAGAATGGCAGCAGGACGTGCAGGCAAGCCTGGCTACTGGCTCTGCTTCCTTCCCTTTGGACTCTTCCAGCATCCACACAGGTTGAATTAGAGTTGTTAGAAGCTACCTCCCTCCCTAGTCCTTTCACTGTCTGGTCATAAAACAGTCACCCATCACTTTCCCTCATCCCTTGTTCACTGTTGGTACTATCTCTGTCCACAGCCTCCCATGTGGCATATCCCAGGAGATCACTGCCTGTGCAAAGAACTTTTTTGGTTTTGTTGTTTTTCTTTAAAAAAAAAAAAATATTCTATGAATTTTTTTCAAGTGCCCCTAGACCTTGGATTTAGGGTAAACAGTGGTTTTGCATTCAATGTATACATCACCCTCATGATTTTGTGAACTTCAGTCATATACCCCTCAGCCATCACATCACCAAACTGCAGAGTCACAGCTCTTCTGCACATACGTCCCAAGGCACCTGTCCACCTCCTCCTTCATTCCAGTTGCCCTCCTCTGTACCTCCTCTAACTCCAACATGTAAGTTTGAGATGTGGAGACCAGAACTAACTATTACCAAAGATATGAATGCATCAAAATGTTATGTAGTCAAAATTACAGTTTCTTTAAGAATCCTTCTTGATGATGCCCACTATTTTATTGGTTTTTTAGCTGTCTGTGCACTTGGATCAGAAATTAGGCACAAATTTGTGAGAGGTCAGCAGTGTTCTGACAGCTGAGTGGCGGAGCGTTCATGTTGATTTCTAGGGCAAGTGTGAGATGATGCTCTTCTGAAAAGTCCTCTCAAGGCTTCAGTTAGATACATGTCTAGCCTTTTACCTCCTTGCTAAATGTGCCTTTTCATGTGCTCTTATCCTTCCCTTTCCCGTGTTGGCTTTTCAGGGATCCTCAGAAAATGATGGAAGAGCAGAATAATGTAGCACTTCTGCATTTTGTACGTCTTCCCTGTTTAAATTAGAACAGAGAGGTAGAATGTTATGTTGAATTGGAGCCAGTCTGACTCCCATTGTTATTGTGTTACTCTAGGCATATTTTATCATGGATTTTTCTTACTTTCTGAAGTTTATTATGCAGCATGGTATGTGAGGAAAACACTGCGATGTAGTCGGCAATGTGCCCTTGCTGCAGTAAAGGCAAACTGCATAATGAGTAGCAAGAGCTTAGCCATCAAGTTAAGGGAAGTGTTTTGTTTCTTGATAACACAAAATTAACGAGACTGTATCTGGAGCATTGTGTCTGGTTTCTCCTCTTGCAGTGCCCAGCGTAGGAGAAAAATTCACAAATGGAAGTGGCCTGGCAAAGACCTGCTGAGGAGGCCAGAGGGCTGCAGCACATGGACAGGGCAGAGGAGTTGGGATTGTTTTGCCTGGAGAAGTCTAATGGAAAATTTAGTTACACCTTTTCACCCTCAAAAATGAGGTTACAGAGAAAATGGAAATAAAGTCCTCTCAGGGGTCAACACTGAAAGGACAGGAGGCAATCATCACAGGCCATAACAAGAAATTTCTAATTGGGTATGAGGAAAAAAAATATGTATCTTCACTGAGACACTGGTAAAGCATTGGAAGAGGCTGTCCAGAGATATTAGATGTTTTCAGAGTCTGACTGGACATGTCTTTGAGTAGCCTGATCTTTGGAGTTAGACCTGCCTCTAGCAGGTTTGAATTGGTGACACCCTTCTGATCTATATTATTATTATTATTTTGATCCTGTATTTGTGAACAGATAGTGAGATCTTGCCAAAATGCGTGCATTTTTAGGTGACACTGAATTCCACAGAGAACATCTATCCCATTTACAAATAGATAATTTTACCACGAAATCTGGACTTTCAGCAATGTTTCCCCATTGTCCCACTGGACAGAAGTACTAGGGAAAGCAGTGACTATTTTTTGGAACGTGTTCGTGGGTGGGGCTGTTGTTCTCCAGAGACTTCACACCCAGCCACTCAGAACCTTTCTGCCAAGTTTCTTTCAAAATCACCCTTGTCCTACCCCATAGACCTTGCTGATCACTGAAAATGCCAAGAAGGTTTCGAAATCTGTGTGAATTTCACGTTTCTCTGGGAGGGTGCTATAAAATTGCTGAACAATTTTTGGGGTGTGAAGAACATTAGGCCTTTTCCAGGACCACTTGCTCAGGTAAGTGTGGACACTGTCCAGTGATGCTCTCCAGCAACTGCTAGCTTTAATGACAAGTGTTCATTCAGCCCCTAAATGAACAGAGATTTCTCCATTCTTGCTTAACATACATATAGTATCAACTCTCAGTGCCCAAGGTACTGGATTTGGGGAGGGGGGGTGGGGGGAAGAAAAATAAAAGTAATACATTTATGTGATTTCCTGCTGTTTCTCTGTGTATATATAGGATGACAAAGAAGCCAACAGGCCCATACCAAACAAAGGAGAACGTGGACTAGGAAATGAGAAGTTCAAACCTGTGGTACCTTGGCCTCATGTTGAAGGCGTGGAAGTGGACTTGGAATCAATTCGAAGGAAAAATAAGGCCAAAAATGAACTAAATCAGCATGGTGTTGGTGATAACAATCAGCAAAACGTCATCCAGAGGCAGTATCTCACATTTAAGCCTCAGACATTTGTATACCCAGATCCTGTTTTACGACCTGGAGTCCTTGGTAATTTTGAACCCAAAGAGCCTGAGCCTCACGGAGTTGTTGGTGGCCCTGGAGAGGAAGCAAAGCCATATGTTTTAGGACCAGATTACAAAGAATCCATTCAAGCCAGCATTAAAGAATTTGGGTTTAATATGGTGGCAAGTGATATGATTTCACTAGATCGGAGTGTTAATGACTTGCGTCAAGAAGAGTAAGCAAACTTTTTGTTTTCTTTTAGTTCTGTTTTTATGAGATTTAATTATTTTCTTTCCATAGATCTTAATTGATGCTTAAAATAATATTATTAATTAGGCCAAGTACTTGAGACTTCTTGTCCTGACAGGCAAATGTGCTGTACTGTACCAAATGTTTCCATATGTTATTCTTAATGCTGTTCCAATTATTCCTTTCACGAACACTTAATCTATATTGATTTGTCTCTGAAGTCATCCATTTTAATGTCTAATTGCATATATTTAGATGTTCCACGTCCAGTCAGTCTTCCTTGTTGTGTGTTCTCTTTAAAAGCAAATCTTAAGTTATGGATTATAAGAATGTTTTTGGTTTTTTTTAATTATTATTTCATGCATAAGTTCTTATAGTACGGTTTATTTAGTTATGGTTTTGTGCCAATGCTTTAAAAAAAAAAAAAAACACAAAGTAATATTGTTCCCTTTAAATAACTCTGCTTAGTTACCTGCATTAACAGGAGTATAGATCTGCCATACTGGAGTTTGGATTTTGGAGCTGACAGCAGATTAATCTTCTACCTACACTACTTACTGCATTTATCATAAAGAAGGAAGTAATCTTAGGGGGGAAAAAAAAAAAAAACTCATGCCTTGGATGCGTCTACTTTGATGTGAGGGGGATTCTGGGGAGATATTAGTATTTGCTCTGTGTATGGTTACTAACAGGTTTAAACAGTCTCTTCTTGTCTTTGCTAAATGCTGGAACCAAATTTGCTTTCAGGCTAATCAGCATTTAATATTATTTTCCTTGTTAAATATCAGCTAAGGAAAGCTCTGTGAGCACACTGATTGACTGGTATCTTTTAGCTTTTTTGCATCGGACAGGAAGGTATATGAAATGAAGTACTGCCTGTTTTCGCTCTCCTCTCCTCCCCAGCAGAGAGGGGGGCTCTGCCAGTCCCGGGGTTTGGTGCTCACCTCGGCATTGCAGGCTTCCAGCTGCGGCAGCTGATCTGTTTGGTTGGTCACTGGTTGCTCACTGGGACTGTGCCATGGCCTTTCATAAAAAGGGTGTTTTTCCACAACATGAGGTGGGAGACAGCTGGCCAGCTGTGAGTCTGACTCATGCTTGTGCAAGCACTGCTGCATGAATTTACTGCCCGCTGTGCATTTGTTAAAATCACTGAAGTGCATAGAGTACAGCGCCTCTCTTTCTTCGTGCCATGTTCCCTGGGTGACTTACTAAAGATTTCCACCTGCCTGAAGCTGGAGGAGAGAAACGAGTCTGTCAGCTGCTAGTGGCAGGGAAAGGTTTGCTATCTTGAAGTTCACTTTAATTTTATTTCTTCACTGCAGTCAGCAGTTGGGCCTCTGTGCTGAAGAGATTTTCTGAAGGGGAGGAAATGCTCCAGGTAACCTGTTTGGGCCAGCATTTCCTTCCAGGTGGCCGTTCCCTAAGCACTGCTGCTTCTGCTGTGGGGTTGGCAGCCACTGAGGCCCTTTTTGTAAGAGGCAACAGGACTACAGAATCTCGCAAAGAAAAACGGTTTCCCCACCAGGTGCGGTGGTGAACTGAGCAGAGTGAAGCTGCTCGGAGTCAAGAGTTCGTGTTAGCAGAGTTCATTTTGGCCCTGCCTTCCCTCACGAGAGTAGGAGGATGGAGGTGGAAGCTCTCTGCTCTGCCCAGACAGCCGAGCAGAAATGGCAGCATGTCCGATGACATGTCCGATGAAGGTAGGACCAGGCTGCCTCTGCCCAGGCTACTGACAGTATCTTTGGCAGCAGAGCTCCTGCCTGTTTTTCCCCGAGGTGGAAAGCATCAGAGAGACTACATATCTGCCAGGTAGTTCCCCACCTCGAATCTCAGAGTTTATCTTTACTACTGTAATAAAGATAGAAGTTCTCTAAGAAGACCTAAATGCTTTGAGGAACAGAAGAGACAGCCACGATCAGATCAGAAATTTAAGAGTTTCCTCCAAGCTCACTTGCAGATAAGTCTTCCATGGAGGTCAAAGCCAGCAGATCAAATCAAAGTTAAGTTTTACTGTTTAATATCCTATGCGAGCAAACGAAACAGCACAAAAAATGTTAACAAAACATATCTTTCAGGCAACTTGATATAAGTTATTTTGTATAATGAATACCCAGGACGCTTGCAATTATTCTGAATAGTTTAAACGTTTATCGCTTCAATGTGTTTCCTGGGAAAGGCAGAAGAGAGGGAAAGCAATGTAGGATTGGCTGGTGCTGCTTTCAGGTATCATTGTATTTTCTTTCTTGTTCATTCCCCTGCTACTGGGAAGAAATGCAGCAAAAGGTAGCAGATGGCCTGTTGGATGAATTATTTTACCATTTATTTTCCTTCCCCTTTTCATCCTACTGATCTCTTTAGTAAGTCATTTTGGTTGGTAAGGCTGGTCAGCATTCAGCATAATCCTACTGAAGAACAGTATAATCAACCTTTTTTTGCTTGCCAGCATTACTAATTGAGGTAGATCTTTCAGGCAAAGACTGAGTTATTCGTTCAGAGATGTTCAAATCCAGGTAGGCCTCACCTCTGCCTTTTCCTTGAGGCATAAAAATTCTTCAGCGTTACCCTCAGCAGTCAGGTTGGTTCAGGGAAGTACGCCAAGTGCTTCCCCAGGTGGTGTTGGCAGGAGTGAAATAGCACTGCAAGAACTGACTCTCTCAGCTAAAAAGCCATGCAGCCTTGAGGCTTCTCCCTGCTGAAAGGGGAAGAGGGAAGAAGTGCCTGTGAAGGGGGATTCAGTCCTGCTACAGTTAGATTTGTCTTTCGAGTCAGACACATACGTGTGGCCAAGGTGATTTGCCAGCTGCTGTTATTGATTCAGCAGGAACTTTGCTGGTGACTGTGGGCTGTCTCGGCTGCCATAAAAAGCCTCTTGCTGCCCCCTGTAGAGAGAAATAATATTGGACGGCGTGTTAATGTGGTTTGTCAGGTACATCTGAAAATGTTCCTTTGGCTAGTACATCTGTATTGCTGCCTGGTGTATTGCTGTAAAACTGCCAGGCTGTTTTGAGGTTGAAGGCAAACACTTCTGTTCGCATAAAAGTCACAGGTTCGGTTAAATGGAACCAAGAATGTATGGGGATACTGAAATATCTGTGTATAAAGTTTCAAATACAGCATCATCTCACTTCAGCCGTTCAGCACTCTGCAGGAGGGCCAGGGGAACCATAAGCTGGGTTTAGATGGAGCAATACTTGTGTTCCATTTTACTTCTGGTTGCAAAGAAGCGGGGGCAGGCTTAGCAGGCCCTGTCTAAAACCTCTATGCAAATGCTGGAAGAACACCTTTTTCTTAAAATTTAGTGATTTTTGCCAAGTTTGGATTATTTATTTATTTATTTATTTTAATTCTGATAGGTGCGGCCTTTTAAGAGCCTTTATATTCAGTTTTACATTTTGTCCTGCTTCCTAGCAGAACTCTAGTTAAACTAATTTTAGCTTTAGGGAATAAGATAATTAATATATTTAATCCCAGGATATTTTTGTGATCAGGAGTATGCACAGAGATAAAGCTGAATAAAAACAGAATGATAAAGTTTCTGGATGATTTTGGATTCAAGATAAACACACCATGCTAGGGAAATAGAAAATGGACCTACGTTGGGGATAAATTTTGTTAGGTACAAGGTGGGTCCTCTCAAAGAAAAATCTGAAGAGAATTTTGTTTCCAGCACCCAGATCCACTTGTCCAGAGTTTGTTTTGTTTTGTTTTTGTTTTAATTTAATCCAAATGTTCTGGGTTTGACCAAAGATCTGTCTTCTCTAGGTCTGTTTAACAACATATGCTTGGGAGAAAGCATGCAATAATGGGGTAACTTCCATTCCTGGTAACCAGTGGGCAAGGGTGTCTTGAGCCAAAAATTGCAGCAGGATCGTCATACTTTGTGGACCTTTTTCTGTGCTCTGACTTGTCTTTTAAGTGTGTTTGAACTCCTAGAATTCAGTACACACTGAGACAAAGTCTTTTTCCAGGCTGAAGTAAGCAGTATGTGTGCTAAAATGCTCAAAAAGCTGTCCGTGTTTGGCTCCAAGGTTTCGAGTGGCAAAAACAAGTTTGGAGACTGTCCCCAAGTGCTGTTTGCACTGTGCCTGTTCTTATACTTGGTATGCACTCACTTGCACTTTCAGTGGGCTCTCCTGCCAGTTAATTGCCTGGGTAGTGTCCTTGAATTCTTCTGCAGCTTTTTATAGTCATTTCAATTGAGACTGCCAAGGTTTGTTTCTTTTTTATTGCCCAGTAATGACCTGGAAGAGGAGGTGGACAGCTTGGATCCCAGCCCAGATGCTTAGGCTGCTACAGTCGCAAACTTCCTTCAGTGTTCATTCCTCCTCCTTAAGCAGTTATTAATCTAAAAGGATCTTCTGTCTTATCCTGACATACTTTGCTGAAGAACTTTGCTTGAAAAGAAACCAAAGAACCTCGTCAAAGACTTTGGAAGTTGTTACTCTATTAGCAGACTCACTCGTGTCCACATACTTTTTGATTCCTTTAAGAGATTGTAATATGTTTCTGCAGCATGGCTTTCTTCCACAAAAGCTGTGCCTATGACTTACTAATTTGGTTCTTTATTATTAGCTTCTATTCAACACTGGAGTCAGACTTAGTAGTCAGCTATTCTATAGATCCCCGGGGCCCTTTTGTAAAAAATGGTGTCAGATTTTCCTACTTCTGTTTGCTTGAAATCAAGGCTGGTGTCAGCAGTAGTTATACACCATAATAGTTAGTCAGTTTATGTTGCATTCTTCTGGAAATACTGGGTTTATCAAAAAAATAAAGAAAAAAGCAATTAGGCTATTCAGAGAAAAAAAATCCAGTAAAAGCTATCCTACAGATATCATCCATTATTTCCAAGTTACAAAGTCCTTAAGCTTTAGGTAGTTGAAGATAGGAACACGTACTGGGAAGTATCACTGTATACTTGACCTGTTTGTTTTTGTTTTTGTTTTTTCCATGGGTATCTGATGTTGGTCACTGTTAAAGAGTTCAATGGAAATACTTAATTTAGTTTTCCTGCTTCTGAAGTGGTCTCTTTTCATTTTGATCGTTTATCAGACCACCAGACTTTCTGGCAGGCATCCTACTTGTGGTGTTTGAAAAAAAAAAAAAATTTCAATAGCAGCTTTCATACTGAAGTAAGCTATTTGTCAAGGTTTTTTTTTTTTTTTTTTTTCCTCCATCTATCTTATTACTTACGTTCAGTTTGCCTGAATTTGTGCTCATTTCTGTTTTCATTTTGGATACCACCCATTCTATTTAAATAATGTCATTCTCACTGCTAGCAGCATCTCATTTTTATTCATGCTACCTTTTGTAGTTCCTTCCTAGACTTTTATTTATTTATTATGATTAGTGGTAAATATTCTCGGCTTCTAGCATGGTGTCATTGAAAAAGCTCCATGCTACCTGAAGGCATTTCAATAAACCTGCTCCCTTCCTTTATAGCTCCCCTTTTCAAGAGGAGGTGTTAACAAGGACACTTATTTGGCATTGGACCTTCAGCATGTTGTGGCCATGATTAGAACAGGGCTCCCAATACCTCATGACTGAGGTATGAGATGCTGAATGAGTTCCCGGGCTAGGCTTCTACTGTGTTTCTTCAAATCTTTTTTCTTTTATTGTGTGGTATAGCCACAGATAGGAAGGACAAAGCAGACGCAGTACTGGCCAAAGGGGCTGTGACATTTGGAGCTGTGGGCAAAAGCCCATCTGAAGAGACCTGTTGCTGCAAATTTCTGTTTGCTTGCATGAATTCTGCGATGAATTGTCTCACAACGACATTACGAGCTCCCTCAGCACCTCTAGTGCAGCCCACCCGGTCCCGTGGGCTTGCCCTGTGTTTATGCAGTTCGCTGTCATATATCCAGCAAAGTGGTCGGCTTACCTCTGTGGTGCATATTCCTTCACTTCTGTAGTCTTTGCCTTTAGACAAAGGGACTGGTGAGGTGTGGCTGCAGGCCTTGACAATAAAGACAAGGGAAATAAGGTGCTGAGTACCTCAGTATTTTTGATGTCTATTGACACGAGTCACACACCACTCAGTGGTAAACCTGCATTTTTGCTAGTTTTCCTCTTGTCTATAAGCCCTTCTCATTTCTCTTAACAGTCTCACTGATTTCAGCTCCACCAGAGCTTTGCCTTTCTTCTTTCTCTCTGCATGTGCTTGAGCGTTCGTTTTTTTTTTCTGTACTCCTTCTAGGTGGCCAGGCCCTGCTCTTGATTTTTGCATCCAACCTCCATCAGGAGCTCCTGGACCAGCCAGGCAGGCTTTCTTCTGAGCCATTCGTGTAGGAATGGGCTGTTTCCTGTGTCTTGAGGAGGTTGTTCTCAGAGACCTGGGCCCTTTTGGCAAAGTTGTAACACCTGAAAATCTGATTTTCTTCTGGCAGATGCCAGGAAATGTTTAAATAGTGGCTTCTCTATGAAAGAGAGTCGAAAAAGGAGAGAAAACTGCCGTATGGACAAAACTACTGATGAGTGAAATGTGGAGCTCTGAGAAGAGGCCGTATGGTGTGTGGCTCATTTCAAGAGGTTTACCTGGTTATACGATACTAAAACAATGTTAGTTGTTCCAAAGAACCTGCATTCAGTGTTTCTACAAAAAAATATACGTCTACAATGTGTTAGTTGCAGCAGTCTCTCTTTGCAGTTTCTTTTCTCTCAGAAACACTGAGAAGCAATGCAGGTTTTTCTTTACCAAGTTCATTTCCACAGCAGAATAACTCCCTCCATGCTGTTATATGGAGAGCTCAGCTGGGCTGAGGTCAAGCTCATTGCACTTTGGGTTAAGATTTAGGTCAAGAAGCACTCTCTTGAACTATGTTGTAAGTGATGCTCTGTGAAACTCCCTGTTAACTAACTTAGGTTACTTTGGAGCCCTAAAGCCAGGGTTGTTCTTACTGTTGATCAGATTTTATGCCAGCATAATTAACCGTGTTGTCTGTAAGAAAGGATCCCTGCTCAACATGCTTCCGTGTTGTCTGTAAGAAAGGATCCCTGCTCAACATGCTTTGCTCAGACTTGATATGCTGTTGTTATCCTACCCATAGAAGACTTGCTTACAAATTATTCTTACTGACCCAGAGGGTTTTAGTCTTGTGATTCTATTTATGCTTGATTTTTTTGACAGCCTCTTTTGACAAATGCTACAGGAATTTTACCCTGAGTAGTTTGACTGGGAGAGAAAGCATTATGACTCTTTGTGAATGTTTATGACATGAGACAAATTAATCTCTTACTGAATTTTTATTTCAGTATTATAACAGATAACTGCTGTCTGTTCACCACTGTGAGCCAGAATCTCAAGTGCATTACCCACACACATCTGTCAGTCTGATCGTAGCAAAATAAATATTTTAAAGTGTTTTTTCATTCCATGGATTATCCGATTTTTACTTTCCTTTTTAATGACGTTATTGCTGTTACAGGGCATGCCTCCTGGGCCATAAAACACATACTTGAATAATTGGATCTGTTGTCCTGGATCATCTTTTTACATCAAAAAGAACTGGTGATAAGTTTTTGTTGAAAAAAATGTAACTCTTCCTTGCTTAAGTACCATGCTCTGTGTGTACAGAAATGTGTTTTTGGACAACTGTTTTTGCAACTCCCAACATTTTATAAAAGTTTTTTAATGGTCATAACAAAGTAAGTAAGAATTGACTTGTTTGTAAAATCATAAATGTAGTTTTGAAAGGTGTTCATGTTATTTATTTATTTTTTTACTATTAATTTTAGTACAAGCAGAGGAGGGAATGGTTTCCAAAAATAAAGCCTTGAGTTAACATAAGAATTCTTACATACAAAGCTGGATGTTATTAAAACAAAACTTTTACTTAGTAAAGACAGTTTCCTATCCTAGTTTGATGATGCCTTGGACACTTTAGCTGGTCCAAGTGCTGTTAAAAATATCAAATCGTATAGCAAGTTTTTAGTGCTTACTTGAGTTGAAAAAATAAAATCTTTAGTTATAAACAGTTACTCAAGGCACATGATAGGGCAAATGAATCTTGGCTGCTCGTTAGAAATGGATGCCCTTTTTACTCTGAATGAGTAACATGAATTTAATATCTTTTATATTAAAATGCTTATATTAAATATTTATATAAAATTATTATTTTTAATATATTAATAAATTTAATATATTAATAAATATATTAAAATATTTATATTGAAGTGCTTAGCTGTCTGTCCAGTGAATCTTGTCATAGCTAAGCAGATTGAATAGGAAAGCTCTGGAGTGGAGCCTGCTTTGTTCAGGAATGTGATTAGTAGCTTAATTATAGTACTGTGCAAATTACATATTTGATACTGTTATATGAAATAAGCTTTCAGTAATTACTGTTGGTATCAATGTCAATGGAAATGGAGCAGTAGGGACTTGGTCTCATTTCACATGGTACCTTGGGAACAATCTTTTCTTCAGGCGTTACATAGTCCACCATAACTCTTCTGTGGCCAAGAAAACTAGTTTTGCAGCATGCACATAGACTTTTGTGTGCCTTGCTGAGAATCAGGTGAACCCCGGTGGTCAGACTAAGTGAAGAAGGCCGGTGTGTCCATGGCAGGGCACCAGCTGCCTTACTCGTGGTAAGGTTCCTGGGGAGAAAAAAAAGGTGTTTAAAATGTAGTTCGGGATGTATTGTCAGAGCATCTCTTTGTGGTCGGGAAAGATGAATTTCAGTCATTGGACTTAAGCAGAAATAAGCGTTTTCTGTTAACGTTTTGTTAACAGGTCCCAATAGTGAAAACTAGAGTAAGAATGGATCCAGTGTTTCTTCAATGCCAGCTACTAGCATTTCAAGTTTTAGGTTTCAGCAGAGAAATAAGAGCACATAGAAGTTGACAGAAGCACCAGGTGTGTTGTCTGTTACTTCTGTGTGTGTGTACATCTAAGTGAGAAGACTGAGCTCTGAACAGAACCTCTTATTCAAATAAATATATGTGGCATATATATATGGTGTACAGCATATATACCTGGTGCATATTCAAATTCTGCCTTAAACCTTGAGTTTGGAGTCGGAAGCAGACAAAAGGATGAGAGGTTTTGTTCAGCTGTTTATCTAACCATCCAAGTGCAGCCTTGGATCATAAACATTTTGGGGCAAATGGAGGAAGCACTCTCTGTCAAAGGAGTTGTAATTTGAATGCAAAGCTGAAATAATATTTGAACTGCTTATGCTCTGTCTTGCTAATTAAAATTTCATGTTAAAGCATATAAATAAACGGGCGTGATATAAGTTATAATTCAGCCCAACTGAGCCCAGACAGGAACATCGGGGTTTGATATCTGATGAACAAGACGTGGCAGAAATAACGTATTTCCTTGGGACTGAGCCCCAGGCTTCTTCTCGCCATTTAGTTTATTATATTAGGAAACACCTGTCACAGCCTGCATTCTTTTAAGCCGTGCGTTGGCAAATGCATCAAGCTGCAACTTCCTAAAGTAGTGCAAACCCAAGCAGAGAAATGATGAGAATTGCCATATACAGAGAGTTGTGGCTTCTTTGCAGTATTTTCTGACAAAACAGTGCTAGCTGCTGCAGAGGGGAGAGCAAAGTATAGGGCAGAAGAACAGTTTTTGTGTAACTTACCCACAGAAACATTGTCTTCAGGTGTCTGGTGATCAGTTTGCCCTGTCTGTCTTCTCTCTGTGGTAGTGCACTGTTCTGCAGAGGACTTGAGAAACGTGGGGAAATGCTGTGCTATTTTAAACCAAGGAGATGCTGCAGAGCTACAATGCCATAAAACCCAGCGGCTCTAACTTGGAAGGTGAAAATGATCTGTCTCATATCACAAGAAGAACACGCTGAGGACAGCTTTGGGCACAACACAAAACAGGAGCTGTGGGGGAAAGGATTTGGCTCCCTGTGTCTGCAAGGCAGCCTCCCCCAGGGAAGGGAATTTGTTTCTGGCCTCTGGCTCTCCTGCACTAGCGTGTTTATTGCTTAAACTTTTTCAGTGAAAATAAGACCATGGGCAAGATTCTTGTGATTTAAAAAAAAAAAAAAAAAAAGGCAAGGTTTATTCTTTAGACTTTCGTGTTAGCAGTAATGTTGGGTCTCTACAAACCTTGTTTTGAATTTGGGTCGTGGTGCTCTGAGGTATGATAGGAAGTGCAGCTTGTGCTTCCAGGGGCATGGGCAACTAAATTCACTCATATAGCTTTGCAGGCTGCTTCAGGAATGGAAGCAGACAAAGCCTGTAGCTATTATAAAAATAGGAAATGCTGCTTTGGCATAGGTTTAAGCTGTTAAATAACGTGTAGGAGCGGTTTTGCTACTGCCTGCTGAAGGCAAAAAGAAAAATACCCAGCTGAGCAAACTGTCCTTCTCGGGGTGTCTGTTCACTTCTTTCCTAGAACCCCTGTTTTGTAAGTTATCTAAGTTTATATTCATATTGATAATGCATAAAAATACTCTGTAATGATTCAGAGGTAATAAATACAATATTAACAGTAGATTTACTTAGTTATACCTTAGCAAATAAATGCAGAGTTCTGTAATCTGCTTCTGTCTGTGCCAGACAGAGGCGTTGATGCCTCAGACTTGCAGGCACTCAAGCAGCAGGGCTCAGTGAGGACCTTGGTGTTGGCAGCTGTATAGATGAGTAAACTGTTGGAAGGTGCTTTGTGAAAGAAGCTCTCATCCATCTTCCTAGGGGGTAGATGCAGTTTACTGCAGTAGTCATAATAAATTGATGATTTAAAACAGTGTGCAGCCCCGAATTCAGAATTAAACTATGTAAACAGCGTGCTGTCTGCTGAGCGCCTGTGTCCTTATAAGATAAGAACGGGGCTTATAAGAAAAGGAAGTTGCAAATGGGAACAGCTCCTGACTTCCTCTTAGGCTCTGCTAGTGCTAGAGCTGCTCAAAGAAACAAATGTATGCATTATCAAACAATTAGCAGTCGGTGATAATTGATATCACTGTGAATCGCACGCATTTTTCAACATGAAATGCAACTTAAAGCTGTTCATAATTTTAAATTGTATTTTATATTCATGCAAGAGAGAGACTAGAACTTTAATGTTAATCACAATTTGAGGTTGATGTGTTAATACAAATACTAAATTGAGACCTTCAGCTCTTCACTCACTCAGGGCTCAGCAGAAACAGTGTCTCGAGTGTCGTAGGAGTTGGCTCCTGGGGCAGTTACAGGAGCGCTGCCCTGGAGAAACCTGTGCTGCTGCCTTCTGGGCTGAGCACACAGGCACGGTGCTTTGAAATTAGACACAGCCAGATCGGGGCCCAGCGTGCCTTTGGTAAATGCAGGTGCACTTTAAGCAGCTGACCCGAGCATGACAGTAACAGGGAGGAGAGCTGGCTGTGGCCACACGCTTGCTTTTCTCTGGAGTTGAGAGGCTTGAGTGCTAGGAATGAAACTGAGGAATTCAGGATAAAAGGAAATTCAGTTAGCTCAAGATCTCAAATTATCCTTTAAGTAGCTATCTGATTGAGACTAGCTCTTAAATTGCTGTCAGGGTGCTGTCATCATTTGCTGCTTATATTTTTTGCTTGATGGTTGGAGTACTCTTCCAGGAGAAGCAGCAAATAGCCTGGGCTTTTTTTTTTTAGACTGGGGAAATTTGAGCCTATGTCTGTGACTGTGGTGGTTGCTGCCAGGGAGGCTGTAGGATTCATCCAGTCCTTGGGCCATGCACCCACCCGTGGTCACTTCCGTGGGGCCGAGGGACATCAGCAAGAGCAAGCCAATAAACAGAGCACTAAGCACTAAATTTCCTCAAGCCAAGGGGTGCTCTAGCACAGATCTCCAGCTTCTTGTACAGAGGAGTTCCCCAGAAAAGGTGTCCTCCTCTGCTGAGGCTGGTACACCACCTCACCTGTGGTAGAGGGGCAGGGATGCTGGGTAGTACTGTTCCCCTGCGGCCATGGAGAAGGAAGTGGGAATGATTTGTATGGTAAGTATATGGGCTGGTAGTCAGAAGAAACATTACTCACTCTGTTTCTCCATTAGGTCACGGCTGTATCTTTCAAAAGGTTTCTTCTCCTTCCAGCGATTAGTCAGCCCGTGGTTCTGCTCAGTACTGCTGGTGCTTGCCTGGGGACAGAAAGCTTTGACTTGTGGGCTGGTCTGAAGGTGTTGATTCCTTTCACCTATGAGCTCCCTCAAGAAAGGAAGCAAAGAGAGCTGCTCCTCCCTGCAACGTTACTGAGGAACAGTGTTCCCAGTCCTTCACGGATGTGTGTGCTTCTGCCTCATCTTGCTCTATGCCAGAGCTCTTCACAGGGGTCAGACAAAGTGGTGTGAAGTGTCTAGTGGCAACACCAGCTTAAGGATGCTCTGGTCTCACTCCTGCATGTCTGCTGCAGTGTGGTGTCCTCTCAGCTCTACCAGTAAGAATTCAAAATATTTTTTGTAGGCGAGCTGATGTTTGCTATCCTGGTTCACAGCTTATCGCCACAGTTGTCCTGCAGGCCTCATCTGAACAGGCACCGTGCAGGACAGGGGCTGCTCCGAGCAGTGTGTGGGCAGGACAAAGCACCCAGAGGAGGAAGCTAGGGGCTCAAACTACTTAGATCCTCTTTGTCACAGATCTTTTTGTACTTTGAATCTGCCCCGTGCCAGATTTTAAAAGTTGCAGCTTTTGCCTGGATGCCCGTACCTACTTGCCCCTATCTTTTAAAACAGAAGTATGAGGTCAGAAGTGTAGGCTTTTTACTTCCCCTTCCTGGTGTCTAAAATTCACAGGTAAACTAATACTGTAAAACTCAGCTTCAAACACAAGGAAAGTGCATATATAGTTGGTTGGTGTTTGGTTTGCCAACCACTGGATGTCACTGCTGCTCCACAAAAAGGTTCTCCAGCTCCCTTCCCCGTGGGACTGGACAAATGGGAGCAGAGGATTTCGGGTTTGCCACTCAAATAATCGAACAACAATCACATATCTTGGGAAAATTGCCAGACAGATTAAAATATACGTTAACTGCTTATATCTAAAGCAACTACTATGTTTCAAACTTCTACTTCCCAGAGCAATGTAAGAGACAAGATTGCGCGTGCAAATTACTGGAGTCTGTTTCATTCAGGGGCCTGATGAGTTGGTATGTTGACTGTCCAGTAAGTGAAATCAAGTCTCTGCAGAAAACTAAAAGTATAGAAGCATAGAATATATAGAAGCATAAGTATAGAAGCATAAATGTAGTGTTTTTATGGCTTACAATGGTATATTTAGCAACACGTGATTTTTTAAGTTTGAAAAGTAAAATGTGCTGACAGATTTGGGGAGATTAAGTTGGGTTGTTAGAAAAAAAAACCCTAGACCTCCGCTTTTATGTTTTAAAAATATATTAAATACAAATCAAAAAAGCTTAATTGCTCACGGATGTGGTATTCAATTCAATTTTTGTAATAGGTTTGTTTTTTAAATATGCTAAATTACTTACTGTCTTTCATTCTTATGCTTTTAACCATTTTGTTCCTAAATATTATTTACTTACACTACAGGAAGTGGGAAAAATAAGCACACACAAGAATTTGGTTTGTTGCAGCATTTGCTTTGTTTCTTTTGTTTGTTGAAGGCAGTCTGAAACGTCGTGGCTGTCTGTCTTTTTAATTGGAAAGCAGAAAAGTTTCCAATCGAAACTTCCAAAGATGCCAGTCAGCAGCACCAGATACTGCCTTCTTCTTCAAGGCAAAACGTTCTGTTATTAACCTGCTGTTAAACGCACAACAGAAAATCTTTCTTCAAACAGCTGACTTAACACACCTAGCCAGCCTCTCTGTTTTATCTCTACAAACAGCTAAATAAGTTGTCGACAGCTTAAATGCTTGTGCTAGAGATTGAAGTATTGCAACTTGTAATCAGCTGAAATCTCTGAGAGGAGTTTGTGGAAGAAATGCATTAGTGGCCTGATCCATAAAAAGAAAAAAAAAAAAAGTCTAGCACCTGTGTATTGGTACCTTATAAATATGATGAGCTGCATGTACTTCAGGCATAAGAACAATTGACAGGGAGGCCTTTAGACAGTAAACCATACTTCTAGAGATCATGCTGCTGTAGAGATTGTTTACATCAAGCCTGACTGAGGGAGGAAGGGCCTGATCAGGTAGCTCTTAGCTATAGAGTGGTTTGATTCAGTAATTTTCATTTCCCTCAGGAACAAAATGGATAGTCTGTTTCCATCAGCTTCAGTTTTTCTTTCTTCTGGTGGAAGAGGACTATGCATCAATGCTGTTACCAGGCAATAAGTGAAAAAATTCCTTCTTGACCAAAGAAATGCTGTTTAAATATCTACAGACCAGTTAGATGAGTTCTTTCCATGTATAACTTAATTTAGTTTCAGAAAACCTGGTGATTTCTGGTGATTAAGGTAATTTCTTTCCAAACACAGGAATGTTTCTTTGCATTTAATAAGCTTTTTAATGTATATTGAGAAATATAACTATGGAAGTTTGTGCATCCATAAGTTTCAAAGTTTCCATTTGTAAAGAATAATTTCTTAATAAATAAATGGGTATCTTTGAAAAAGTCAGATTCTCTCTGATAGAGACTTTACTTGCTTTACTTGTCTTCTGCCCATTGAAATCTGAGTCTACATCTCTGGATTCCGTGATAGGAGGTATATGGTATTTGGAAAAGGGGGCTAGTGATCAGGTAGGAAAACTTCAAGGTGTAGAAATACCTGGACTGGTTGTTATTAGGGAGACTGAATAGTCTCATTTAGGGCTGCAGCTGGGGAAGCAAACACGACAATTGCAAAATAAATGCATTGTTGATAAATGTGATTTAATGAATGTTGAAAAGTGTGGCTGAAATACTTGTGTTGCTTGCCACTAAATCATCTGTAATCCCTCAGGAAAAAAAGACGTGAGTTCTTCCAGACACTTTGTGTGGGAAAGCTCTGCAGTATGTGGAGGGAAAAATGTAATGAGTGGAAAAAGTAAAAGGATGATTATGCCATTATGTTCATTCATTTGCATATCCTTTACCCAGAGTATTGTCTTCAGTTCTTGTGATATAGGCTGCTGCCTGTATAATTTCAACAGCAGGAACAGGATTCAAAGGCAGTGACATTGTTTAGGGAATACACAGTCAGAAAGTTTGATGCTGTCTTGTGTGGATATGGGCAATCTTGCTGAAGGGAGGGACAAGGGCAGGTTGCACTTTTTCCTTTTAGTTAGACAGCACAGTGAAATTGAAATGCAGAATGTTTTAAATGGATGCAGAAGTGCTTTCTGTGGCACAGAGTTGAAATTTACTGGTACGGATGCTTCAGTTGAAAAACTTAGTAGGAATGAACATAGGAACCAGTCATATTTCTGATGTCACTCTTTTCTGATGTTGGTCAAGACATAAGAAAAATGAAAATAAATAAGAACCATACAGTCAGATATGTGTTTCACTGACCCCATTGCTTGAATGTTTACCCAATGCATTTGTGGGGGTAGAAACTGTTTATTTTGGTCAATATTTGAATTTTATTATTGTGCTAGCATGTATTAGCAAATTTTAAATAGGCATAACATTTGAATAAGCCATAAATTCTTGATCTTTATCTAAAGTTATGTGGACAGTGTTTAATTTCAGTGCTTAATTTATCACTTTACTCCTTTGAGTTTTCGGCACAATTTTTGTATCTGTTCAAAAAATACTTACTGTTGCATAAATTTGGCCAAAGCTGCATCAGGTAGGACATGTGACTGAGTTTTGAGTAGAGGAATGGAGGGCTACCTGGATTTGGTGACCTTTCTTTTAGCTATATTTGCTATATCTGAAAGTTTAAATAGCAAAGATCGCTTTGTGTCTGCCATGGGATTACAGTTTTTGCATGAGGAATTAGGCTTTTCTGACACTTTTTACAAATGGATATAGTTTTACTCAGAACAGCTGACATGAGCATTTCATAGGCTGCTATAGTATGTCTAACAAAACTACTGTGTCTAAATCTATTTTGTTGTGAAAGGGTAGAGAAAGGGCTTTTTTCCTCCTTTTTCAGGAGGAAAAAAAGCTCGCTGGCTGGAAGCAGGCTGTTATTTGGGCATCGTACCTCTGTAATGTGCTGCTTGAGCTGTATGATGTTTTGTGTCCTGATTCATCTAAAAGATCGCCCTCAGTGAAGGTTTCATGTGTGGAAAGATGGTCAAGCAGTTCTGTAAATCACGATGTTAAAGCTAATACAAGGAAATCCTTTTACAGATGCAAATTCTGGCATTACGATGAAAACCTGCTCACCTCCAGTGTTGTCATTGTCTTCCATAACGAAGGATGGTCCACGCTCATGAGGACAGTTCACAGTGTGATTAAGAGAACACCAAGGAAATACTTGGCAGAAATTGTGCTGATTGATGATTTCAGCAACAAAGGTATGTTGGCAATATTAACACACTGCTTGCAGAAAAGGAAAATTCGTTGCTTTAAAAATAGGTTTCTTTTGATTTATTACCTGACATGGACTGAGTTGACTCTGCAGGAAAAATAAGTTAATTCTTCACAGTCATTTCAGTTTTCAGTGAAGGGAAAACTCTTTTCCAGTGAACTGCTTTCATAAAGGTGGTGATCCTTTTTGTGTTAGGTTCCCTTCTGCAGCTGTGGAGGTGTATGTAGGAGAAAGTTGGGAGAACTGGTACCTCTGTCCGCTCTTGTGAAAATAAATAGTTTTAAGTGTATTGAAGGAGTTTGAGTTAAGCTTATTATGAATAATTTATTTCCTTATTCTGTAGAGGAATCCAGATTCCTTTTTTTTTTTTTTTTTAAACTGTAATAAAAATGTGTCTAAGGTTATTGAATTATTCTGATTCATTTTCACTATCTTTTTATTTTTTAACATCCTCTTTATAAGCGCATGTTGACTTCTCCCTTTATTTGAGACCTGCATATCAATGTTTTCAGAAGTCCAGAAATGTTTCTCTTCCTTTGCAATGTATATCTGGTCTTAGTTTATAGTATGTATTTGTGTGATTCTTACAAATATAAACATACGTTGACGTTTTTCCTTTAATGGTGGTGTCTTCAGGGCTAATACAAGTCAAGGCTGAATCCAGAGAACTGGAAGCAGTATGATAGAGATTCAAATATAACGTGATTGTTATAGACAAAATCACTCTGTTTTTACACTTAATGTACTATTTTGATATTTGTTTAAAAAAATGCAGTCAAATTTTGCAAGATTTTATTCTAACATAGTTCTTCAATAGGAGCAGACAGAGAAAAAGAGTAGTGGCATAAATAAGAACATTTTAGACATACAAGACATGTATTCTTGTAACTGAGAGTGTTTAGACATCAGTTACTGCGTCTGACTTTCTCCTTTCAGACAAATTATTTGATTTCTTTGTCCCTTGTCTTATATTAGCATAGCAATAATAGCACATCTGCCTTGCCCACAGGTTTATGGGAATAAATCCATAAAACCGGCAAAATATTCAGGGATCAAGATGATGGTGAGCCAAAAAAAAAAAAAAATACATAGACTTTTGGTAGGATAAAAATTTGTAGCAAATGAAAATCTGAGATGAAAAGAGAATGTCTTCAATAGCTCTACCACTGTGAAAAATCATGGTTTCAAATCTTTGCCCTTTACATGTCATATAATGCTACACGGCTCTGATTTTGCAGGGCAGTTTCTCGGCAGGACTAATCCATCATTTTGTCAAAACTTTGAGGGTATACGATGACAATTTCTTTTAGATGATGGTGATGAGGCAGGGTAGGCTTTTAGGAGTACGAGTAAGTTTGAGCTGGTCAGGAGCATAGGATACACTCCCTTTGCCCTCCTCTGTGTTTGTGCAATAGCTGAATTGGGCAGTGGCATGGAAAGCAGATGACTTTTTGTGCTGAGGCTCTCCCTTTTATCAAGTGATCTGGGCTTGTCCCAGCTCCAGCCTCACAGCAGGACTTGTTTTCTGCTGTTCTGCCCGCTATAAACCCTACGTCTGAAATCATCATGTAGTTGGGACTGACTTTTTTGAGTATAAGTTGCTATTAAAGATAACTAATGCGTACTAATTTTTACTTCGTACCCGTGGGTAGGTATCATTTCCTGTTTGTTTTTACAGGAGAGGAAAAGTTACCTGTATTGTAAACTTGACTACATCTGGCTTAGTCTAATAAAGATACTGAATGTTACATTATAGTCTCCCGTATCCTTTACAGCCTTTGAGAATTTGGCTTAGATATACACACACTCTATAAAACAAACATGTCTTCTCTCCTAAGGGATATAATTTTAATAATTCAGTCAGCAGACATGTACTGTGTGTTTCCTTTTCGGCTGGGATCACAGCTTTCCTTCAGAGCTGTTCAAGGGCTGCCCGAGTGAGCAGCATAAAGTAACTACAATGCTGATGGTCTCTAGAAACTTTACCAGGCTTTTACTAATGATTGGGCTCAGTGTTTGGGTTGCACATGAGTCATAGCTAACTCCATGCTATATATATGTAATTTACAGAATGAGTTTGGCATAACTGGTGCTACAGTTTTCCAGTACCTGATTATTATTAAATAAAGGTAGTATTTTTCAAGAAATTTGTTTTGGAACGCAGAACTTATGCTCTTTGCTCACATAAGCATGGCTAGCAGATACAGCTAGCCTAGAACTAACACCCAGCAGACCCTTGTCTTTATTTTTCCCACACTTCATTTTCCCAAATAACTTTAGGTTGGAAAATTGAGTAAAGCAAGCACAAGATGAAATGTTCTCATCTGCGAGTGACTCGAAAACAAGCAGGGACTGGAATGACTCTGAACACCTTGCTGCAACTGCACTATTTCCCTATAAAAATTCATTAAAGTGCTTTAGGCTATTACTTGGTAAACATAATTAACTTAATTTCAATAATTCAAATTGCATTCTAGATGAAAAAAATGGCTGAGGGAGGAAAATCTCGCTCCACTTCTTTCTTCCCCAGAGAAAAGCACGAGCTAGTACAGCCTGCGCAGCGTGCCAAGCTGCCTAAAGAGATCTCCAGTTGTTAGGAGAGCTGCGAAACACAAACACCCTTCCCCATAGCAGAGCTGTTCAGGGCTTTTTCTTCTTCGGCCAGAACAGAGGTGGTGCCGATTGAAGTTCAGGACTTTCTCCTTCCCCTCCTGCTTTCAGGCCACTTGCTTTGTGTCTGCCTTTCCTTACATACCTTACAGGGAGAAACAGTTGCAACACTTGGAAAATGTTATTTTCGTTTGAGTTCTTTGTATAAAGTCAGCTGGGAGCAGTCTGTTTGCTGTTTGACACTGCCTTCCTTCCGTCATCTCTTCTGCAAACAGTTGAGCTGCACTGAGAGATGTGCTGAATTCAGATCCAGAATTTTTTTTCATTGCCAAACACAGAGAGAACAGTAACAGGGAGATGATGCCAAGCTAACTGAGTTATGCTAGTGCCGATATTTTCAGTGGAAAACCCTGCACTAATGTGTACTAGAATCGAAAAAGCGTTGCAGAGCTACCGCGCTGTTGGCGTGGCCACACTGCTGCCCATATATTCTCTGCTTCAGAGTTTCTTGTACAGATCAAAACTATTTTGCTGCAAGCACTAGCTGTGCAAAGAATGCAGCTGGTCTGGCAGGGCACCAAGGGCTCTTAACGTGGGGTTTCCTGCAGCTCTCTGCAAGTGCAATTGTGGGTATGTCTGCAGCAACTAGTTGTTACACATTTACTTACCAGCAGTATTTCTTTCTGAAGAATGCAGGTCAAAATCTCAGTGGTGCATCTCTGTTTTGTAGCCCATGCATCTAAGAAGAGTGACTACGAACATGGCAGTGTTCACAGTAGTGTTCAAAGGATTTGTCTGTGTTTTGCATTTAGGTGCTTTTTTCTTTATGGCTGTCTGATGCAGCATCCCCTATGATAACAAAAATGGGAAGTAATGAGCATAGACAGGTAACAGCGTTTTTATTAGCTTGCTTAATAGTGCTCACGGGGCAGGGGGGGAACTGAAGCGTGAATGAGCAGCCGTATTCAAACTGAGAGCTCTGCACCAGCAGCGTTAGAGCACAGGGCACTGGGAGCTTGAGGGAGGGCTTCTGGTACCGTTTCTCTAGTTCTTGAAATGACATCCATGAGCCAAGGAAGAAAAACAGAGCTCTCCTCCTCCCCACCCCACGTTGTAATCTGCAGCGCCTAATGCTTTTTGGAGAAAGGACGTGTTTTTTAAAAGCATTGATTCATGCTGTAATCATGCACTGAGACATGGGAGAACCACCCAAACAAGGGAAGACCAGATTGGTGGTGGTTGTACTTTGGGGGGGGTAAAGTAGACATTTTCAAACAGAAAATAAAATACTTTGAGGCTGTTGACAGATATCATAAATACACCTTTTAGGTGAGCGACATTTAATACTGGCCAAACAGTGTTTCTAACTGTAAAGGGATCAGGTTTTTATACACTACTGTCACGCAGCCTCGCAAAGCCAAGTCCTTATAGTATGGGAAAGCGGGAAATTCAGTTTTCCTGTGGGAAATAGCACTTGCTGCTAGCCCTGGCACAGTTTCAGATAATGGACTGCAAAGTCCTGAGACTTATGCTGTAGAAAAGCTTTACACAATCAATATTACAGGTTTTTACAGCTCCCTGTGAACCTTACATAGTTGAACATTTGATAACTAAAACATTTGGCTTCACGGGCAGGAGAGCTGGAAATAACTTCAGGGTTTAAAAACTCTGAAACATTCCTGACAGTCCTTCTGTAGCATGTATTTGGAATTTGCAGAATAAATGATGGTGTGATGTGATATAGAGATTCTCGTAGTACCATTTCAGGATGACCTCATAACTCTCTTGAATTTAGCCTTTAAAAATGTATATAACAGCTATCATATCACATATTCTATATATAATACATGGCATGTTATTCTATGGAGCGTAAGTGATAAAATTCTTCTTTCTCTAGTTTGATATTTATATACTCTCGAAGTTTTTCTAATGCACAAGGGTTTACAAAAGACATTGTAAATGTGTGTGGGAAAGGAGAAGAGGTTACACAAAACTTTCGCTTGAGAAAACTTTTTTTTTTATAAAGTTGAAGAGGAGGTATAATACCAGTATTAAAAGATTACTGGTTTGGAATATTTTCTGGTCTTTGGTAGAACTGCTGAATTTTCAAGTTTGGAAACTTCACTTTTAAGAAATAAACATTCACATTTCAATTATTTATATGTAGCTTCTGTTTAAACTAGACAGTTTTTGAATACTTTTGGTAAGAATAGAAAATGTACTAAAATGTAAGGTGCAGCAAACTCCAGACTTCAGTCATTTCAATTCAGGGTGCAGACAATGCTGTAGCTGAAGCACCTTGATGGATACATTCCCCTTCTCCTGGCCATGCCACCTTGTCCCATGTCTGGTGTTTGCCCAAACAGGAAACAGAGCCACCTTACCCAGCAAAAAAATACTTTTCAGGTTGATTTCTGCCAGACGAATGGCTTGTGTGGCCCCAAGATTCAGTGCTGGTGCTGGGTGTAGAATAGGCTCCTGGAGGAGCCAGGAGCAGTAGAGGAGGAGAAAGACCTGCCATTCTTCATGGCAGCATGCTCTTAGGTCAGCCCAGACACGTCACCTGCCTGCCCCTCCAAGCTGGTACAGACCTGCTGTGGGTGCCTCTGCTCTAGCTTAGGTGGCTCCTTTTGGGTCCCCTCTGCAAGATCCTGGAGCTGGAGGCCATTCTTTCCAGCCTTTCAGTACAAAAATAGATTTCAAATGAACAGCAGTAGTTAAATTAGTGTAGCCTCAAACTGCAAGCGCCTGACTGCCAGCCCTTCTGCCTTTCTGAATTTTCTCAACAGAATCAGCTGTGCAAAAATATTATGCAACACTTGCATCCTTTTTTCAATTTGTGTGGTAGGAATGTGGTTTCCAGATTAGTTTGGCAAAGCTCAATGTGCAAATCCAGATCTGTAAGCATTTAAGTGTAGCCAAATTTGATTCTTATGTGTTAACTCATCCCTTTACTGACCAAGTCCCTTTGGCTAAAGTGTTCCTGTCCGTTTTTCATTCTGTAGGTTTGTAGCGTGATCATCAGTATGAAGAGCTACAGCTCATCCACTGCAGTTTTGGCCCTCCAATTATTCCTTTTATTATTTTAATTGAAAGCACCACCACCACCACCACCACAAGTGGAGACAGATCTAGATGAGGGAGGGGAATGACTTGAGTATGATGGGCTTTTGTCTCAGGTTTCCAGATTTCATAGACTGACACACAATTTTGTAAGTCAAAAAGAGAGTTAGTGAAGAAAAATGTTAAACTGAAAAGTTATGCTTCCTACTATATACGTGACATCTGATGAGGAAAGGTCATATACTGAAGTGTAGAAACTTCTCTGTTGATCTGTGTGGTCGAAATACACATGAATACGTGAAAGTCACTCTGTGATATATTGAAGTGACTGATAATTTTTCACCCAGCTCCCCTGTGGTGTGGACAACTTCACCTGATTTTTCTTTAAATGTAACTTAAAAGGACAAACTTGTGCCACAAAGCCAGGGAGCTCCAAGGCTTGATCCCTTCAGGTTTAGTGTTTGTGAACAGCAGCACAAGTAGTTGAATTAAAGATTATGTAAATCCTCTATGTCTGTACGTATTGTTAAATAGAGATGGATTTGAGTTACACTAAGAATACAAAACTGATTATTACTAAACTTCACTCAAATATTTTTTTCTTTGTTATTTTGTAGCTCACTTAAAGGAGAGACTAGATGACTACATTAAACAGTGGAACGGCCTAGTGAAGGTATTTCGAAATGAGAGGAGAGAAGGTTTAATCCAAGCTAGAAGCATTGGAGCCCAGAAGGCTAAACTTGGACAGGTAGGAACCAGCTCACAAACAAGTCTTATATAATACATATTTTTAATTCTACTCCTTTTAAACTTCATTTTTCTGTCTCTAATATTAAAGTAATGCAGTGTAAAATAAACTTAATTAAATCTTTGTGATACCCTGTATAGAGATAAAAGTGACTGTACATCTGCTTCCTTGTTTTTCTCTTTTGAAGGTTTTGGTTTACCTTGATGCCCATTGTGAGGTGGGAATTAATTGGTATGCGCCACTTATAGCTCCTATATCCAAGGACAGGTAATGTTCTACTATGATTTCCAATGCCTGGCCTCTTAGGAAGGAAAAGTCAGAGTAACAATCCACGCTTTTCAAATTCAAATCCATATGTTGTATATCTATATCAATATATATCTATTTCAAACTACGTCAGTATTTGCTGAATTAAGGTTTTGTCAACTCCTAGCGAAAAAGCTATGTAAGGAGGAAGGAAAATAGCCAAGTAAATTTCCAGATAGTTTATTTCAATAGGTATACTGAATATTGTGCTTATTGTAGATTAAATATAAAACAATTCTTGTCTTTTGCAGTGATCTGAGGGACAGTTACAAAAGTGTTCTGTTGTAGCCGAGTAAGGACCCTGATTTAAGCAAAGTGTTTATTATAACTAAACAAAATTGTGATTTTGGGTCAGAGGAGGAGTAAGAGTTCTGATTTAACAGGGACTTAAAGCTCCTGTGATCTCAAGAGTTTTATAACTAGATAGAAGTTAAAAATGCTCACGTGCTTCCACTGAGTGTGCATTACTGTTTTACATGCCATAGAGGTGGGAGGAGGAGACAGCTGCAGAGGCTCCTCCGGCACTGCCTGCAGAGGATGCGGGTGCAGGAGGCGCTGGCAGCTCTGCAGCCTCCATCCAAGCGCTCTCCCTGGGCACAGCATGCTGGTCCCTCAGCACCCAAGGGAAGAGCATGGCGTTATTGCTTCTTGTTGCCTCCCCCATGTGTTTTTCCAATCTCATACAGGATTTGTCTTAAAAAGATGGAAGCGCTGTAAGAAGTAAATAAGATTACAGTTTGGTCACTGGGAGAATTCGGGGAGAATAACAAGATGATGTCTTTTCCTTGTCAAATGCCGTATATGACAGATCACAATGAGGAGCACATTGCAAATTTAAAAAGAAAAATTCTTTTAGGCTGTTGCTAAAAGAACACCAATAACATATTTTTTATCCTTAAAGGCTGGATTTGCAGCACTGTTGGACAGAACAGTGAACGTCCATATTTGCACTAGTAAAGTGTTTATCATACTTATTGGCAGCTAAGATCTGGTATGAATAGAAATTATAGAAAATAATAATACTGTGAGAGTCTTAGCCCTCTAAAGGCTCCTCTGTTGCCTCCAGCAATGCTTTCTTAGAAGACCAATGTCAAGAAGAACACATATAGGAAAAACTATAAATGAATTGATGTATTAGCATTTTGGACTGAACTTTTCTGCTTTCAGAATGTCTTAAAACAACATAAAGAAAAGCCTCTCTTTTCTAATGAGGCCTCCTTTTGCAAATAATGTTTACGAGTGACTTTTCATATAAAATACTCGATGAGATTAATAATTGATGGTGTAAATTTCAGATTAGACAGATTACTCTTACTCTTCTTAAATTGTATCTTGCTCTTTCTTTCCCTTCTATAAACGTTTCAGAACTACATGTACTGTACCTCTAATAGATTACATAGATGGGAATGATTATTCCATCGAGCCACAACAAGGTGGGGATGAAGATGGTTTTGCCAGAGGGGCCTGGGACTGGAGTTTGCTATGGAAACGAATTCCGTTAAGCCACAAGGAAAAATCCAAACGAAAACATAAAACTGAGCCTTATCGGTAAAGAAAGCTGTTTACGTGTCGTGAATTGTAATGAATAACTGTCTAAAGCCTTTCCTTCTTCCCTCCTCCCTCTTCTCCCATGAACCACGATTGGCGCACGCGTCCCACGCGGGTCCCTGCACATAACCGCATCCTCCCTGCCACCATCCGCCGCCCCGCAGAACCACATGCACTGTGCCACTGATAGATGTCATAGACGGCAACACTTATAAGATTGTGCCGCAAGGGGGTGGTGACAAAGATGGGTTTGCTAGAGGAGCGTGGGATTGGAGTATGCTATGGAAGAGGGTTCCCTTGACCAAGCAAGAGAAGGAAAAAAGAAAGACAAAAACCGAACCGTATCGGTAATCACTAAATCACTTACCTGTTTCTTTTTTCTTAAGTAGCTATTGATCCACTAAAACTTGCATGTACTTTTAAGCCTGAAAATCTTTGTATTGCTAACCACGACAGCTGCTTTGTTTAATCAGACCTGTTTGCTGCAACTGATTACTTGACCAAAATAACTTTGCTACCTTCCGCTGCCTCTCCACTCCTGCTCTTGTGTGGTTAATAGGGTGTACATCAGAATAACATGGTTTTGCTTAGTGAGAGAAAGCATTGTATGACTTTGTTTCCAGGGAAAACTTTATTTAGCTATGATATTTTTGAAAAGTAGTGTTGGAAACAAAAGCTCTTATTTAATCATTTGATTTGAAATAATGAGCATGCTGTGAGTATTTGTAACAGCTGGTAATGCATAAAATCTGTAGGTTGCTGTCGTGGCTTGATGCATGCATACAGCTCATGGATTATGCATGTCCATCAGAAAAAAGCCTTTTGTCATGTTTCTCCCACTTGCTTCATAACAGATCACATCTGACAAAGATGCATACTATTTAAGAATTTTGGCTAGATATTTTCTAAGGTCTGAATTTGCTTGGGGATTTTCCTTTAATACATATAACTTGAAGAAAACCAAAACTTGTTTTCTGGGAAAACTCCAATGATTTTCACACAAGTCCCACCTTTTTCTTTGGCTTTGTAGGGGGGTATATGTTTTCTTCCCTGCAAACAGAAACTGGCTAGAAATCCTAGCTTACATTTCTGGATTGCTTTTCAAGACTGGGAGGCTGCGGTTCTGCTGTTTTTTATTACTTTCCCCTTCACACTTAACTAATCGTGTTACTACATTTGAAAGCAATCTTCACATCTTCAGAATGTAATGTCTTCTATTGCTTGTATATATGATTTAAGCACTGTAAGAACTTATGATGGTAATTCCCTCTCCTCACCCATGGTTGTTCTTTGCTAAAATGGCAACACATGCAAGGAAGTTATGAAGCTTTGATCTGTTTTGTGTACAATCTAAATAATACCATTTTCTGACAAGGCTGTCCACATTGGAACTTTAATACTCGCTCAGAGGAGGATAAACTATTTCAAACATCACTGTTGTGCTCTGTGTTTACCATCCAAACAGGTCTTAAAATCCTTTAAACTGTTCCCAGAAACACACAACACATGTTCTCAGAATGGTTTAAAAGATGACTTTATTTTTAATAATACTTTGATAGTTACAGTGCCTTTTCTAAACAGAGATGTTCCCTGCATCGGTTATGGCCAGGCTCTAGGCGTTTTGTTGCAGAAAAAACAAGGCGTGTAAGACCAAGTAACGGCTTTGCTTAAATTGTAGACATGATTGCCTAGTTTAAAAAGAAAACAAAACAATAATGAAAAAAATCCTCAGCACCTTAAAGCGCAGAAACTACTTCTGGTAATGGGGGAGAATCGCCCCAGGACCAAATCCCACTTTCAAAAATACTGTGCTTACCCCTTTGTATCTTGTAAAATAAACTACTGAGCTTATGTGGATTTTACTGTGTTCTTTAACAAACTTGACGGTGTGTTAAAGGCCAAGACCGAAACCCTGGCATTCAAGGCCTCTCCGCGCTTGCCAGGTCTTTACAGTGCTCAGGAAAGCCAGCAGTGCAGGCGAGCCACACGGCTGTGCGGTGCCATGTGCTTCTCCTCACCGTGCTTACTGGCTTCCTGACCCTCCAGTCCCTCTGGGGCAGCAGCAGGGCTGGAGGAAAATCCCATAAGCAGACGAGAGGAAGGAAGGGGGCATTCAGGAGGCACTCAGCATCTGATCAGGCGGTCTGGAGTGCAGCTAAGTTTGCCGTGCTGCAGGCCATCCCAAGTCACCTTTTCCTTACCACCATTTTTAATCCCCAACCTAGCGGGGCCTGCAGGTTTATCCACTAGGGTTTTTCATATATTTATTGATCCTTAGGGGGAAAATGTTTGGTATGTGTGCAGGAAATGGCTTAACGTATTCTACTCTATTTCCATGTAAGCAAGCTGCCAGAGAGTTTTGGTTAGAGCCGCTCTGCACAAATGTTCCAGTCCTAGTCACAGCATCTTTTTGACACATTAAAACTTGTTAATTGAACTTTGGCATATGTAGAGGGATTTACAAAGCCTTTTAAAAAAAAAATTAAACCAAAATGGAAACCTTGTATGCCTTAATCCAGCCCCTCTTAAAAATTTCACAGAGGGTAATGAAAAGTGTCTCACGTGATGGAGGGTAGAAAAAGAGCCAGAGGGAAAAAGTAAAAAGCATCATTTAGCCAGGAAAACTCTGTTGCTTGTTTAACAGTAAGTGAACATCAGTTTCAATGTGGCAGCTCTGCAGAATGTAAACTTAAGTATGTTATATGGTCTCATCCCTTGTATCAGAAACTTGAATGTCTGTTCAGTGAGAAATGTCTTGCCACAATGACTCCTAGCATTTTTCTAATAGAAGCATGGTGGCTTGCTGAATGGTAACTCTGAACAAAATTTTGTATAATTAAAAAAAAAAAAAAAAAAAGATAAAATCTGCAACCTCACTAAAAATACACACGTCATTTCAGGAAACCACTGGAAGCTTATGACAAAGCTTTAAGATTTTTCAGTGTGTTGCCATTAATCTAATCTTTATTACATGTTAACAGCAAATTGCTTCCTTGATTGGTGCTTTCTCTGAATGTTATCTAATCCTTTTGGCAGGAGGAATTACACTGTATTCTTCTTTCAGGTCCCCCGCAATGGCCGGTGGATTGTTTGCCATTGAGCGCGATTTCTTCTTTGAACTTGGTCTCTATGATCCAGGACTTCAGATCTGGGGTGGTGAAAATTTTGAAATTTCTTACAAGGTAACACTAAATACTAAAAACTTTCCTCTTGACGTCCTTGCAGACTTACGGTCAGGAGCTGTCAGAGAGATGGCTTAGTGAAGAGACCCGAGTGCTGAGCAATCTACATTTCAGTAATGGTTTGGGATCACACATGCTCCCTTGAATATCCAGCCTGAAACCAGACTGGCAAATTTGATAGAGGAGGGGGGAAACCCGAGTGCTCTCAGGGTGTGTATGTGTGTATAGAAAAATGTTTTTTCTAACAGAAGAGAAAAAGAAGCACTTGGTTTGTGCATAGATGCATGTAAAGTATACAAGGATGCAACCAGAAGTAATCTGTCCTGGTTTCTTTCTCCTTGCCATTTTTCTGGATGAAGAATGGTCTCACGTACTTTTCAAAATTTCAAGAACTTCTCTACAAGAGAAGTCTTCATAATTGAAGCACTAACTGCATAATTCATAATCATTGCAGAAGATTTTATTTTAAATCCCAGGCATATGCATGCTCTTCAGTTAGCAGGAAATGTAAGATGATGATCATTAGCTTCTGGTAGCTTCAGTATTCGTAATGACACAAGTGGCAGACAGCAGGAATCTGTCCCAATTAAGAAACGAAAGTGGAGACATCTAATATCCTCAGCAGTGATCTGTGAAATCGTAGCTGAAATTTACTAAAAGTACATTCAGAGCTCCCCAGCTACTCTTGCTGTTGATGATTTTGAGGAAAGCTCTGAGTGCACTTGCTCAGCTGTAAATCCATATGCAAAAGGCAGTTACTGAGGATATTACATATACAGGGTCTTTATCCTTCTAATTCCCCGTCTTGCTTAGATCTAAATCGTGATTGAAATTGCATATAGTAGTTTTGTAATTGAAGTGGATAGTTGTTGCTGATTATGTAGAGACCTCCAAATTGGTTTCATGTAGATCAAAACCAATCTTCAGAACTAAATAACATTTATCAGTGTTGCATGCTGACTCCTAGATAGCGAATAAAATTGCTTTGCATATCATTTTTTTAATCAAGCTTTTATGAAAATTAATATGATGATAAAACATATGCAGTGAAGGAAGTATTCTGCCCATCTTTCCTAATAATGTTAAGTCTAATTTTTAACCTGGAATTCAGTCTGTTTTGGAACGTCCCCAAAGTTAGCTTGAATTTGGATTTGATGCTACATTTTAAACTTGTCAAAGCTATAAGTGATTAAATTCAAATTATTTAGGTGTGTTTTCTTTCTCCCACAAATAGATGGATTATCTAAGGACATGTGGGTGGGAAGGAGTTTCAGAACGGTAGTTAGCTTTCCCCAGTTTTATTTTCAGCTACTACCATTGAAAAAAAAATCTGTTTGTACTTGATTGGAACACGGTCACCAAATGCATTGTTATCTCCTACTGGTCTTTATTAAGGAAATCTTAAATGTGATGGGCATCTAACCAAAACCCGTATTAGTGACGCTGTGTGAATTGCTCCAATAAAATCAAAATATTGATTCTGTCATTTTAAAAATTACCCTATCCAGATTTTGTTCACTCATTCATTACTGTTCTTTTAAAATAGCAATGGAATGAGGTGGCAAACTATTTTAAAAGCTTTTTGAAAAATTACTTTAGTTGAGTAATTTCATGTTGGAGTTGAAGACGTACTCAGTACGTCTTAATTTCCTTTCATTTCAGTCATATTATGTCTATGCTTATGTCTGACATAAAAAAAATATTTAAATGTATCACATGTTGGTATAGTAACAGAAGTAGCTGACATCTCTTTCAAAATTTGCTACGTATTTATCTGTCTTAAATTCCTGTGCGTGTATATTAATATCTGCATCTTTGCTTGAACTGGTAGATCTGGCAGTGTGGGGGAAAACTGTTGTTTGTCCCCTGTTCCCGTGTTGGACACATCTATCGTCTCCAGGGTTGGCAAGGAAATCCACCCCCTGTCTATGTTGGGTCTTCTCCTACGCTGAAGGTATTATTTTGCTGATTTGAGATAACAGATTTAAATAAATCTATGTAAATTATCAGTAGCAATTTAAAGACCACTTCATCCAAAGGTATTTAGCGTCTAAAGCTAAGATGTTCATCCACATGGTGATCATGGGTTTGCAGTCCCCCACTGGCCTGAAAGGGTGGTGTCCCAGGTTCTCTCTGGGTTAGTGAATGCTCTAGCATCTCTCAGAATTTTGTGACTGCATCTGTAAATTAAGAAGCAGAGGATGACACCTGGGAAAATGCTGTGCTCTGCACTTGGTCGCAAACATTGGTAACTCCTCAGGCACCTCATAGGCTCAGAAGTTTTGTTCAAGCCATGGTATTAAAAGTAGACAGCACCTCTAGGAAAGAGTCAGCTGACTGTCTGTATCCAAAGACAGAACTTGAATCAAGAGAAAATTTTTTTGTATAAGCCTACACCTACAAGCAGGAAGGGAGAGGACCCTCCTGCTAAGGTTTCTTATCGCCAAGTTTAAGCTTCCTCTTGTGCAGTGCTTTGGTATTTCCAAATCCCACTCCTAAAGACCTAGATCTTTGTAAATTCCAGTCGCCCAGACATCATCCTAAAAGTTACATGTGATGACAACTACACATTTACGGGTTTAGAGACTATGGCTTGAATCAAGCTAGCAATTGTTTCTGTTCAAAAGTGAGTGTCCCAGCAAAGCTTCACAGGAGAAAACTAACATAGCACGCACAAAAGAAATATATCCTTTATTAATAAGGTCAATTGATTAACCTTTTGATCAAGCTAACAGTAGGAACAGTACTATGGAGGGTAGCTGGGCATAGTGACAGAGAAAAAGGGCAATGGGAAGGGGGCTTGTAAATGATAGCTCATTTTTCAGTGCAGGCAAGCTTGTATGAAGTTATAAAACCCTTCCACTAATCTGAAAAATCTGATCAAAAACATCTGTGTACAAACTCCTTACATGAGTCAGCTCGTCTGCTTACTGGATGAAACGAAGCACTGCTGAATGTTCTTACATAGTAAGCAGCTTCTATGTACAAGGTAGTAGAGAGGAATATCTTTCTCCCTCTTCAGGCACCCTTCTGTCCTAACAAGCAACAATAAAATACTTCACTCGAGGTGCATGGGAATATAAAATCTCCTTGGTGTTTCATAGCTGGCCTGTTTAAGACTTTTTTTTTCACTCTTAGTGGACTAAAGCATATCATTCTGGATATTTAAATTGTAGAAGTTGAATGCAAACTCTAAATTGCAGTTCTGGTACTTAGCAAATGATTGCAACATTTATTGCACCAGTTACTGAAGAGTCCTTATTTAAAACAAACAAGCAAACAAAAAAACTTAGGAGAAGACTTTGTACTCTCATTAAGCCAGTTTATTATACTGGTTTCACACCTAAACTCTCATTTGAAAATAGTAGTCCTGTGTGTCATAATCTGCTGAAGATGACAAAATATTATTGCTATATAATAATTTCACGCTATTATGGTTTTTAAGAGAAGAAATCTTTTAAATCTGTGAAATTGACACGTTATTGTGTCTGACCTGTTGTGCATGCACTGAAATAATGGCAATGTCGTTCTTCACAGAACTATGTCAGAGTTGTAGAAGTGTGGTGGGATGAATACAAAGATTACTTTTATGCCAGTCGGCCAGAGACAAAAGCGCTGCCCTATGGAGATATATCTGAGCTGAAAAAATTCCGTGAAGATCACAACTGCAAAAGCTTTAAGTGGTTCATGGAAGAAATAGCATATGATATAACATCGCATTATCCCTTACCACCTAAAAACGTGGAATGGGGAGAGGTATGTAAAGCACATAACCTGTGTTTATTTTTGGAACATTCTTTTTAAAGTTCAGAATTCAAAAGGAAATGATTGTTACTTGACATCAATCTGAGAACAGGCTCTTTGTTTCCTGCTATACCGATGTAAGTGATACTGGCCAGAGGGCTACAGAGAAATAACCAAAGAGAAAAAAAAAAAAAAGAAAAAAAAAAAGAATGCTACTTTAAAAGGTACTTTTTAAGTAAAAAGGCTTTTAAAAGGCTTTTTTTAAAGGCTACTTTTTAATTTCTTTAGATCCACGTTTCTTTCAAGATTCATTTTTGTATCTATCCCTGGCCTCAGTTATGTTTAAAGCTCTTTTCTCCAAAATTGGAATTTATTTATTTCTAAAAGAAAAAAAATGGTTTGTATTAGAGTATTGGCAAAAATTAATAGGTGAAAATCTTTTTTTCTCTCTCTCCTTTTTTTTTTTGGTGTAGTCTTAGAGAATAGGTTGCAAAATACAGAGAGAGTACATTCTGCCTATGTTTGCTAGCCTGAGATGTACTCATACTGGTACAGCCTCAGTAAATCCCTTGCCTGCATGTAATAATTTGATGTGATTCTTTAAGAGTTGTTTCCAGCATTAATGTATATGAGTACAACTTTGCTAAATCAAGGGTGTAGTTATAAACTTGGCATTTTCACTTAGAGAAAATTCAGCAAAAGTGGTGATTTCACTTAGTTATGTTACCAGATGGATAAAGGACATGTCGTTGAACCCTGCCCTTTCCTTCTGGCTGTAAGCCCACACCTAGAGGAGCCCTTACTGCAGGTCTCCTTCCCAGCTTCAAACGATTTTTTGGCCTTTTTGAGATGGTCCAGCCTTGCCCTGTCTCTCCTATCAGTTTCGCTTTTGAAGATAGTAGGGGCAAAACCAAAAAGTCATCTTGCTGGCAGGGGAGGAGTCCTGTGTCCCACCAAGCTGAACAACCTTCTTTCTGATGTACCTGGTTTTGTAACTTCAAGAGGATTAGAAAGTAGAGATCTATGCATATTCATGTGACCAAGAATGTGTCATCTCTAACTTCTCTGAGGAATTATTGATATATAGTGTGTGCATGGTGGAAAGAGGGTACAAATAGTCTTGTATCTGGGGACCAGGTGAACAATGCCACCTTTATTTCTTATCTGAAAGCCGACACAAAGCATCAGGTTAGTGCATTAGCTTTAGACCTGCTTTTGAATTCACATAAAGGGTTAGAAATGCTTGTTATGTATTGCTCTTCACTGGGGTGAAAATATCTGAAGAGAATAAAATAATAATGGTCACCTTGTGGGAAATCATCCCTGATAAAAGCGAACAGCTCCAGAGCAGAAACAGCAAAGACTGAAGTTCAGAGACCTCTGTGAAATTGTCTTCAACTCTTCGCTGGCTGACAGTTATCCTACAACATCTGAGATATTTTTTTTTTCCCCATATGTTTGTAAGATTGCACTAATTGCATTTCCAAACTGTCAGGAATGAAAGCGTGGGGTTTATCTTCCCTAACACTGTCTGGAAGTCAGGTCTCTGGGCTAAGCTTAGTCCTTCAGGCTTCCTTCTGAAGTCACAAAGGAGAAAGAGGCTCCAGTGAAGAAAATAGGTTTGGCAAGAAAGTTATTTTTTGCCATAAAGCCTTTTCAAAGCCGTTTGTTGATCCTTCTGAGAAGAGAACAGGATAATCAGCAGCAAAGGAAGGCATGCTATCTGGCAGGATTTGTGTTCTTTATCCTTTTGCCTGTGCCTGCCCCTCATCAGTGTCATCTTTCCTTTCCCCATGTAATTGCTGCTGCAGAATGGACTGCTGAGCAGCCGGGCCACGGGGCTGCTCCTGCCTGCAGTTAATGACCGCTGTCTGCAGCTCCTCGGCATCAGGTTTATCTCCTCACGTGTACCACAGGATGAGAGCAACTTCATCAAGCTGTGCCTTTATTTATGATGATCCGAGAGACCAAACGTGCTTTGATAGGAGATTGAATAAATTAAAATACTTGGAAGTCCTACACTTTAGTGTCGTTAGTTTGGAACTGAGCTTTGCAACTCTAGTTTCATTAGTGTAACTCCTGTAAGAGCCCACAGATTAGTCTGGGCAGCTAGAAGCTCCATCTCCAACAGTTAACAAAATTTTTTAAATTTCATATGCAGGCTTCTTTTGTATCCATCTGGCAGATATCTGTTTCTGGTCTGAAAGAGAAGTGGGAATCATCTGAACTCCTTCACGCTTATTTTTCCTTGAGACTAACTGAAAGTGCACAACCTTTTTTTTCTAGATTAGGGGCTTTGAAACTTCTTACTGTATCGATAGCATGGGCCACACCAACGGTGGTGTTGTCGAACTGGGGCCGTGCCATAGAATGGGAGGAAATCAGGTAAGTGATTCTGAGGCAAGGTTGAAAGAGAAGTGCTTTCAGTGAGTGATAACAGGTCATTTTTCTTTTAAGTCTGCACATAAAGTCACTTATGTGCTGGCTATGAAAATGGGAGCTAGAGGTTTTTCATAAGCATACTGACATTGATTAAATACAGGAATCTGAAAGTATCATTTCAAACACAGACTGCACAGAATTGAAGGCAAATTCGTAATCTTGTTTTCACAGAAGCAGGTATATGTGGATGCGAGAACTGTGCTTTAAAGTAACCTTATCACTGCATTATAGAACAACTGCAGCTGGTAGCATCACTGCTGATTCATCGTTTATCCTCCCTTAATAATTAATCCTTCAGGAAACAGCCCCCCCTTACTCTAGCTTAGTGATTTCACAAAGTTGTTTTGCTCTAATGGAAGCATAAAATACTTCTGTGCAGTAACTCACCTTCCACCACAGGAGATACAATACTGAATATAAATTTCTCTGCTTCATGTACAAATTAAGTGACAGAACATAATTACTAATAGATGATTGCAATCCAAGCTACTATTGTGTTTGACCTGCGTCTTCACAAACCTATGCAAACTATCAGGCAAACATGCTGTTCTATATTTGCATCTCCCTTTTCAGCTGGATAACTTTGCAGCATTTAAAACCCGTGTTTGTATTGATGTAGACTTGAACCAGGCAAGTTGTGTCACTGCAGTCCTGAAATCACACGCAGGAAGATTCTTTGAAAAATCATATTTGGTTAATTCTTAATACGCCTTGGAAATTTATCTTTTACTTTGATATTTAATGCAAAAGTTCCCTAAACTACTTTTTCTGTTTATGCTACCTCCAAAAACCTCTAGTGATTATTTCACAAGAAGTAGCTAAGATAATCTTTTGTATGGATTAGTTTGATTTCTTCCATGGCTAAAATACCAGAATGTTACTGCCTTCACCTGAAATTATTGTCCAAGACCAAGGACTTGCTACCAAACATTTAGAATGATAATGGCTTGTTTAAACATCACATCATACAAAGACTTTTAACAAACACTTTCAGAAACCTCCCAAATAGGTGTCCCTTTACTGTTATCATTTTTCTCCTGCTAGGTAAGTTTCTTAGCCTTCTAAAGGAAAGCTATCAAAATATAGTGTCCTGATAGTAAAAATGTGTTACGTCATGTAAAGTAAAGATAGGTGTAATAACACCAGAGAATATTTTAAATGATGGAATTTCATTGGTATTTCACTGTTTCTAAAGTGTTATTTCAAGACAGCTGTTAAAAAGGTGACATCTTGTTTTCTGCTAGCTTTTCCGAATCAATGAAGCGAATCAACTCATACAGTATGATCAGTGCTTAACTAAAGGACCGGATGGATCCAAAATTATGATTACACACTGTAATCTGAGCGAATACAAGGATTGGCAATACTTCAAGGTATGCAAGAGATGTCTAGGGAAAAAGAAATTATAATTCTCATCTTGTTTTATTACACCTTTTTTATTATTATTCTACATGTATTGGAAAATAGAGATCTATGACAAGATTAACTGAACCAGATAAAGTAAATTGTTAATCACACATTCTCGGAAATCCATGCTTGCTGGGAAGACTTCCCCTAGGGAAAGGCGTTTTGCTAGCACTTCCAGTCGCTGATTTCTGTAGCAAAATCTTTAAATAAAATCTCCTGAGGGGACATGTGCTGCCACAGGTATGTTAGGAGTTAGCATTTGTCTCAGAGGAAGCAAAGAGGATGTCGCCTACCAGTGACAGTGTTTCTAAAAGCTCTTTATGCCACCACGCTCTCTGCTTGTGTGCTTTCTGTCAAGAAAGGCTCTTTATTGGGTGTTGTGAGAAGATGACTTAAGTGCTGAGGTGCATTTAGCAGCTAGGAACAATACATCTAATTTTGGGAAGGCTAAATTGAAGTGTTTAAAGACAGAAGGCTATGGAGGAATAGGTAAACATAGTGTTACTCTTTTGTCTTTTTGCATTGTCTTTGCTTTCTTCAGAATTTTTCCTGTTCATTAACCATTCCGTAAGAACATGCTCTGTTGTGAATTAAGGGTGTGGCGCTATTATAAAGCTATTGCAAAATCTATGCATTTTTAATAAAGACTTGGAATGTTGGCTGATATACATGAGAGGGCTGTTACAGCCTATTTAATAAGTACATCTGCAAGTCCTCCATTAATTCTAGTTTTGAAAGTGCTATTTTTTAAAACATCTAAGGTTATATTTCTGTTTCTCTTAAAATGAGAATGAATAGTCCAAGGGTGACGTTATCCTTGGATATGGCTACACATAACTTGGTTCTGTGTCTAAGAAAATCTCACGTGTTGATTTTTTTGTCTTCAATCTTTCTAGCGTACTGCATGTTTCATTAGCCGGTTATCTGGATTGTGTTTGTCTGAAAGATGTAGGTACTATTGATTGCAGTGAAATCTGTTTGCTATCCTTTAAGCCACCACACTCTTTCTGATAATTGCATAGGGCTGTGAAATCTCAAGCAACCTAATACTCTTTCCACTCGGTTATCTTGTGCCATTTAGACAAAATTCTTTATATCTGAAATTTAAAAATCAACAAGTAGTGTTTCAGTGCCTGCTGACTTCTGCTGTAGCATTAGAAAAATATATAGCACTTGCTAACTCTCCAGCCATTCTAGTGTGCCCCAGCATGTTACTTGGCTCTTCTGTAACCATTTCTTTTATGCAAGAAGATCCATTTCCTCCACAGTGGTACCAAGTTATGTAATTGTTTGCTTATTACCACAAGTTATAAGGAAGCCCAGTAGGCACAGTCTGGGCTGTAGAACAAAACACTGACTGGCTTCCAGGGGGGAAAAAAAAAAAAAAAAGGAAAAAGGAGAGTTGGGGGGTGAGAGCGAAAGGACCACCAAGGGTGTGTAACCAAGCAGATATTAGAAATTTGGCACCCTTTGCTGAGCAGTACAGAGGGTATGACCGTTTCTCTTAATGAGGAGGGTGTAAGGAATGAAATGCTTATGAACTGCTGAAAAATGTTGTGGCCTGGTGTAAATGAAAGCTGCCAGGAGATGTTATCTGGTTGGTTGGTTGTTTCTGGAATGAACATTTGTGTGCAGTTTGGTGAGCATAACATCTGTGCTTCTGCAGCGTGGAGCAGGAGAGCTTTTTGGTGACCGCGTGCCGGGGAGAGCGTGTTTTCCACAGGCCATGGGAGCAGGGGACAGGGCTGTGAAGCCCCAGCCACGGTGCTGCAGGTTTTTCTGCTGCTCCGTCGTTTGAATGCAGCTTGTCAGCAAGGCAGGGCTGCCTCTGGTGCCCAGGGTCAGCAAGCAGGAGAGAAGCCATAGGGCTGCTTTGCAAATGCGTGAGATTCGGGCGCTGCAGCAAGGGGGTGTGGAAGGAGCCAAAAGTGCGAGTCTCAGCCTGACTGTGCTCCACACAATAGGTCTGCAGTTTCTTAGGCAGTCTCCTGTTGCTCTGGAGGCCAGGCTTGCTCTCATACCCTCTTTTCTTCCTTCTACTAGTTACACAGGCAGCACAGTTATGGCTTTTTTCCCCAGTGGAGTTAATGTTGCTGTTGTGTATTTGCTGTATGTGAGGGCTAACCAAGGGAAGGTCTGCCCAGCAAAGTCAGTTCTCGTAAAGCCGTCCTCCAAAGTTAATCTTCTGTTTTAGTTACAGGACGGATGAAAGTGCTGGAAGCATTTTAGATACGGTTTTGCTTATATTCTTAGCAGTTTGCTTCCGAAGAGAAATGCAAGGCATTTCAAGCTAACTTACGTGCATCAACATTTCATAATATAAAAGATGTAAAAATCTAGTTTTCACAAAGAAGTAGCATGCGTATAGAACCGATCTTTTTCAGGGCCCCTGAAACCTATTTTTGTAACAGCAAATAGCTATATTACAGTTGTAAAGAAAGTGTTTTAAGACAAACAAAAAAACATGTTCCTGGTGGTTTTGTTTTCCAGAATCTGCACAGATTTACTCATATTCCATCAGGGAAGTGCTTGGATCGTTCAGAAGTCCTACATCAAGTTTTCATTTCAGAGTGTGACTCCAGTAAAGCAACGCAAAAGTGGGAAATGAACAACATTCTTAGTGTGTAGACAAACAAAACCTACCTACTGACACGTTAATTTGTACAGGACTGAAAATAGCCTGAAAACTGCTGCAATTATTAACTTTGTACAGCTGCGAGCCTCCTGATTTGGATGAAGGACATAGACGAACTGTGATTATTACAATAACATTATCATCCGCAGTTAATGTTTACAAAACTGCTTTACCTTAAACTCTGTAGATGTTTACATCTTTTTGTTTTAAGATGTTGGTAAATTAATGTGCTGTTAGCTATGTTTCATAGGAACGTAGCTAAAAGCGTTGTCTTCTTTGGGATTACACTCAGGGGTCTGAAGGCAGTTTTTTTACACACACTTGAAAAGGTTGGAGTAACCAGATTTTCATAGAACTTGGTGATTATCAACCTGTTGTATATTTTTATTTAATTTTACATCTTACTAAGCACTGCCACAGGTTATTAGCCAGGGTGGCCTTCTCTCACAATCATGCTGCTTTTTTGGAAGGTGAATTTCAACATATTTAGTGCCTCTTTCATTTCTCTCTTTCACAAGAAAAGCATTTGTCGGAAATTATACAATGGATTTTTCTGAGCTGTCACCACGGGTAGGGATCAACTGTACCACCCCATGTAATTATTCTGTTGCTGAAGACAATTTCTATCACCAGTTTGGCCACTTGTTGGTGGGCGGGAGCAGAGGCTGCACACAGACGTGCTGCAGGCTCTCCGACGTGCCCCTTTGCTGGGGATGCTCTGAAAATATTATGCTGGGTCGTTGCCCCATGTTCCGCTCCCTGCATCTGCTGTGCCTGGCGGTGCTGGAGCAATCGGGCGCTTTGTGTGGGGCAAGGAAGAGCTTAGTGTAGAGTTTAGCACCAGTGTGGTACGTGCTGAGGGAAGTAAGCACCCTCTCAATTCCAGTTACGAATTTATAAGCACTAACCTGCTTGTTTAAACCATGCCTTACGTAAAAAAAGAATTAAGAAAAATGAGAGATAAAATAAAGCTGCGTGATTATGTAAAAAAAAATAATAATAATAATCTAATGCTTCATTTATATTATTATTTTAAATGAAAATCACTAGAGGTGAACTAAAACTTTCAATCAGGAAAAATAAAATCCAGCTTGCTAACACATTTGCTTACTTCTTTGAAAGGACATCTGTCAACTAGTTTGGAGCCCGGTCTTAGATTTGAAAAGAGAAATGGAAATCCTGAAACCACATTTATTCATGTTAATTTTTTCCGTATTTTTTTATTGGAAACTTTTCTTGAGGGATTATGAACACAAAATACAACTGCTTGGTGCTATAATGTACGGAACAGAACGTGAAAAAGTTTCTGAAAATGTTCCGAATAGGAGTTTGTGAGAGCTCCCTTGGGAGTATAAATATTTACTCAGAGTGAACAGACAGGTGGAGGAGAAATGACTTATCCTCACTTCCTTATTCAAGATTTCGTGACTGTTAAACGTTGACATCAGTGTACTGACTTAATAAGAGTTATGTCTATAACATGTCACACTATTAAATATGACTAAATACTTCCCTGAAATCTAGAATAGCATTGCATGCAGCTTCCATTGATGTTAACAAGGATTATGTATCATATTTGGTGACAGAGTTTGATTTTTATAGGGCTGTCTGCACTGATATATTAGTTTGGGATCTTTCCTAGTTTCTTTAAACTTCTCACCTATTCTTTCAGAGGTATGAAAAATAGAAAATAAAGGAGGGAGAAACTGGAATAAGGAAAATAAGGGTGTGTGTTGGTACTTGTTCCTTGTGTGTATGAAAACTTACTCCATTTTTATGTGTTGGGTAGATTAATTTAATCATATTACTATGCATAAGAGAAAGAATGGTGGCACATAAATTGTGCGGGTGTGCATTTTAAATGGGTATTTTGTGCAATTCATTAAAAGCTGATGCTGTGTGTGAACATGAATCTCTGTATGTGAGACTGAAACCTTACAAAACATGAGATCATAAGAAGCTGTTGCTGTAATGACTTTTTCGTACTATAGCCTGCTTGGAAAAAATAATTCCCATATTCTTGCTTTGTAAGTTGATGATAATATCACTATGCATTTCTACATATTTTATAAATTTGATTTATGCAGATTTTGATACACTGTATGTTTCTGTAGAAATTGTATAAATCTTTAAAAAATGTATTAGGGAGAAATCTGGGAAACATGTATATCTTATGGGTTGCTTGTTTTTTAGGTGAAGTAAATAAAATATTTGAATTGTTGGGTTTACTATACTTTTATAGAGTAAAAATGGATTATTATCTTTATAGGAACCCCGTATCTCTAAAACCGGACAACTTCTATGTTACAAACTTAAAAATATTAAGTGTTTTATTTTCCTTTTTTATCTAGGTACCTTTTGTCATATCTGTGGGAGCTCAGTTTTTTATCCAGCAAAGTCAAAAATGAAGTTCCCACTGTGAGTTGTCATGTGGACACATTTGGATTTTTGTGCCTCCTGCACTGATCGAATTAGGTAGATTTACCATGCCCACAGAAAATGAACCTGGGAATGATTTCTAAAGTAGAACCAAAGGTCCAGGTAAAGGGGGGGGAGAGGGAGGGGGGAAGCAATCTACACAACCTGTAGTTTTTCACAATATTGCATTGTTCTGTGGCTGTTCTGAACAATCATGTGGATGGAGACTCTCTTAATTCCTTGAAAGAGCCGGTGGTGGTGGTGGCATGTGTTGGGTGAAAACATGCCCCCAGCAAGCTGTGCTCCCACAGGCAGGGATACCTTTCCCAAAGCCCCCTGGGGAAGCACGATGTCCTTCTGTGGTATACCTAGGGTACAGCAAATCGTGCCTGGCAGTGGAGGCCTTGCTAGCCTGAGCCTGTAGGACAGCTTCCCTAAGGCCAGCACGGTGCTCCGATAGACAACTGCAATTACAATTTTCATATTTTCATTTGTGAGGCAGCATAGACAACGAATGAAAGTAGCGATGAATGAAGGTAGAGGCCTCTGCTGGGTTCTTGGGGGTTCATAAGAAGAGACATTTGGGAAGAGATGACCAGAACAAAGAGTACACCCAGCTGTGGAAGTGCTTCCAGTCATACTGTTTTCCATTGCACTGAGGAATGCCCTGAAGTCCTGACTGTCCTGAAGCTGCTGAGGGATCTCTGGAGGCCGGGAATGATGACTGAAGGGAAAGCAGCCTGTCCCGCAGCCTGAGAACTAAGGTAAGGTGGTATGGGAGGAAAACAGCTCTGTAACCCCAAGTGGGGGTCTGGTTGCTAGTGATATTGAAGTTATCAGGGATAAAATAATGTTGTACTGAGCCATTCCCACTTGGAAACTGGAGCTGCCCCTTCTGGTGTTTTTTTGTTTGTTTGTTTGTTGTTTGGTTGGTTTTTTTGCCTGTTGCAGTGTCCCGTTACCTTCCGTGTGATGTTCGTGGTCCATGCTTCTGAAATATCAGGATCCTTTGTCTCTGTTGGACAAAAGCAAAGAATATTCTGACTTAGGACATGAACTGAGCTTAACAGAACTTTAAAAGTGCATACAAGATCAGACAAAAAGTCTAGTTAGCACAGTGGCCTTGCTTCCCTCAGTAAGGCTCACTGTGGTCAAGCAACACAAGGCAGAGCGAAAAGACAGGGTGAGGTTACTTCCGTAACACTCTCCCTACTTCTGGCAATTTACAGTTCGAGGGATGTCTGAGCTAGGAACAGTGTTTTTCTATTTAGTATTCCAGAATTTGTCTGACCACTTTTTGAATCTAGGCAGACTTTGGTCATCCATCACATCTTATTATGCAAAAAGTGTGAAGGTTTCTAAAGGGGCACATTGGCTCTGCCGCTAGTTCCCCTGCTGAGACAAATCAGTGAGATACAGAAGAATTATGAAGGCTCATTAATGGTCTTAATTCCCAAAGGAGGATTTAGTGCTAGGTCAGTGATGGGTTCAGCTAGCCAGGAGCGGGCTTTAAGGTGGCAGCACTGACAATAATGTCATAACACATTTTTCAAAAGATCTTTTTAGAAGAATGTGGTCTTTTCTACTGGAAGCTACCTGACTCTGCTGTTAAAGCTTGTCCATTCAAATATCCCTTCGGCTCTGCTGAAGAAATGATTTACGTGCACAACTTTACCAATAGAAGTTCGGGTCAAGAAACTTTGAGAATAGCCATAGAGCTTGTAGATGTAGCACCAGATTGCTAGCTAAACATTTTTCTGGTGGCTGACAGCATATTCAGTCCTGAAAATCCAAAAGCCTCTCCAACAGTGAGGCTAAGGCTAGTTGATCTCATGATATCTAGTTGGAGCTACCTACAGGTTCACTCACTAATTGATGCTGGCCTGTGACAGCTCTTGATTGCACTGATGAGGAAAAATTTGTATAGACAATCAACTTTTTTACTGGGTGGATTTAAATGTCATGCATATCCCACAGTTGTAAGGGTTATGAGTCCCACAAGGGCTGTGTGTGTTGGAGAATGTAGCAATGAGCTCTACATCTGGGCTCTGTTAGTGGATTCTTGACACTGGATTCAAAAGGAATCATGGAGAAGCAGACCAGGCTGTGATGGAGCTCATATGAGAGGCCCAGCAATTCCAGAAATGCAGGGATTGTGGGCAAAACATTTATGTACTTCAAGATGTGGAAAGAAATACAAACCAAAATGAGAAAACAGAGATAAATATATGCCTGGGATGGTAATGCAAGTGAAGCAGGTTTAGTGACAGTCACCACCACAGCAAATAATCCATCGCTGAGCAGTAAGTAGCTGATTATTTACTAGTGTTATATACAAGGTGTTTGTCATACACAGTTATGAAACAGTTTGACAGATCATTAGCTAATCAAAGATAAAACTTCTGTTCCATGCTTTTTTATTTTTTGTCCAAGTCGATTTGCAGTTTTGCTATTGTTATTGTAATTGTTGATTAAGTTCTAAAGCCTGTATACACTGCATTCAGCTCCTGGGTTTGTAGCTGTTCTGATCAAGGTTTTCCTTTTGAAAACACCACAAATAAATAAATAAATAAATCACATATTAAACCTTATATTTCTTTAGGAATAAGGCAAAGCATTCATAAGTAGTTCTTATTTTTTGAATTACTTTTTGAATTACTTTACCTAATAATGCCTGACTTGCTATATGCTTTTCTAACAAACATCTCTTATATCTTCACAGAATTATCTATTACAGTTCCAGCATCTCCTCCAGACTAGCATGTAATGTAGTGTATTGTTCATCCTCATCACCAAAGACATAAACAGTAGGCCTCCTTTTTCCCCTTTGCTTGTGTTGGGAGAAAATGTATTAACATGTAATGTATCTTGTATAAACGGTGTGTTTCACCTACTATTTTTATTATGCTCTCACTTCAGGATGTAGTCTAGATTTGCAGTTCTTCACTGTTAGCTCTCATCCTTGTTGTGGCACCATTCACCACTTTTCTACAAGTCATTCACATATATATATACACATATACATATACATATATATACATACATATATATATATATAGAATAGTCATCACTAGCCCTTAACCTGACCTCCAAAAATAACCTATGGGTTTTCACAGGTGATTCTTCTCAACTGGTGAAACTGGTAATTAATTCCTATTTTGTTCCTGTATTTTTTATCCCATCACTTATTAACACAAGACCTTCAATGACGGCTTGCTTTATTTATGAGGAGTCTGTCAGGAATTTCAGAAATCTACCTGATCTCCCTATCTTCACATTCATTGATTTTTTTCAAAGAATCCTTACAGGTCTATGGAACAGGACTTCCTCTCATGTCTTATTTAGCCATTTGTCCAGAAATTCTCATCTGTACTGAGAATTTCTCTACTTGCCATATGGACATGACTGGTCTGAAGTGCCCTGTATCCCCATGGAATGCTTTCTGAAAATTAGTGTCATATTTGTGACCTTCCATTCCTCTAGTGCTAGGCAGTTTTAAGTGAAAAAAGACAAAGTACAGTTAATGGTTCAGCCATTTCAACCTTGGGTTTCATTAGAACTCTAGGATGAATACCATCTGTCCTGTCATTCTGTTTCAAAACCTTTTATAGCTGGATTTGAGACAGATGCTCCACCATGCCTCCTCCATTACAAGTTCTGTCATGAGGACTTTCTGAAGCTCCTCTTCAAGGTTAAAAATTAAAATAAAATAAATGTGTTTTTTTTTTCCTGAATCTTCTCTGATCATTGATTTTTGCATCTTGATCATGTGTTGTCCCAAAGGACTGTTTGGTAGGCCTCCTGGTTCTGATATGTTTGAAAGTTAATAATCATGTGTTTTCTCAACGTGTTCCAATGGTATTTTTCCCTGCGACACACTGCTGTATCAGGTCTGTTGGGGTGCAATTTTCTTCTCTTTTACTGGTTTAGAAGTAAGTTCCACTTTTTAAAGATTGGTCTCCTACATTTGTTATTCTTTTACACCTGCTCTTTATCCACATCAGTCTTGGTTTTGGTGGTCTTGGTCTACTTTACTGGGTGGTATGCATTTATGCTGGACCTCTCATGCAATTTATCAGCCTTCCTGATGCTGACGACCTTTTTGGGTGTCCCTTTGATTTGAGACAGACTTCCCAGTTCACCTCCAGGTACAAGTTTCTGGTGAGTAATTTCATATGATTGTCCATATTGAACACGGATGTGAAAAACTAATTTAGCTTTTCTCCTACAGCCTTGTCTTTTCTGAATGTTCCTTTTATACTTTGATCACTTACTAGCTCTTTCAGTATTCCCAGGTGGGCATTATCTGAAACTCCTGATCTGACATACTGTACTTTTTAAAGCTTAATTTGAAGGTAGTCATTTCCACATGCTCTTTTCCTTTTGTCTTTAATCTGTATTCAACATCCTTCTTATCAAAAGGTCAAAATATTATTTGAAAAACTACTAATTGTATTTAGTCACTATATCATTTTCAGTTGATAGATCAACGTGATGTGGAGCTTTGCTGTGGGTTGCTGCAGCTCATGCTGACGTGTGCACACAAAATGATCTGGGTAATGATGTGGGTCAGGCTGGTAAAGCAGCACAATAGACTATTTTTGCAACAAAGATCTCCATCAGTCAGCATGTATTTGTAAATGAGATCATAAGCAAAAGTAACGCAGGTGGCTTTTCACACAGCATCATTAGGATATGGGACAAGAGTGGCAACGTTACACAGTTCTGCGCGGTTTTGTGCAGAAATTGTGTTGGAAGCTAAATTAGCCAACTAATACTAAACAAAGTTGAGTCCAAAAGTCTACCTCACTGAGGAAAAAATTAGAAGAGCCTCTTTATTCTGAATTACCTCAAGATACACTCTTACTCAGGCACAGTATTTAAAATTCTGTAACCCATACAGCTTTTTAGGACACTTGAAGTGTTATATTTTGTTCAATTTAAAAGCACTAGAGCAGAACTAAAAAACATTTCAAATCATCAAACTAGTCAATTTACTCTGATGTTACTGTTCCACTGTGAAAGATTATAGAAACCAAATCAGGAAGACTTCTCGAAGTGTCACCATTTCACTCTAGAAGGGAGTCTGAAAATTCAGGGGAGATGATGGGACGTTTCTACAGGAAAACCTGAGCAGAACAGGATGAAAGTGAGAGCAGTGCAGTCTCAGCTACATACTCTGAAAGGGAATTGTCTCTACAGGGAAGAATTTTGGAGACAAGGACAAAGGTTCTCTAGAACTGCAAATTCTGTATTAGAGGATAGTGCACAGAACTCTCACTTCCAGTTTACACCTGTGGCTTCCCAAAATCTGAGGTAGTAAAATGGAGATATTGACCCTTCAAATATAGATTATCTCCAGTAGGTCCAACATGGAAGACAGAAGTTAGCCCTTCTGACACTACTTTACGTTTCCTGGGGGGGAAACCAGCCTTGGGGTTTTGAAGGTCTTCAAAGGTTGGTTAGGTTACCCTACTTCATTATAAAATAGTTTTGAATTGCCTTTAGTTACCTTATTCCCATGCTTTTGCAAATATACTAAATGGTTTTGTCAGAACTGGATTCTTTTAGAAAGTGAGTGCTACATTATCTTTAACCTACAACAAAGTGACATTTACTGTGGTGATTCAGCTGAGATCTCTTTTTATCTTGTATATAAATGACTTTTCTCAAATTTATTTCAGACCTTGATGGGCAACAGAGACTTAAAATAAAAAAAAAATAAAAAAAGAAAAGAAGAAAAAGGTTGGAAGCATGCCCTTTATAGCACTTAATCTCTAGGCATTAAATGACTTTCAGCACAGGGCTTTCAAAGGCTAGTAAGTTATTTATCTATCTCAACAAATTAAAGTGAAGGTATTAGGTTAGCTGTGGAATCTTTCATTTTTCCATGTGCAAATCCTGCTAGATGTCTAGATCTAGACTTTTAAATCTTTATACCAACTTTTGGATTAAAGAAAAAACAAAAAACAACACTATGAAACAGTGCAACTGGTGTTACTGTTACCATCACAAACAGTAACATACCAGGAGAAGGTGCTCTTTAAAAATGCTTCCTTCCTCTTTGGTATGTGGTAACATTCCAGACTTTCTCAGGCTATTCTGCACGCTGAAAGTATTGTATGAGAAGTCACCAATACCAGGGCCAGGGTGAAAGGGAGAGAGTAGGGGGACATCAGGGAAGATATGCCTCTAACCATGTCTCTTACGGTCAACTTTCCTATCCTACATGGACAGCAGAAAAGGCCCCTGAACCCGAGCTCTAGAAAGTACCTGATTTATTATCAGCTAATAAAGCAAGACAAAACTTTGAAACCTCTGCTTTGGTAGTTAGTGGGGGGAAAAAATCCAGAAATAAATATCAACTTCAGTATTAAAACTAGATTATTCACTCTGAAGATGATATAAGCAAATACTAGCATAAGGAAAAACTTAATTGCAACTCAAGGTAGTGTATATGGGAGAGAAAACCCTGGTTAAAAGGCAAAAGAAAATTTTGAATCCTGTGCAAGTTCTTAGAATCCTAGAATGGTTGGGGTTGGAAAGGACCATTAAGGGATGTGGTTCCGAACCCTTCCACCAGACCAGGTTGCTCAAAGCCCCATCCAACCTGGCCTTCAACGCTTCCAGGGATGGGACATCCACAGCTACTCTGGGCAACCTGTTCCAGTGCCTCACTACCCTCAGAGTGAAGAATTTCAAAGAGCTATGACTTTAAGAGTCTTGTCAATTTTGTGGTAACAGCAGCAGTAATAGCCCAAGCACACTGCAATACCGGCACAGGGCTTAAGAACTCTGGGAAAAGGCAGCCTCTCAAACATTAAGAATACAACAATAGTCATGTACAACATTTTATTACAAAATTGTTAAAAAAAGTAATACAATGCAATATACTACAAAATATAAGATCAGCTATTAAGCTACCTCCTTTATTTTACTTAGCTAAAAAAAAGAAACACCTGGCTATCAGTCACTGAATTTCAACAAAACCATTAAATATGCAGAAACATTCCACAATTTTTTCTTCTTTTTTTTAACCGAACTGTAGCAGCCCCTCGGCGTACTACTTACATTAAAAATAGAGGTCTCCCTACAAAGAACCACATTACCTATACACAATTCTGTACAGATTTTTATACTGAAGCTAACAATGAGCTGCACTTGAGTTCACATTCTTAGCAAAATATTGGATTTTGAGCGTAAATCTTTACAGCAGGACATTCATTTACTCCTCATCCTCCTCTTCCTCCTCCTCTTCCTCATCTTCTTCCTCCTCCTCCTCCTCTTCGGGCTCTGCTTTCTTCTTAGATCCTGCAGGCCTACCTGGCCCCTTTTTTCCTGCATCACTCTTGCTCTTGGCACGATATGCTGCAATATCCTGCAAGAAAGACGCTGGTTAGTTGCTGGTAATGTAACTCTGAGGACAATCATGCGCTGCTACAATAATTTAATACTACCGTGTATGTGGAAAAGTGGGATTTCCACCTTGGAACTTTCATTCTTTCACCTTTTGGCCAGAGAACATAGATTCATACAGGCAGTTTTAAGAATTTTATATTTACAGTGCTTGGGAAGATGACTGCATGCTTTCCCAAGTAGGTGACCTGTTTTTCTGGAAGTAACGCACCTTATTGCTAAAATCTCTAGATATGTAAAAATCACATTTAGGCTCACTGCAAGCATTCCAGAAATCTCCCATGCCACACCCTTTCCATGCATTCTGAAGCCTGACAGAGTTTCATATAAACACTTAGAATTACAAACCATACACTGTTTAGGTGCAAAACTTAAGTGTCACATTTACAGTGACCTATATGATTTTAGCCACTACTTTATTATCCTCACTGTACCTTTTCATATTTCTCCTTTAGTTTTGCAGCCTTCTGTTCGTATGGTTGTTTATCTTTGGCCGACTGTTCAGACCACATTTCACCTAACTTCTTTGCTGTATCTCCAATAGACAAGCCGGGATGCTCATTTTTGATTTTTGGACGGTGTTCAGAACAGAAGAGGAAGAATGCAGATCTGAAAAGAGAGACAGCAATAAGGGTTAAGTAACTATGAGACAATTGGAATGTATAGGGTTGTGTGGGGTTTTTTTGGCACAGAAGCACTCACGGTGGTCTCTTCGGAGCGTTGGGGTCCTTCTTCTTCCCCTTCTTCTCTCCTTTGGGAGGGACGTAGTTCTTCATCTCCCTGTCGTAACGAGCTTTGTCTCCCTTGGCCATTTCCTCGAACTTCCCTTTTTCCTTGCTGGACATCGTCTGCAGACACACGGGGTGGGGGGGGGGTGGGGGGAAGAGGGGAGAGAACCCGGCTCAGATCCGGCACCCGCTGCCCCCGTACCGCCCGGAGAGGCAGCAGCCGCGGGGGCCGCGCTCACCTTCCACCGCTCGGAGCACTTGCGCGAGAACTCAGCGAAGTTGACGGACGAGTCCGGGTGCTTCTTCTTGTGCTCCTCGCGGCACGTCTGCACGAAGTAGGCGTACGAGGACATCTTGCCCCGCGGCTTGTTGGGGTCGCCTTTGCCCATGGCGAGGTCGGCGGCGGGTCCCTGCGGGGGGGGTGGGGAAGGGGAGGGGGGAGAAGTGAGGGGCGTGGTCGGGGGCGTGGCCAAGCGGGGGCGTGGTTATGGTGGTGGCCACGCCTCCGCCCCTCGCGCGCCGCCGCCGCCTTCCCGCCCAAGCACGCCCGCGGCGGCCGCGCATGCGCAGCACCACCCGCCGCCCGTCAGCCGCCCTCCCGCCAGCCCTCGGCTCCCCGCGCGGCGGCCGGGCCCGCGCCGCCGCCCGCTTCCCCCCGCGGCCTCCCGCCGCCCTCCGCGCGGGGCCGGCCCCCGCCGCCCGCCCGGCGGCCGCCCGCCCGCAGGAGCCCGCTCCCTCCTGCCCTCGTCCCTCCCTTCCTTCCTCCCCGCCTCCCTCCCTGCTTCCCCGCAGCCCTCACGGAGGCTCCGCGGGCGGAGGCCGCTCGGGCCTTGCCTGGCTGGGCGGGGCGGGGCGGCTGCGGGGCGCTGCTGGCTGCGCGGCTCGCTGCGGACTGCCTGCCCGGCGGCGCACTTAGAGCCTCTTGTTTTCCGCAGCCCTACCCGCCACAGCAACTTGACCCGCCGCCCCTCCGGGCCCGCCCCCCGTCGCCGCCCATTGGTCGTCGCGCCGGTTCAAACTGCCTGTGGCCCCGCCCACTCGGGCCGGCCGCGCTCCCCATTGGCTCGCCGCGCCGCCGGCGTCAGCGGCCGAGCGGCTGCCGGGGTAGGTGGCGCGCGAGGGGGTCGGCGGCCCGCATACTCGCTGGAACCGGTTGGGGTGAGGAGAGCGGCGGGGGGGCGGGGCTAGGCGCGCCGGGCGGCGATTGGACGAGATGGACGGTTTAAAAAACCGCGGGGGCGTCCGCCATTGGCCGCCGGGCGCTGCGCGCCTCGTGATTGGGCGGAGCGGGATGCGGCAGCGTGGTTTAAAAATACAAAGGCGGCGGTGGGGCGCACTGCGAGCCGGGGCGCGGTACCGCGCGGGTCGGGCTGGGCTGGGCTGGGCTGGGCTGGGGCCTCCCCGCCTCGCTAGGCCCGGCCCGGCCCGGCCCGGCCATGGGGAGCCGGGCTTCGGGCCTCGGCCCCGCTGTTCGGCCGGGAGCGCGCAGGCCGCCGAGAGAAGGCGTCGCCCGGTGCGTGGTGCCAGGAGGGGCGCCGGGGGGTGAAGCCTCAGAGCCCGTACGGCGGTTTGGTCCAGGACTACACGCACTGTGTGGGTTTTCCTGACGGTGATGTTCCTCTGTCCTCCCCCAGTTCCCCCCTTAACGTCCCTTTAGACACACCCCACGCACGCCGTTTCTAACGGCCCTGCCTCTTCAAGCGCAGCCACAGCACGGGTTGTGCCTTTGCTCGCCGAGGATGTTACGTCCTCGGTGGAGCTTTAATCGCGTTAACCTAGTTCAGCGGCAGCGCTCATAGCCTCGACGGGAGAGCGGCAAGAAGCCCTAAGCTCTCTGAGGACTCGTCGCAGGCATAGGATCGCTCAGTGGATCTGACTTGATCTCCAAAGTCTCTTCCGTTGCAGATCTGCTCAGATCTCATTGAATGAGAGGCATTTATCGGGCCCGGCCCTCCGAGCTCATTTTTCTTCCTTCTGACAAAGGCATGTTCGCACAGAGCAGCTTGTTAATGTGGTAACAAACGCCTCCTTCATCCCCTTTCCACGTTAAGCTTTATGTGCTTGCTTAAACTGCAGCCCTGAGAGGCAGAGTGTAAACTGGAAAAAATTGCTTAAAATCTTCTTTAAAGAAAGGGAGGTTGGGAGGTGAGTTGGCAGAGCTGTGCAGAGGTATGTATTTCCTTTGCAGATGTCAAAGCCTGTCAGAAGTCAGTTATCAGAATTCTTATATCAGCTAACTTCTGTGGCTATTCCTTTTGATAGTGTTTTACCTACAAACAAAACTTACACTTATCTTCTAAAATAAACATGTATGCAGGGGATATTCTGTGTTCCAGCGTCAGCTCTTTATTCCTGTAAACCAGCTCACTACCTCTCAGTAGTGAATTAACGTTCTCAGTTCTGTAGTACCGAACTCTGTGGAGGCCGAGTCACTTCACAAGGAGTGCTTTTAATTCTTTATGTAGCTTTAGAAATGTTTTTACTTCGTGTATTACTTGGAAAGTGCTATTATTTTTTTTTAGTGAATTAAGCTGCCAGATGGTTACTCATTTACTTTGTGGTGAACCACCTGTATGTGACAGTTTCTTGCAGAGTGTTTTCTGGTTAATAAAGCATTTTTGTTACATAGTAGAATCTTAGAATGCTAATGTGTGCAGAATGAATCATAATACAGCCATTAGCATGTCAGATTTTAAAAACATTTTTGTCCACCAGACTTTTCTATATCACACCATTCAAATAAGAACAGTCGTACTACCTCCTGCATATTTTACAGCCACAGAAAAATGTAGATTAACTCCATCAAAATCAGTTTTACTTTTGTTTCCTCACTAATGCAGGTGAAAGAAAAACAAAGTGCTGCACCAGCTTTCAGGAAGCAGGTCTCTCAATAGCGGTGCTTCTAAAATAGTGTGTCACGATCTCTGGGAGCTTGTAAGTAAAAAGTAATCACGATGGTTACAGGCACTAGAAATGATTTTTAATGGTTGAAACCAGAGGAGAATATTGTGAATTTTACCCTTCTAAATTGGGTGTTCTATCTCAGTTCTCAAGCAAAAAATCTATATTTTTTTAAATTACTCTTTCTATTAACGTCAGTGTAGCAAGTTCATGGAAAAACATTACTTTGGAGCAGTCGTTGGAAATTATGGGATATAAATGCAGGGAGATTTCCTCTACTGCATCTTTTTGTCTTACCTACCCTAAGAAAACGATTGTGGAAAAGCAGATAGAGTAAGAAAGCGTAATTACTGTTATGGGGGAAAAAATGAGACCTGCCTGCCTTCCAAATGATTTAATCATATGTTTTAAGGAAGTTGTTCAAAATTACGTTCTTCATTCTTTTAAAACAGCCTTTTGCTAGGTTCTCTTCTCTGAAAAAGAAAGCTTTTGTACAACTAAATATAAACTTGGAGGGTTACATCATGCTGTGTCATGCAGCATAGGGCAGCATAAGAAACCAAACAGTTGTAGTCTTTAACATCTGTCTGTCCTCCAACAAGGAAGGCAGTATTGAGAATTTTTCATGCTTGAATATGATACTGGAAGCTTTCTACAGCAGTGCTGATGCCGAAAGCCACACACAAGAAAGCTGATTTTAAAAAACTTGTCAGTTCCAAAACTGTGTCTTTCTACCAGAATCCTCATACTCGGAAAAGTATTTCTCTGTGTGTCTAGCTCCACAATAAGCTGTCACTCTTTTTTCATTATACCACACTGTTCCTTTTCAGACAAAACCACAAATTCTGTCTCAAGAGATTCAGTCACTGTTGCTTTTCTAAAGCAGTGATCTATGCCGTATTGACTTTGGTCAGTCCGTGTGGTTAATTTATTAACCACATGTGGATGACAGTTGTGGGGAAGAAGCACAAACTCCAGGACTTCAGGCTTACTTCTAGTTGAATAATTCAGCTCATGAAATGACTTAAGTTTTATAGCTCCCTGGTTTCAAGCCATTTTGTGTTTCTAATCTGCTCCACAATTGCAATTTTGGGTGCTATTGTTGATTTCACTTAATCTTCAGTAAACTGTGTGTGAGGAAAGATAAGCAATGTAGTGACTGGAAACAGGTTACAGAGCTGAGAAACTGGTTTAAAGAAAAGTGTGTTATGGACAACAAAAATGAGCAATTAGTGTTAATGCTTTACAGCATACCATATCTCTTGTTTTCTGTGGCCAGCAAAGCTTGTCTGAATATGGTTTTTATTGTGAATAAAGTAACGAAGACCTCCTATTTGAATCTTAATTAAAACCTCAATCAACAGATCCGTTGCATTTGGAACAGGTATGATTCAGATGGGGGAGCTGCAAACTCCAGTTGCAGGACCTTAACTCAGACCAAACTTTTATTCTGATCCAAGTCTATTATATGGTGACAACATCAGTTAGTTTTAATTCGTTCAGTTGGATAAAGTGGCTCCCCAGAGACTCTGCTATTACCTGAATGCCTGTATTGAATATACGATAATGTAGCATTAATGGCAGTGAAATTGAAAAGTAATCGTACCTGATTAATTGCAGTCTGCAGCTGAAATGGTCCCCATCTTATGGACTCGAGAAATCACTGTTTACCGGATGAATAATGAAAGTGAGTTATAGCCACTCTCGGTTTTAATGTCACCTAACTTCACTAATAGCAATGAAAGATATTGAAAGAAAAAGTGTATTTAGCTTTAGAGTATCACCATTTTTTGCTATAGGAAAAAAAAAAGTTTAAATCCAGGACATGAAAAGCATTTAAATAGGCCACTGCTTTAAAACTCCCTTTTTAACGTGAGTTACAAAGTCTACAGAGAGCAGCTCTGGTTTGGGGCCTATTCAGTATGAGGGTCTCTTATACTAAATAGATGGTAACAGCTGTAGGATTAAAAGTAATATCTAGAACTACCTAAACTACTGCTTACTTAAGTTCAAAAGAAAGCTCAGCTTGCTGTAGTGTTCCACTTATCAGCAGTTACTTTCTTTGTACTTTGGCAAAAACATATGTAGCAGTGCAGCTGCCCAAAAGTTCTCAGAACTGGAGTTTCTGTCCATATCTTAAAGACTTATTTTTAAAGTAATATGTTAGAACTTTTCTCTTTTTTTTTTTTTTAAGTTGTATAACATGGACATGATATCTATTTTATAAAAATGAAATTATTTACTGTCTAAACATTAGTTTTATTGTACATGCTATTGTACAGCCTGCATAACCAGTTAAGCAGCTAGTAGGCAAACAGAGGCCTTGTTACACCAGGCTGTTTTAGTCTGAGTTCAGTAACTTGTTTTGACTTTGTGCTGTGTACCAAATATTTAAAACAAAGACAGCCTACATTAGACACTACCAGGGACAGCTGCAGAGCAGAGAGTGAAACTGAAGTGGTCATATGATAGGAAATAAACACAACAAATCTCTCTTGGTACTAATGCAGATAATATTAGGAACACCAGCTGTTCCTGGTCACAATAATTGTTATACTTAACTGAACTTTTTAAGTTGTAATTTTATTCTAAATCTCATTTACTTTCTTATTTACAAATTAATACTCATATGACACTTTTCTCCTGTAGATCGTAATAGACCTTCTTATGTTTCGCTATATTGTTAATCCCTTGTTACAGATATGAGAAGAAAATAGCAATTTGCCCTTGTTCATCCATTAGATGGTTTCACAGGCAGTGCAGAGGGACTTTAAAATGTGATTAGTTGCAACTTACACTACTGAATTGGCTTAAATGGGTAAAATTGAAGAAAAAAAAGTTCCCTCTGCCTCCACCCTCAAAACTCTTCCAGCCTTCATAAACATTGGTACTTTATCTGAAACGTATATGATACTTACTCTTAATAAGTAAAATGTAATTACTAATGCAAATGTTACATCATTTAGAAACTGGAGGACATAGTTCCAGGGTATTTTTCCTTCTATACAGTAAGACAACGAGTTGAATTGTGCCTGGCCCTGAAGGTGAGACATCCGGGAAACAGTTTCAAAGAATCTGTAATCACAGTCCAGCTCTTGAATACTCTAAGTACTTGTGTGAGGCTAGCCACTGGTGCTTGTTGCTGCCAAAATGAAACGTGTGGCAACTGATGATGATTTGCAATTGTTGAAAATCCTACAGAATGAATCAGAATGTTTTGTTTATACCTTTTCCATTCTGGGGGACTATTTTCTTCTGCAGTCATGAGGGCTAGAAACTTGAAAGCAAACTGAAGCTGACAGCAAATGCTATTTCCTATGTAACTGCTATTCTTAAATCTTTTAGGAAAGAAAAAGGTAAGTTGACAGGGCTGTGTACCACAGGCCACAAGAGAAAGGGGGAATCTGTATCCTTATGTCTCCCGTGGCCAAAAGTGAAGCGGATTTGGCTGGAAACAGCTTGATTCCTAAGAACTGTAATACTCATATGCATGGATGTTGTGTCCATGTAGTAGATGAACTTAAATGTGTCTCACATTTTGGTCACACAAAGTACGTGCTGGTATGAAAGTCACACTAGGCTTCATTTTTGACCCAGGGAGTGCAGCTGTGAGTCCATCTCCATGAATTAATTTATTAGCTCAGGACAAGAATACTCTGTTAAAGGGAGTCTCCCAATGGGATTTTACTTACCATGTTTTTCCTTCGTATTTCAGAGCAGTATGAGCACATGCAAATGGAGATAACTTTTGGATGAAACCACAGTGAAAGATGTGTTGCAGGAACACACGTCGTTGACATCTGGCTTGGGGGAATAAAGTAGTCTGAAGTAAAGCCTCCCAAGTGTATGTGAGTTTTACTCTCCAGATATATTCTTACTGTGCTGTTGCTAATGTAGACGTTGCCATGGTAAAATAATTTTCTCTTCTCTGTTATCGCTGGCAAATAGTGCTGTCATGGGTCATGGAAGTGATCACAGGATACACAGGTAATTTGTTGAAAAAAGAAATAAAATACCTAGGAAATTTTGAAATTGTTGATTCAATGATTAGTCTCATTTTTAGTCATGGATTGTGTGTGATTTCCCATCAACTGATGATATAAAATTACCGTTTCTCTAGAAGACCCCTTTGCATACCCTACACTGTACCATTATGTTAAGTGTTTTACAGTAACAGGAAAGGATATTTCAGAGCTTTTGTGCTACTAGAAAATGCATCTGCCTAGAATACCAGTCAAAACCTAAAGCTTCTACTCAACAGACCAGCTCCTGGGGAAAAAGTGTTAAGGATGTTCAGTAATATATCCTTGGTTCTGTGATTAATCCTCATTATTTAGTGTGTGAGGTTAATTAGAAGCCCTCTGTAATTACTGGCAGGACTAAACCCCTACTACAAACAAAAAAGAAAGAGGGAAGAGGGCAGTTGTGCATTTGAAAAAAATAAACAAGGAAATTTCAAATGAAGTTGTTCTATGTCAAAGAACAGCTTATTCAGGGCCATTGAGAAACTAAATTGCAGCTCGAACCATGCCTTTTTTTTTTTTTAATTAAAGAAAAAATCCTTAAAATCTGTAAAGGTTTACACCAAAGTTGAGTTTGAGATAATCTATTTTGATGCAAGACTTATTACTGCTGGATCAAACACGCTCCAGTTCATTGGCTTGATTGTTTTGTGCAATTTTTGTTGCTGTGTTTTATATTAATAATTAGCATTTATGTTTTTAAATTATTGCAATGTGTACAAATATTAAAAGCATACAATCCCCATTCACTTCTTCCAGCAGTAAAAAAAAAAAAAAAAAAAAAAGTACTTTGTAAAGTTATAACTCATTTTAGAATAGACTTTCATGCTATAACTAGAAATATAGATAATCATGGAATGAAGAAGTTAAAGTTGTTTCAGAGGTAAAAGAGCTGTATTATTATTTTCCTAATTCTGACATAAATTATGATGAGAACATCTAAAATTCTGCCCCACTCACTTGTGGAGAGAGGTAAGGATCTTATAGTGCCTGTGGATAGCTGTAATAGCAGAATCAGGTCTCATCATTTGTGTTTATAATGTTAATAAACATTAACAACCAAACATTTAGATAAAAAGCGATAATATCTGTTTAAGCATGATAATGTTGAAACTAACGGGTGGGAGTCTATTTTTCTTTGCGTTCTTTGCTTTAGAATATGTCCTTGACCTGATTACAAACTTATCTTTACAACAGTAAAGGCTGGAAGCTTTATCAGTACGAAAGCTGAGAAGCTGAGACTCTAACATTATCTTCCAAGAGAGCTGAGATTTGGAGAGCATTAAAGATGAAGCAGGAAAAGCACAATCTGGTGATTTCTAAGGAAGAAGTGATGCTTTTGATCAACTGCTATATGTCGAACGATCGATGACAGTAAGTACTATAGAAATGTGGGAAACGTGGTGCCCTGTGTACTTTGCAACTGCAATAATAAATTCTGCTCATTGGTCGTGTTTTGTGAAAAATTCTGTAAAACATTGCATCAGATCTTTTCCTCATAATATTTCCCAGTTAAGGATTTGTTTTCAAGCAACGTTAGCTAAAAACAAGTCTCGTTCAAAACAGTCATTGTACTTCAGTTTGTTGGAGTGTCAGCCTGTATCTCTGACACAGAGTGAGCTCTGCAGGAAGTCAGGGAAACAATTAAACCCCAAAGCCACATGTAATTTTGCTCATTTTATTTTCATAAAAGTATCTATTACTAGCACCAGACTAGTTTTTACTGACTTGAGACCAAATAATTATCCTCTAAAGAATTTCTAAACCATGCATTGTAGATTTAGGTGGATGAAGTGTTCACCTGCTCTCCAGGGGCACTTTGCGGTTGCTGTTAACTTCAGCAAGAGTGAAGTCAGACCTAAAGATGCTTATAATTGTACTGCGGAGAGGAGGATACTGCACCAAGCTACAGGGCCATGGAAGTTTCCCATTTTCCTTTCTGTAAAAAGAGCCCATATCAGAAGAGGACGTGATGGTGTAAAGGAGCATTGTAGTTTCTAGAACCCTATGACAAAACTGCAAAAATCGTGTAATGTGAGTTAATCAAAACAAAACGCGATTGAAGACCATGTCCAATCTGAGTTTATGTAACCGAGAAATTGTTTCACAGAATGTAAGATGGTAGCAAAGAGTACACAGTGCTCTTTTTTTGTAGTATCAAGAGAGCTGACTCAGCTTTTAGTTTCTTTTCAAGGGATTAAAAATAACTCTTACAATACACAAGTGTTGATCTATTATTCATAGCTGAATTTTTTGTTGCATTACTAGACAAAATCTCTAGGGGTGATACTTTTTTTGTTATACATTCCTGATTGCTGCATTACATTTCAGAAAAGCACTAATGCTGTTTTCGTTGGGCTTTTGTTTCTGACTGTGTGATCACTGACAGTCATAATATGAAACAAAATGTTAATCAAAGTAGCCTGGATGGATAACTGATCAGTGACACTGTGAGTTTGACGCAGATGAATGTGCACTTTTAAGTTGACTGAATGGGGGCTTGTGAGAAGAAAGATTGTTGAAACCTAATACATACCTCAGCACAAAGCTGAAGGTAGGCTCTGTGTTTGCTTGTGTGCCTCTGAAGTATCTTCCTTAAGCTGCATTTACATATGCTTTACAAACAACAAGTATGTGATATACTTCATTATTTCAGTCCCCCAGCAAATAATTCCTGGCATGTATATTCAACAAAGAACATCTTATTTTTCTGTGCTGGCATTTATACGTATTTTTGCACGTGAAAACGAAGCCTTTTAATAGAAGGTCCTTTGACGCCTAACTAATGTCTATTGCAAATGTGAGTTGGTACAAACAGTTAAGGGGCATGTATTACAAATCTTTAAAGCTTTTACAGTACATGGGCTTATCAGTTTTAATCCCGTAACACCTAGATTATTCTTAAAATACAACATTTATTTTTGGACCCTATTTACTACTTTAAGTCTAATAGAAGCACACGTTACATAAACTCTTATACACCCTTAATTTCCATTTTACAAAGTAGAACGCTTAAAAAGGAACATTGGCATCAACTGGATTATTCAAAGACCTGGAAATACCAGTTTTGCACCAATTTAGCTCTCTTGGCTAAAGCTATGATTTTCTCTCTTACCATCTCACTTGTTTCTCATACGATAAGCTCTGTGTGCTAATACAGATTTTGTTATACAATTAAGTATCCAAACAAAGTTACAGCATAACTAGTGTAAAACATGAAGTGAAGAAATAGTTTGTAGATAAATCCAGTGTTCCTGTGTTTTAGGCTCTGTGCTTAAATGGAGTTGAACAATGAATGGGAGGCAGAGTGACAGGCAGTAGCACAGTTAGTGGGTGCTGGAGTGGGAGAGGAAAAATCAGAAAATGAAAAATCTGAGAAAGAAGAGCACAACAAAAAGGATGCAACTCATTTCTGCTAAGGAATGAGAGATTTACTTGCTGTTCTATACCAAATTTACAGCAATAAATAGAATTTAATTTCTAATAAAACGGTTAAAATACAAACTTACAACTATTTCCACGATCTCTGATGTACAGCCAGTGAATTCCTGTTGAGTTGGTTGCTCTTTCATTAAAATCATTGGGGGATGTGGTGGAATTTGCAGAATATTTAAAGCACTTTACAAGGACCTATTTTGAATTGAAGCAGTTAACAGTCCACAACAAAACGTATACGTGATGTGAAAAACTTACACTAATCACTTTCCCTATTACTCTATTTGCTATCAGGATAATTTGAGGTGCAGCACACAAGTGTACTAAAGTACACTGAGACTTGAGGTGAATGGTACCTAATGGGGAAGGGAGTAGTCATCCCCAGTGAACCTTATCATGCGAAGGTGTATATACAGTTACAAAACACATTTCCTTTCCAAGATTACTAATAATAAGTTTACAGTGTGCTTGTAATATATCCAAGGTCATGTGGCCAATTATCGTTCTTCCCTCTCGAATTACAAAACACATCAGTCAGAAGCTGGCAGGAGCTGGGACATGTGGCATCTCAAACAGGCATAAGCTGCTCAGCTCCCACCTGCGCCTGGACCTCCTCGGAGCCAGGACCGGTCCCTGAGTCCTGCTGAGTTCAGAGCCTGTGAGCTATGAATTTGGGCACCCTTCTCAAGATGCAGCAGCTCCTGTTCCTTCTCTGTACTGCTTACGTGTCAGCCGTATTTTGCTTTTGGCATCCATGACAGGCATAGATCACTGTGGCCCTCCATGTGATTCAGCCCATAAATGTTAGTAGAATCTCAATCTCATACCAAGAGTTACAGCTTTGGAACTGCCACTTTCTTTTAACTGTTTTAATTTTTGAGGTTTTACTCTAATCAGTATATTGTTGCAATACTGCATGTCTTGATATTTATTTAAAATCTCTCACTACATGTGCTCTAGTTATGTCTGAATACTTCTACTAAACACTACTAGAGCTTAATGTTCAGAAATCATAACTTTGGACAATATACAATCTAGCAGAATCCTTCTGCAACAACTTTATTGATTATTATTATTTAACAATGCCCAAGCTTTTTGCATTTTTTGATCCCACATATGATACAAGATTAAAAGGGATGTGATTCCTCTAAGCAGACATTCATATGGAAGGAGAAGGTCCTTCCCTGTTCCAGCATCAGTCACACAGTCCTGCCCCTCCATTGGATCTTCCTCTGTGCTGGGACACGATCACGCAACTGAGCAGTAAAGCAGATCAGGGTTAAACTTAACTGATTTTCTTTTGCTGGTCTAGCTGTAACCCAATCTAGTTTGCCGCGGAGCCTTCTAAATGCTTTTACAGGCACAAAGAAGGACAGGGCACAGGTGTGAAAATGAGCAGCTTACAGCAGAAACAGAACTGTGTTTCTCAGCCCCACTACAGTCTTATCTTGATCTAATCATGAAACTATGATACTACTCTACTGAAATTCAGCTTATAAATTAACATATTGGTGAGCATGGCTGAGTAACAATCAGGCTTTTAGTCGCTCACAAACTGTACAAGCAGGATCAGACAAATGTGCGTGTGATCCTTCTGTTTTATCAAATCATAGCATATGTAGATTGATGTATTTTATGCTTACTGTAAGGTCAAAACCATCTGAAGAAATTAAATGAATCTCAAAAGACACAGTGTCAGATTCTAGAAATTGCTATTCGTGACCCAGATTTCCTCTGAAAAATTCCTGGAACTCACCCTTGGCCCAGTTTTCCCAGCATGTGCTTCCTATGTCCTTCTTTAGGTACGTCCTCCCACTGTTTTTTTTTTCCTTTGTTTTGTTTTAATGTTAACATCATTACGGTGTTTGAAATGGTCAAATCACGAGAAACCTTACAAGTGAGTTAAACGTCTGTTCTCTGAGATTATACAGTGGCAGAATGTGGAATTAAACCCAGATGCTTCGTTTAGTCTTCAGCCTGGTTGATAACAAAAGAGGGTTTGATATTTTTTCCAACCCTTATCCAATTCCTCCCCATAATCACTGAAACATGCCTTTTGTGTAACTGTTGCCTGTTACTTTAAGCTCAGCCTAACTTCAGTTACTGTATCCTTCATTCAATTACAACTGTTGGGAGCATCAGCGGGACCTGCCCTTACTCTCTAATACCGGGTTATGTAATCAGATTAAAAAGCCATCTGCAGCACAAACTGAAACTGCGGTATAATCATGTTCCCTGGCTCACGCAGAACTTTGGCTTACACCGGATCTGTGTCTTCTCAAATCATTCACTGACCTCCCCGCTACTCTTCTGCTTCTTTCTGCAAGCTGAAAACACGCCGTAATTGATACGGCCGAATATTTCCACGATTAAATCACCACGCTCCGCGTACAGCCAGCTCGGATGCCGCTTCGGGGATCTCAGGGAATATTCACCACGGTTTGAAAGCGAAGCGGAGCCTCGCTGGTCGGTGCGTGCGCTTTGAATGGAAACAGGTCAAAGTTTGCTGCCTCTGTCACCGCGCTGCCGCCAGCTGAACTGTTAAATGGCCTCACGTCAGCGTCCCTTGATCAGTTTGGTGAAGTCTGGAAAATAAAAATACTTTTGTCATGTCTTCAGTGTTTAGCTACTGTTGTGCACGGCGAGGTCTTAGTTCATAGTTAGTGAAAGCGCTAGAGAAATCTGAGGTGTTTTTGGTTGTCAGAGCCACCTTTATTGGACTTTTTGTAGTTCAAGTCGCCTTTATTAACACAGGGACCTCTTAAACGCCCAGGCTCGAGACTTGCCCCGCGCGCTGCCTTTGTCCTCACAGACCCGTGCTGCGGGAGGCAGCCCCGGGACCGCGCGTGCCCCAAGGCAGCCCTAACAAAGGCCTCCGCGCTGCCCGGGGGCCCAACGCGAGCCTCCGGGGGAGAGAAACCGAGCCGGGAGAAGCGCCGGGAGGCGCCGCCATCCCTCATCCCTCATCCCTCAGCCCCCGCCTTCCCGCCTCTGGCCCCCCGCGGCCTGCAACCGCCGCCCGCATTTCAAATCCCAACGGCCGCACGGCCGGGGAGGAGCGACCCGCAGCAGCGGGGGAAGGGAGAGCGGCCTTTTAAGAGCGGGGCCGAGCCGCCGCCGCCGCCGCCGCCCCAGCACGGCGGGCCCGGCCTCCCGGCGGCGGGCAGAGGGGGGGGGGGCCGCCCGGAGGGAGGGAGGGCCGCGGCCAGCGCGCTCGGCGCCTCCGCAAAATGGCCGGCCCCCATCCCGCCGCGGGGCACGCCGGGAGTTGTAGTTTCCCCGGCGTCTCCACGCGGCGGGGGCGGCGGGCGGCGGGACTGCGTTTCCCGTGGCGCCCCGCGCGGCCGAGGGCGGTGCGCGGCGGCGGGCAGGTTGCTGTTGTTACATAGGAAACAGCTGAAGAGTCCCCACATGACGGAGGGGGAAGGAGGAAGTGGGGCGACCCGCGGGGCGACGCCGACACTCCGGTAGCCGCGGGGGGCTTCGGCGCTCGGGCGGCACCGGCCGGGAACGGGAGCGGGGGAACGGGAGCGCCCCGCCGCGGGGCTGGCGCCGGGCATGAACGGCTTCGCCCCCGAGGAGGTGACCCCGCGGGGGGCCGACCCCGCCGCCGCCGCCCCGCTGGGCAGCGCGGGATCCGCCGCCGAGGTACCTCCGCCGCCACCGCCGCCAGCGCCGCCGGGGCTGGCTCCGGGCTCGGCCGCCGGTGCCGGTGCTGGTGCTGGTGCCGGTGCCGCCGCGGGCTCGGCGGGCGCCGCCGGTGCCGGCGGCCCCGGGGCCGGGCAGCTGTGCTGCCTGCGGGAGGAGGGCGAGCGCTGCGGCCGCGCCGCCGGCAACGCCAGCTTCAGCAAGCGGATCCAGAAGAGCATCTCGCAGAAGAAGGTCAAGATCGAGCTGGACAAGAGCGTGAGTCACGGGCCGGCGGCACCGGGGCGAGCCCGGCCCCTCTCGCCTCTCCCCAACAGCTCGCTTCCCTCCTTAAAGTTCTGCCTTTTTTATTAGTGATTTTCTTTCCTTTTTTTTCTCTCTCTTTCCTCCAGCGGCGTGGCAGCCTCGTCTCACCCTCCTCTTTTTTTTTTTTCCTTTTTTTTTTTTTTTCTTATTTCCTCGTGCCGGAGTTTGCCGGGGTCCCCGGTGCTGCCCCAGCCCCGTTAGCTCGGGGCTGCGGCCGCCCCGCCTCGTCCCGCCGCCCGCACGGCTCCCTCCGGGCACCGCCGCCTGGCAGCCATCGGGCGCGGCACGGCTCGGCACGGGGCTGGGCAGCGGCCCCGGCCCCGGCCCCACACGTGGGGAGCCCCGGCGGAACCAGCGCGGCCCTACAGAGGGGAGCTGGGGGTAAAGCTGCGTGCTGCTTGACCTTGGAGGCGGTGGGAGCCCGGGGGGGGGATATGCGGGGCGAGAGCCGGATTTTTGTCTTCCAAACAGCGTGAGGCGGCTTTTCCTGCTGGCTTCTCTCTCTCTCCTTTTTTTTTTTGTTTTTTTTTTTTTTTTTTTTGCTTGTTTGCTTCGCGATCCCCGAGCCGGAGGGCGGGCTGTACGTGTCTGTGCTGCGCTCCTCGCACCGAGCCAGCCCATTGCAGCGCCTCGCCGCTCCCCGGCCCAGCCGGCGGCAGGGCTCTGCAGCACAGCAACTCCTTCCCTCGGCGGGGTCGGGTGGAAAAGCTCCCTGAGCCCTGTTAAGGGGCTTGCCGAGAGCATATCGCCGTGTGCGCGTTTCTGTCGGACGCCCAGGAGGTGTTTACGCGGATTTGATTGAAAGCTGCGGTGTTGCTCTTTTAGGCGAGACATCTTTATATCTGTGACTTCCACAAAAACTTAATTCAGAGCGTGAGGAATAGAAGAAAGAGGAAAGGCAGTGATGATGATGGTGACTCACCAGTGCAAGACATCGACACTCCAGAGGTAGTTAAACAGTTGCTCTTTCTAATAGTTACGCGAAGCTTGCTCTTACCTACTGCTGAGTCTGCGCAGATCTGCTTTCCCACTCTTACAGCTTTAGTTTGGGGAGCGGGGAAAGGGCTGACTCCTGGTTCACTCCGTTTCTAATACAACCAAAGCTGACTGAGTTTTGCAGTGTATTCTCTGTGTTAGTTGTGCAGAACAGAATGAACAAGACTTTCTAGAATGTTTTTAAGTGTGTGCTAGTTCTCTCAGGTAACTGCTGTTTCCAGCTTCCTCCTTCTGAAGTGATTTGTCTCCACAGTCCTACTAAAAGTTGTGCTTTGCTACGTATTAGCAAAACCTGTCTTTGCAGGGGTTGAAGGGAATTGCACATGATACTTGGGATATAAATGTTTCACTGCCCCATCCCTCCAATCCTTGCCTGTCATACAAAATGTGTTGCAGATGGTTCTTGCAGTTACCCTGTTACCTTAGTCTAACTGAAAGTTTGGTAATAGTAGCTCTTTGTGTTTAGCCCTTGCTGGGGGAAGTGATGTTCAGGGAGCTGTACCTGAAATGAGCTGAGAAGGATGGCACTTTTCCTGCTTGCTTTCTGTGCTGCAGACCAGTGAAACATCACCCGTTACAAAAGTGATCCATAGCTCTCAAATGTTTTCCAATAATATAACGGGAGAGAATGCACCTAGGACTCTCTTCTTCCTACATGTGCTCTGGATTATTTCTGCTACGACCTGTGTGTTAATTTTGAGCAGAGCCTACCTGGTCTCCTCCAAGAGGGATTTTTAAAGCGTTCTTTTGAAATTGCTCCGTAAGTGTTAATTTAATGGCATCCTTATGGTCAGCATCTGCAGACATCAGCAATATAAGTGATGAAACTTAGTACAAGAATCCCTGCCTGAAGGCACATGGCTCCAGTTTGAAGGCTCTGACTAAGAGGATTTTAGGGGATTGAAAGTAGTTCAATGCTGGACTGTGTCTTTTGTCGGTAAACGTGTTGGATCGCTTCTATGAAAGTCCTCTTTAAACCTAATATTCTGTGTGGCTTTAGGTAGCTGTCTGGCAGAGTGGTAATTGCAGCTCTTCAGCGAGCCTGTTTTGTTTTCCCAGACAAGAATAATAAAGTATGATGCAACTGATGGATATCTCTAGAACAAAAAAGCAAGTGTATTTTTAATAGTACTACTGCAGGAAAGAAAGCTGTCAGGGTAGTATTTTTGAGGCATTTCAGCTAGCCATTTGGGCAACAGTAGTATGCACTTCCCATGTGGTCACTATACACCTTTCATGCTTGTTGGCTCTTGACCACTTTTATTTTCAATTGCTATCCAGTTTACTAAGGGAAAAAATATTCTGAGCACCTGCATGGCCTTCCAATTTCCGCCTGAGTTTTGGCCATCACTAGATGTTAGTGATTCCTACCAGGAGGAAGAGGTTTCCACAGTACGGCTGGCTTGAGTACCAAAGGATGCCCATCCTCCTGCATGTAAGGCAGCATTGTGTCACATCTAGCAAGGTTACCAAGTAGGCACTAGCACTGTTGTTGCCTGAAATATTCCATAGTTGAGACTGCTAAGTGGCTTTAAAGTAGAAGTGAATGCCTTAACCGATCTTTAATGCAGGAAGTTTGGAGAATGCTGCTGCAATAGCAACTGACCTAACAGAACTTCTCATTCAGCCTGTTTTGTCAGCTTACTTTCCTCCTCAGTCTTTTGATTTCACTTTCTTTTGCATTGTCTAGGAGGGTAAGCTGTTGGTGGGAGAAGTGACTGTTGTTCAGAGTTTGTGGGATTTAAAACTAAGGGAGTACTGGGTTGCGGTTGTGTATTTATATCCCTGAAAGGAGCTTGTGCAATTCTCTCAACTGTCAACTCACACTGAAAAATAGTTTTGCGCAACGATGCCTGTGCACGTACCTCCTGTGTTGTGCTTATGTAGCAGGGATATGTCTGGAGACCAGGAGCAGCTGTTTTCTTCTCTCACCTCAAGCCAGAGAACTTTGCACTCTAGACTTTTTCTCGGTTATAATGCATGCTGTCTCATGGTACAGCTGTGCTATATCTTGCATGTAACCTGTGTAAAATTTGATGGCTGAAATCTCAGTACAGAGGCATTCTTTGAATCAGATGTTATGTAAAATTTGTTACTGGGCTTTGTGCTATCATGCTCAAAACTGGGAACAAACAGGAAAAAAAAAGAAAATATTAAAGTACAGTAGTGAGTTACAAACACTGTCTGCTGATAACGGGAGGAAGAGCCATGTTCAGTAACAATAAACTGCTCTTAAACTGAACTGGAGTGTTTTTTCTTTTTGCTCGAAGGTGTGGGGTGGAGTTCTGTGTTTTTTTTTTGTCAAAATGAGATCTTCAGAGCTGACAGTCTATGCTTTTGTATGCGTGAGATCCTAAAATGTTGAGAGGCAAGCTATTAATAAGTGAAACCTTATCAGTAACGTTAGATTGCTTTCTTCCCCTTTCCTCATTTTCTTCTAGGTTGATTTATATCAGTTACAAGTAAACACACTTCGAAGGTACAAAAGACACTTCAAGCTACAGACCAGACCAGGACTTAACAAAGCACAGCTTGTTGAAGTACGTATGAGTGTTTGTTCCATAATAGAGAATGCAACTTGCTATGGCATGTGTGTTTCTTCTCTCTACAATATGATCCTTGCATAAAGTGCATGTGTAATCTGGATTTTATGAGAACAAAACGGAGCAGCTTATCTAGCTTCCTTCATTGGCTGTGGCTCCTGAGCCAAGTAAATCAAAAGTAAAAGTTCTTTCCAGAGGAGGGACTGTTAACTTTAGGAAGGAATGTATGCTGCTTAAAAACACAAAGTGCTGAGTTGAACAGTAAGGTGATCTGCATCTCTCTGAATATCATAGAATCGTGGATTTATAGCCTGTGCATCAGTCACACCTTCAGCTTAAGAGTCCTGCTGACAATAGTTGGAAACTGAGAGGTAGCAATGAAATACTAGTAAGGTTCAAGCTTAGCTTTAAAACCCTAGTTAATATCTACATACGTTTCTATGTAGAAAGTACAGAAACCTGAAAAACAGACTTCTATTGATCATTAATTTCTATTAATTAAAAACTGGATTCTTTTGTCACAGAATGGAACTTTATGAATTTTTTTATCATTAATATTTCTAAAAGTGATGAAGCAGTGACCACAGCCATGTGTATCTTTACTGTATGGGAGTGCAGTTTTAAAGGAACTCTTCTGCACTGCTAAGATGCAGTTACAGACTGCTGATATAAATACGTGGAAGCACTGGTGACCCTCTCAGGAGGGAAGTACAGCTGCCACCTTTTCAGTTTTATGCAGTAATGCTCAATTGTACTTCAGTGCAGACATTTTGTTGATCTCTTTACAAAGCAGTGTGGATTAAAGCCAAGGTTCTTAAATGTATGAGAGATCTCAAGGCCAAGCTGTAAAAGAACAATGCTGCTGCTGCTTCTATGAGTAAGAATTTAAAACCAGTTTGGTGTTTTCTTGATGTACAGCTAGTTCTTGATTTAGCAGGACTGATTTGAAAAAGCACAAGTGATTTTTTTTTTCCCCGTAAATCTGGCATTCCTAAGGGTCTGCTTTAGGTACATCTCATGAGATGTTTGCAATAGCGTATTCTTCTTGTGCTGCTTCATGTGAATAGGCAAAGCTTCTGTCACGTGCTTTGACTGACCTACTGGTCTTTGTGAGATATAGCCACAGAGCTTCCTTACTTTATAGTCCATATGATTTCTTGTAACCTACCCTAATGTACAATGGTCAATCTGCTAGCTGTTATGCTGTTACTTAAAACTCCATGTTAAAGGGCTTTGTCAAACTGACTTTTTTTTTTCAAGCGGGGTTTGAAAAGCTTTCTAACTTGCTAATTGTTTTAAACGCTTGTACCTTGTGGTAGTTCAAAGAGCAGTCCCATTCTCCTCCCTTCCTCTTGCTAATTTTAGTCCAAAAAAGTGTTCTGCAAAAAGCCAGAGAACAGACTGGAGCAGTCAGTCAATTTGAGTACTTATAAAGCTGACAGTCCATTTTGATGAAGAGAAAAAAAAAACTTCTGGAATTACAGAAGTGACTCGAACTGTAGAAGTTGACATTTTTGTATGTATACCATGGTGAATTTTTATCACTGACAGCTCTGTTTTGAAGAGTTGAATGTTCAATAATCAGTCTTGAAAATTCTTTTATCGGATCTTGCATTTTTCTATATGATACAGGCTCCCCTTCAGCCTGAGTAATGAGTAGTAGCCTAATTTCTGTGCTGTAGTTTTGTTGATATTCAATAGTCATTACACATTCTATAGGATTCAAGCACTGACTACATAGATGTAATGATACTCCTTTGCTTGTTGTGAGAATTGATTATTTTTTTCTGACAATTTTCTGTGCATTTTACTTTGGAAATTAGGGTACAATCTGCTGTATTTGTTTCAGAGTTCTCAATAAAATGGTTCCTATCCTAACTTTTGTATGACTAGTAAAGACTTTTGAAGGGAGGTGGGGTTTCCTTTATTAATTTTAAGCTGTTTGATCAAGCTCTTAAACTTTCTTTAATGTAGTCTATTTAAATCTAAATCTTCCGTTTCTGCATATAAAAGTGGTTATTTAATTTCCTTGCATTCTTCCTTTGTAGATAATTGGCTGCCATTTTAGGACAATTCCAGTGAATGAAAAGGACACCTTAACATATTTCATCTACTCAGTGAAGAATGACAAGAACAAACCAGATCTAAAGATGGATAGTGGTGTTCACTAGGCAGAAAAGGTTGGGACTGAGACTCACGCTGCAAATCAAAAGACTGAGGGTTTTTGTTGATATGCAAAAGCTTTCTTTGTAACTTTTTCCTCCCCAGAGAGTTTCTCTGTTTTATTTTTCATAACCTTGCTGATTTGTTTGAAAACCATCTCTTATGAAACAAACTTCCTCAGCAAACTATTTTAAATAAATATCACTGATACTGTTGCTCAAGTGGATGTGTCTAACTTATTTGGTGAGTTACTTATTCTTAATAATTAAGCTTTAATTCCTTATGTAATGATTGAAATTTTTTTTCAATTAAAATCTACCAAGAATACATTTATGAATGTACTTCAAGTTCTCATAATGCAATGCTGTCTTTTAAAAAAAAAAAAAAAAAAGTGGCAGACTTGGCAATAGGTTCTTTTTCCTAAAGTAAAAGGGTTTAAATGACAGTTCCAGTTGTTAGCAGGGCAGAAATTGCTGAATAACATTTTCATTTTCCTCTTTGGAAACAAGAATTGATGCAGCTTTTCTGATTTGTTCATTCATCTTGTCATTGCTCAGATATGTGCTTCCAAGCACTCAGGCCTTCCTGCTCCGATATTAAAAAGGAAAAAAAAAATGCGGTTCTTGAATTTCAAAGCCATAAGTATGGATGAAAAGACTGCTGCAGCTTACTGTGCTGAGAAATCTTCCACTTGGGAAAAAAATCCTGTATCTGCTGACATTTTTTTCCCATTCATCTATGTAGACTGCTGCTGAGAACTTAATTGGAGAACTGCAGACTGAGTTTATGCTGGGTTCATACGGTATCTTCTAATAGGCATGCTGTTTCTTGTTCATTACATGCATTAACTCAGGCCTGTTTAAAAACAAAAACGAATAACACACTGAAACATAAGGTACCATGAGAAATATATATAATTGGCTATCTTAGTAAAGTCTGTGATGTTGAAGACAGGATTATGTATGACTTCTTCGATTTCATTGCTAGTTATTGTGCTACTCTAAATGTGCGGTACATGAAATATTTCTTTCTGTGTTAAACTGAGTGCGTGGGTTGAAGAAAAGGCAGAAGGAGAAGCTTAAAGCAGAGGAGGACATGGCTTCAGTTTGTTCAGTTAGCATTTGTTGCAACTTTTAACCTTATCAGATGTTTAAAGGCTATTTCTTAATTAGGGAAAAATGAGAGAGTATATCTCTGGTCTAAACTGATGGATGTTAATCTTGTGAGTTTTTTTGGGAAAACTACTTTCTTGGCATCACTGCAACCAAGATGCTCCGTTCTGCTATTTTGACCTGTGGCACTCTGTTGCTTAACTGAATGATGATAAACCCTAAACTCAAACTGGCTGCCTTCCCAAGAGCTATAAGTGGCCTAATTTCTTTCACTTGCAGTGTCTTAGATCTTTCCATGTTGAAGTTGTGCAGTGATGGCCTAAGTTCAAACTGGTTAGTGATATCTAACTAGTTGTGGCTAAAGTTGGTATTTCTTGGGAGATGTTTCAGTACCCTTTTCACAGTAGTGTCTGCAAAATTGTTTACTAAATGTTCTTTGCACAAGTTGAATTTGTCATCTTTGAACTGTTAGTTGGAGAAGCAGCCAGGAAATCTGGCCATGAATTGGACACCTGAAGGATAAAGGCTTTTTCTCTCTTACAGCTTACTGTATGGAGGACAGGGATGAATGTTTGCACGTAGGTCTGGCAGGACCTGTAGAAGCTTTTTCAGGAGGGAAGGAGAGCAGGGAGAAACAAAAGCAATTTTCTATAGGGAATTTGTCTTAAAGTAGTAGCCTAAGTGACCCTATCCTGCTGCATGTGGAAAGTGGCAAAACTTTTTTTTTCCAGCAGATTGTGGATTTTTCCAAGTCAGTAGTGGTGGAAGGGGAAGTAACTGAAAACCACTTACTGACTTTACAACCTAGCTGTGTATCTGCCTCAGTTCTTGTTGCTCCTGCTCTGGAAAGCTATGGATGATAGGCATATGCAACATGATTTACACAGGAACTAGACGGCATGACCAGCAGGAGCTGCTTGCACTTACTACTACTAGAAGTTTATAGAGGACTTTGCACAAGAGTGGATACGATATGTTTTCTTAGCAAAACGCTGACTTTGGATATTTCAACTGTGAGTTGCCAGATTATTTTTTCCTTAATTGATTATTTGGTAGGAAGCCCAAATGACTCAGGAATAATTACACAAACCAGGCTTAAAAAGCCTAGTGAAACAAACTGTTTGTTTAACACCCAGTAGCCTAAAAATTACTTGGCAAATGGTACATGCAGATTTACTTGAGACATTTATTATTAGCTATGTATAATCAAGCCACTGCTACCCCTATCCAACCCTTGTTTACTAACAGAAAAAGGCATTGATGTTTCATATGGTATGTGAAATAAGTTTGGTACTCTGATGCTAGCAGTTTTCAGTGTAATGTAAAATTATTAGGTTAACAATATACTGATTTGAGGGGGTAAAAATAGTGACCTCAGTACTACATGCTTTTCATGTGGCTGACTTGATAGCTAAAGAGTTACCATTTGTAAGGCAGTAAGATAGTTTACTGCCTCTAAGCCTGGCTTGTTCAGATGGCCACTGTTAAACTTATAAGCGGCCATAAATTATTGGCTACTTTTCTCTGATACTGTAAACAGTGCCAGCAGGTATTGAGAAGTAACTGTATATCTATAGGCTAGATCACAATAACTCTTAAATTAAGATGATTACTTCCAATATTTGTAGCTACCTCTGTTTTCATTTACCCAACTGTTTCCCTACAGAGTTATCCTAAAAATAAAAAGCTGGGTTTTTAACTTTAATTCCCAGGTACTGTATTTCAAATGAGGCTTGATCCAAAAGCTGCTTAAGTGAGTATTTTTACGTTGCCTTAACTGACCCTGTGTCAGTCTGACTTTCTTTCTGAATATATGTGTGTGTATATATACGTGCTATCACTGCTGTTTTAGTATTCTAAGAGTTCAATGTTCATCCTAATTTAAGATTTCATATGCAGCTGAAAAATTAGACATAATCATCCTCTACATGTACTTTACTACATATGAATTTTAACTTTTTTTCGGTGGAATTTTCAAAGATGAATGGTGTGAGTTTGTGAGTTATGTTTTTATTTTTTTTCCAAGATGGCCAGGGAGAAGGTGGGAACCTACATATGGAAGTGCTAGGTACTGAATAGTGTCAGCTTAAACCAACATTAACTGCATAGCAGCAATAAAGCGATAGGAAGCTGCAATGCAGTAGATTCCTGCAAGAGTTGTTCTTAACCATGTGAAGGCTTAATTTTGAAGCTCCTTCATAAAAACTATTTGAGAATGTTGCGCTTATTAAAAAGGTAGGCTTTTTGCTGGGACCTGAATATTAAGACTATTATGCACTTGTACAGTCTTTCACATGATATATGGAGCTAATTAACAGCTACCAAATTCAAAAGAAGAACTTCTTACATATTCCAAAAAGGTAAAGAAAGGAAATTTTTCTCCAGTGTAAAAAGAGGTGCTGCAATGTGTTTAGAGAGAGAGGTGTTTTTTTTAAAAAAATTATTTATTTTTGCTTGACATCGGCTTTATTTTTCCCCTTGAAAGTGTTGTTATGCGATTGCAGAATGATGTCTGTTGTCCTCACTGGCAGACTTGATGTTGATCACTCACTGTTGCAGGGGATCACAAAAGATACCTTTGGTCCAAAGAAAATCTCCCTGAAAGAGATTTAGATATTTTAATAATTGTTAGAGCTTTACCGTGACATGCATTTCTATGTTTGTTAGCTTTTGATGGGTTGTATGTGTGATTACTGTGTATATGGGATGCCCTTCCAGCTATGCAAATGCAGCTGTGGGTCTGTATGAAGACACTGTTTCTACCTCTGCTGGCCTGATTCAGAAGTGATGGCAAAAACTCCCTTGGTTGACCAGTGTGCCAGGACCCTAGCATGGTATTTTAGATTTGCGAAGTTAAACTTACAAAATATTATATATTATAAAGAACTTTGGCACGTGCGTGTATTCTGCTTAGTGCAATGTGTCCTGAGAGCGGACCCACAAAGTAGGTCTTCTGTACCTTAAGATGGATGAAGGAAGACCTCCTTGTGTATTTGTATCAAAGTAAGAGGCTTTCAAAGCTCAGGTTAAAGCTGGAAACCCGAAGTGTGCTTCAGGGTGAGGGCACTATATCTGGTTTTATGTAGAGTGAAATATGAAAAATTTACTTAAACCGTGCTCTTAGTTTAAATGTTTAGATTTCTAGCTTTAGGAGTCATTCTCACTCATTTCAAATCTAGTCCGCTACAGGAGTATGGACAAGTTATCTTTTATTGGACTTAAGGGACTTGAGAAACTTGGGTGACAAGAGGAGCTCGTATAAAAAGTTATTTTTGCTTGCCTATATAAAGCCATCACATTATAATGTCCCTGGAGTATTAAGAAGTTGTGAAGCGTTGATGTTTTAATCTAAATTTCTTGAAGAAAAGACATTGCTGGAAAGCTGAATGGAAATAATCTCTTAATATATTTTATGTCTTCAAACTAGTACAGGCTGGTGGTGTTTATTGACTAAATATTAATTTTATTGAGATGCACATTCTTTCTGTAAAACAACAACAACGAAAACACATTCCATGAGATTTTCTGTTTTGCTTTGTCAACACTGTCAGCCAGCGTGCAAAGCGTTGGCTAAATCTCCAAATCTTTTTCCACCCTTGCAGGCATTTGCAAACCTATTCTCCCCCTGTTTGCTTTCCTACTTTAAACAGCTGTCTTTACAGAATCATTTATTCAGCCGACATATATGCACATGCCTTGGAATAGTAGCATAACTCTTTATTGGCTAACAGAAATCAAATGGCTTTGTTTATGGTCCTGAAAACATCTTCATTGCAAACTGCTGTGAATAAGGATTTGTAGTTCATGTTGTTAGTTTAAACAGTTATTGGCAGAAGAGTCAAAAGCTGGGTGATTGCAATGCTAAATCCCTTCCCAATGGCATTTGCAGGCTTACAAAGTATGCTAAGCATGTCCCAGGTGAGGCCCTGAAAAACAAGAATTGAAAACTGCCAGTGTGCTAGGTAATTGGCTATATCTTGATATAGTTTCAAACCACCTCAAGTGATGTGTTTCTTTAACACGGCAGCTTGTTCCTCCAGTGGACACTGTAAAGCGGTGGAAATATAATGGGTGGCTGTACAGAACTCGGCAAGTTTCTATGAACTGAGCGTAACCTTACTTTGGACAGCAGAGCAGTTCCTTGAAGTTGCAGTAACAGACAGTCTCACAGCCCTTCCCTTCCCAAAAGTGATCCTGCAGGCTTCCACCGATTTGTCGAAGGTTCTCCATGCCTTTGGGGATGCTGTGGCAGTTGTGGTCCTTCAGAGCCCTTTTGTAACAGGAGGGACGCCGGGAGGGGGCCGTGTGGGCACCCAGGAGAGTGCTCAGCAGGAGCAGAGCCCAGAGCATTTTCATTTTTGCAAATCTTCCCACGGCAGGAGTGCTAAAGAGAAATGAGGTACGTGACACAGGTATAGGTGTTGAACAGGTCTTTTCCCCAGTCTGTTTTCTGGCTCACATTTTTCTGTCTTTCCTGTGAACTTCTGGAGGTTTGAGCCTCTTTCTCCTAGGATGTAAATAATATTGCCATGGAATTGATATTCATTACTTTCTATACAACTGTGGGAATCCTTTCTCTGGGAATTGAGGCTTCTGTTGCTGGCAATTTTGTTGTTGCTTTGGCCTCTCACCTTGAGAAAATTGCTTTGAGCTGTTCGTGTTCTCTCAGCAGTGTAAATGCATGTATTGGTGGCTACCAGCGCGGGGGAAATGTTCGTGGCTATCATTGCCTTCCTGGTGATTTCAGCTGTTTGAGACTGTTGAAATGAGTAATTCGCATGAAATTAATACTATCTTTCCCCCACAAAAGTTGTGGAAAAACTGTCTGAGCCAGACTGCTGTCCCAGACTGCCTGAGAAACTGAAGTGCTATATGGCCCAGGCAGCCAGAGCCCTGCAGGGCTGTCAGGTGCTGCACCCTTGGCAAGGACTGCACTGCAGGCTCTGGTGGGGTGCAGCATTACTGAGAAGTTTTTTTTAATCTATCTTGGTACTGAAAACTACTTAGCTGAGTCTTGCTACAAGAGGTCATTATAGTTTAATTGACATTGCTTTTTAAATGATAGGATAAACTATTCCTTGCAGATCTGCTGTTGGTGATGAGGTTTCCCATCATCTGTGTGAGCTTACTTAATGTCAGCTGTGCTTTTCTGGGCTGCTTTGCACAGAGGCTGTGTCACAAAGCTTTGGGTAAGACCCTTGAACTTGCATTTGCTTTTCTAAGTCCTTTTACTGGTATTAGGATTGAGAGGTTGGTTGGCTTGACTTTTTTTACTGCTTTTGCCTCATGCTTGAATTAAAGAGACCTGATATCTCTGAATTTAAAAATGAATTTTGCTCTGAAACCTCACCTAAAACAATGGTCAGGTCTGTGTAGCTAGCTCTCCCTGTGAGCGTTCCTAACTCTATTTGTGGTAGCAGCAAAAAAGATTTTGTTTCATCGCATTGGCACTTCAGAGTTGGTTGCCCTTTGCTACAACACTATGGGCTAGTTCAGGTCTGTCTTGTGTGGCTGCAGAACAGAGCACTCTAAACTAATCCAAAACCAGGAATAAAACAACATCTGAGCAAAGACTTTCAAGTCTCAGGTTAAGGTGGCAGAGCTTTTATCTAGATAAAAGTGTCACGTACAGAGGTCGCTAAGATAATTGAGTCCTGCTTGTGATATTTTGTAGAATGGTTGAGGTAACCCTTGAAAAACAAACAATAAGCTTTTAAACATAGTAAATTTACTGTATTGGTGGTATTTATCTTTTTTCCTGCATAGTTACATAACTACTTTAGATTTCTTGCTGACTTTACATGATATGTTAGAGATAGTTAAGAAAATATGGGAATTCAAATTTATTAATAAGTGGCCAAAGTATTAAGGAATATGACTAAGCTCTTGTGTATTTTTTAACTTCTGTCATAGAAACAAAATTCATTCAATGATTCCTTTTACTTCCTGTGAACTCGTATGTGAACTTTTGAGGAGAAGACTCCATAAACTACTAGTAATGGAGCCGTAGGGATCTATTTTTAAATTGCCTTGGAGTGCGGTATTAAATAACGTACTGTCTTTAGTAGTTTTAGGCCTCAAAACTACTTCTCAAAGTAAACATTGCTCTAACTTTGCTTTATGTTTTTTTTCAGAATCAGGTAAAGAATCATTATAATAATGGTTTTATTTTGTAGGATTACAAACACTGCAGTTTGAGGGTTCTACTAAGGGACGTCTAATACTCAGAGGAAGTTTGTTTGTACTATACCTTGATAAATGCCGACGTCAGGAATACAATTTAACATTTTTCTGTTCAAGTAATTGAACTTCATTATGAAAGTATTTAATGGAAGAAATGTTCCATGAAAGATAAATTCAGGAAGCAGAGGTTTCTGTGCCTGTTTTCTGTGATTGGATTATTCTATCAGTTCTTCCCCTGAGGATGAAGCATTTATATCTTGCTCTTGTGCACATTTTTTGTTCTTAATAATTTGGATGAGCTTTCTCTACATGGAGTTTAGCTGGAATGCTCATTTGATTCTGTTGCCAGCTGCTGATCAGCTCAAAATTCATAGGAACATATTCTGTCCTGAAAATGGACAGATTTTCTGTAGACTGTCAAATTACTGGATTCAGAAATCATGATCTACAATTTAGGATACCTCAGTACCCACTTTGGAGTATAACAAGATAGTGCTATGGTGCATTGTTGAGACGGCTGATATGGATAGCTGTCAAAATTGGTATTAGCAGAGTCATGTGCCATTGAGCTATGGACAGACAACTTCACTAACAGGTCAGTTATGCATCTTATCTGCTCAGCATTGCTGTTTTTCAGAAAAATCTTTTCTTAAATATTTACTTTTTTTTTCCAGTTAGTAAGTGAAAGGAAACTTTCAGTCAAAAGACCTTTCTTCAAAAGGTTATTCCTTTACAGTGAGAGAATGGTGCCTATTCGCAGATGAAAGATTGCCAAGGAACTGGAGTATTTCATCAATTCCCTGCACAGGATCAGTGGCGATGAACTCAGCAGATCTTTCAGAAGCAGAATTGTTTTTTCCCCTGACAAACTGCTGCAACCTCTTTTTCTGACTATGGTTTCACAAATGATTGAATGTTACTGATTGCTTAGTTAAATAGCAGAGCTAGTAAGTACATATTCATTTGAAAATGCATGTCAAAGACCTTATCTGCTTTTGCATACTATAGAAGCAGTTTTTTCTCATAAAATAAATCTGGGAAATTTGAATAAATCCAACTGCAAAAGGGACTCAAAAATCACTGCCAGCAAACAGTCTTACATTTATGTAAAACCTTCTGAAAAAGTAGTAATGCCAGTTATGCTCAGCCTGACCAGGTTCTCTATCCAGATTATATCTTTTCAAATTCTAACGGAGAAGTAAAACCATCTACAAATATTTAAAATGATCTCCGTGCATTTGCTAAGGTCTGTTTTAAGAAATTACTTCTCTGATTGCTTTGACATGGTGTAAGTGAAGTTCAGAGAAGTTCAGCTGTGAAAACAAGTGCTTTGAAAAAAATTAGAATTTTATGTAGAAGAAAATGTTTTGTTTGGGACTGAGAGCTGTGAGTCAGGAACCACCACTATCCCTGTTCGTTCACGCGAGAGTGTTTGAATTGTCCTGCCAAGTGATTTGGCACCATCTAGCTTATGGATCTGCAAGGAGCAGAGGTAGTCACAAGAAGACCAAACAGAATAACCCAGGTTTCAGCATCCATGGCTGAGAACTACAGGGTAGTATTTCATGAGAATAGAGATGCACTTTCAATGCCCCATGATATTAGTAGGAGCTCAGGTGCTAGCAATAGAGACAGACATAGGGAACACTGAGAAATGGCACAGAGATGCATATTTCAGCACATCTAGAGATCCTTCCAGTTTGCAAAAAGATAAATATTTACACTTTTGTCTGTCAGCTATTATATATACCTTTCAGAGTTGATATTCTTGTCTATGGCTCTCCAGTTGCCTAATTCTGAAAACAGCAAATACTCTAATCTAACTGGTACTGTCTTGGTGTGTGATCTGTTTCAGTCAGTCCAGTGGCAGGTGCTGGGTTAACAAGTTGGCAAATTGTGCTTTAAAAGGTGAAGCTTTTTATTTTTTGACATATAACTTATACGTTGCAGTCTCGATGTGCATTGAGGTCAAGAGCTAAAAGTACTTATTCAGAATAAAATGTCTTTTATCTTTTTTTTTCATTTGTCAGGTTTCTAAGTCAGAAACACCTGTAAAGAGCCAAACTTAACATTTAATATTTAGGTGTTAGTGCATTATAGTTAGGTTTATTAATGCATTCATAAGAAATCATTACACAAGAACTTCATAACTGATATTAAGAACTTTCTTCCATTAAAGAAGTCTTCAAATCTGTTTTGCTTGAACAGTTGGCGCATTGTGAGGACAGCAGCTATTCCACTAAGGATGAATTCAGTGAATTACTGCTTTGTAATTCCCATCAATACTATGATTCTTTCAAGAAATTGAGTTCTCATTAAAACCCATTTAGTTTTCTTAAAGACAGCAATTCATTGTGAACACACCTCTCTCCACATTCACCAACTTTGCAACAATATTGAGTACAGGCAGGCAATATAGTATGTTTAATGATTTCAGATGTTAATATATAACATCCAGCTTTAAAGAGCAAGATAGGGAAAGAGTTATCTTTAGCTGGATCATATCGATACATCTCTCTTGAATAACATCTTTTGCCTACAACGTATCTGATTTTTCCCAAATCTTCTGCATGTTCCCATATATATTTCTAATTCTGTAGTCTGTAACTAGCACCAGAAGAACAAGTGCACAAGGATAATTTCAGGAGCACGACATACCTTTTTCTTCTGCTTCACTCTTTCACTTTCTTGGCAGCTGTGTCTTTTCAGATAGACACAGAGAGCTAGAGCTAGCAGGGGTGAGAAGAGGGAGGGCTGACGGGAGATGTGGGACAAACAGCCCTTTGTCTGTCCTGACTTCTGCCTGTGAGTGACACACTCCCTTCTCCAGCGAGGGGCCAGAGGATGGGCTTCAAGAACTGCCTCATTCAGTCACTGCCAACCTAGACAAGAAAAAAAAAAAGCGAATGTATCCTTTCCAGCAGGAAACTATTAGTTCATCCAGGACCTGATGGCAAGGTGTCTCCTCAGAGAGCAAAGCATAACATCCAGCACAGGGAGAGGGAAAACGCCCTGCAGAATACGTGCGTCCTGCTGTGCAGCCAGAACAGGCGTGGGGCTGGTGGGGGGAGTAGAGTAGGGCACGGAGCTGATGTGCTGTTTGCATTGAGCAAGACCCGTGCACCTAGCCAGCAGTCTTATGCAATTCCTGACTTCAGGAATCTGTTTTTCGAAAATGAAATAATCAAGAACTGTAATTATTTTAACCAGGCTTTTTGTACAGCACACTATGTGACACTGTGCATTGAGTTCAATACTGGCCAAACTTTTAATTAAGAGGTAAAGTGAACAGTATTTCAGAGGAAGATATTTCAGACTAAAAATGCAAATCAAATCATTGGCTATCACAAGAACACAACTTGAAGTCCTTGAATGGAGCTGAAGTATTATGTATTAATGAGAAAAAGTCTCGGGGATGAAGTCTGGGGTGTTGTCAGTGTCCTTACATTTCTGTTGCAATTTAGGCCCTCCTTTTGTTGTGGTCATGCTGGCTCTGTTTTGTCATATGAATAGACAAGTAAGGTTACACCTTAGATGTCAACTAGCAATTTTTTACGCTTCTAGTCTGCATTATTTTTATTCTCTTGTAGCTAGAGTTTTTCTCTGTTGGGCTGCTTTTAATACAGAGGTTTGTTACAAGTACAGAAACATACCTCTGCTCAGCAGCTTCAATATACAAATTGAGGTCTTGGTGCTTGTGTTGAAAACCGCTTAAACCTGCATGTGCCTTCTGGTGGTGGTCACAGCCAGCAGGGCATTCCCTCTTTTTGCTGGAGAAGGGCAGCTGGGTCAGCAGGGAGCAGGACATATGCTTGTACCTGTACAGGACATCAGGGTGACAAAACTCCTCGTGCTGGCTCCGCTTCTTTGCAGTAATTCCTTTCCAGCATGGATCTTTGCCCTGGCAGCCCGTGCTCTAAATGAAATTATCCTAATGCCTCTGTGGAAGGAGGAAACTTTCTCTCTCCTGATGTTCCTTCAGCACAGAAACTGGGAAGTAAATTGAGATTGGGAGGGAGCAAAGGTTTTAGGGAATCTGCGGGGTGAGGTGCAACCAAAGACTACATTGGCTGCTGTAGGAGCAGCTCTCTGAGGTATGAGAAGTAGGGTATGTTACAGGACAATGCATTGAAGGGTAGGGCAGCCTGTGATGCTGTTGGCTTGGGAGAGAGCAAAGTGCAAAGCAATGTTACCAAATCTAAATTCTTTCTCAAGATGCAAGAGCACTGTTAGGAAATCCTGCTTTTTCACCCTCCTTGATCTGTGTGCGTGCACACAATGGACATGGTAATTATCAATTATGTTCAATTTGTCTAGAGAGCCTTTTTTCAGATGCCTACATCATCCCTGCTCCTGTCCAAAGATGTATGTCAAAGTAAGGTGCAAAATAGAACTGTTCAGAGGGGGCAGTGACAAGGTCATAACAATAATCCATAGGGAAGAAGTAGTTCTTAAGGGAGAAAGGCCCCTGGCAGCATGAGGAGACAGAAAAGGTAGCAATGAAATTCAGCTGCAAAAGGGTGACTGCCTCCAGTATACAGCATCACTCTAGAATAAACTTACGTAATGTGCCCTGGAAAAATAATCTTTGCTTTTTGAATTTAAGTACTCAGCATTTTATATGTGCTTTGCATTTTTAATGCAAGCCACACAGGTTTAACTTTTTTTCTGTGAACAAAAATCAATTTGCATTTTGTTGCATTCTCGATGTCAACATCCAGCTTTTTGCAGTCTGACAGAGAAGAATACCAATGTTTCTCCTCTTACATTAAATCCTCTTAAAAGTTGCCACTTAAGCTATGAGTCAGACAGGTCATTTAATACATACAGTTCATATGAGGAACCTCTGAGCCTGATTTTGCTGGATGATGCAATCTAAAGCCTATACCTGAGGATTGTAAATGACTGTAGATGTTGTGGGGATGTATAAAGACCTTGGAGACTTCATGCTGGTGGTAAAGACAGTGCCAGTACAACTAAGACATTAAGTGCTGTCATCATTTGCTACAGAATGACAGTAGGTAGGGTGCCTTATAGTCAGTTTTCAGCGTGCTGGATTTTTAAGCAACAATAAGTCTTACATGCTCATTTCACAAATACACGTAACACAAACATCATAACTTGCGTTGTGCCTTTCGTGTCACCCTTCCCATGTCTCAGCATCTATAATGTCAAACAAACAGTATTTGCAAATGCATTTTCTGTGCTTTTACTTAGTGTAACTTTACAAAGCTTTTGCTTAGTGTAGCTTTAACCAAGGATGCTTTTTTTATCCTTTGTTCTGTTGTTGATTGTGTTCAGAAAACATCTGTGCTATTAGATATTCTACTATTGCCTTCACAATTCCCACATCTGGCAATTTACTTTATACCTGGTACCTGCATTAGCCTTTGAGTTTTCTAGACAACAGTTTGTTGCTTGTTCCGAAGAAATCAGGGCACAATAGTTGTTGATCATGCGATTGTTTTGTCTCTTGCCTTTATCATCAGATGTCGCTTTATTTCCAGTGGCTGTTCTCTGTGAAGTCCCAGAGCCTCTCTGTTTTCTCTCTCAGTAATTTTTGACTTCCTGTTATTGCTATTGGTTTTCTCAACTTCTTCTGCAGGCTGCAATCTGTGCTTGGTTAAAATATGAGACAAAGCACTGGTCTAATCAAAGGCATCTTTTAGTGTATTTCCTCAGATCAATTCTCTATTGACATGCTCAGGCTGTTGCTGCTTTTCTATTAATGCAGAGAGGATGCAATACAGTCAGAATCTGCTGATGATATGAACTGTCGATTCCAGACATGCCAAGTAAGTTAATATTGGATGTGTGTGTGTCTACGGCTTGGTGTTTCAGAGAGGCAAATGAATCTGAATATATTATATTCTCTAAATTACTGTAAATTGGGAAAGTATTCCCAGTAAACAGCTATCACAGATGCACTGGTTGTCTGATACACAGAAGTACATGCCTGGTCTGATTCTTTGCTGATTCGAAATGTTGCTGTGTGTGGTGGTGTTGTTGGTTTCTTACTGCTTCGCTAGGAATTAGTTGTTGATACTTCAAGGTGCCTGGCCTTGAGGGTGTGGAGCATTCTGCAGCTGCTGGAGTGGGCTGGTGCCAGGAGTCTGAAAGAAAACAGGGAGAGATACCTTTGCCTCTATCACCTATGCTAATATTTCTGTAGTTAAAGGAAAAAAAAAAACTCACACACAGAAGAATTTACTTATAAGATCTGACCTAATTTTCCTTAATCACTACTAAAGATATTATAGATCACCACACTGGCTTTTGAAGCCTTTGACCATCCCCCTGCCTTTTGCGTGTTGCAGAATAGCTTTGAGCAAGGCTGCTTGCTGGGGGCTCAGGTCTGGGGTGCTGCAGAGAGACCGTGAAGGCTTGTCCAGCCCTCAGACCTCTACCCCTGCTGCTCTTCATTGTGGTCACCAGCCATGCAGCCAGGAGAGAGCGGGAAAGTGTGAAGAGTGACCGCATGGGACAAAAGCTCCTTTGTTAACAGGCTGGCCAGCTTGGTGAGGAGGGCTATAAGCAAGGAATAACAAGATGGAGATGGCACCACACAGCTGAGTGAGGAAGTGGTGGCTGTCTCATGAAGCTTGTAAATAAAGCAAGACTGGAGGGAGGAGGCCGTATGCCTGATGGTTACTCTGCTACTCAGAAATAAGCTGGCAGGAACACCATAAAGCTCAGCAGAAGTCAGTGCAAAGCGCTGTACCTGGGGAGGAAAACCCCGCGCAGTAGGACAGGCTGGGGACCGACTGGCCAGAAAGCAGCTTTTGTGGGAAGGACACGTGTGGTCCTGTTGGGTGCTGAGTTGAACATGAGCCAGCAGCAGTTCCTGGCAGCAAAGAAGGCTAATGAGATCGTGGGCTGCGTTAGGAGGAGTATTGATAGCAGGTCAGGGGAGGTAACCCTACCCCTTTACTCAGCGCTGGTGAGTGCTGGATCCATGTCCAGGTGACCTAGCGTAAGACAGATGTGAGTGCAGTAATGGGCCACAAAGATACTGAAGCGTCTGTTGTACGAGGAGAGGCTGAGAGATCTTGGACTGTTCAGCATGATATGTATATTATATATACTGTAACTAGGGGGTTATCTTATCAATGTGGGTAAATGCATGGGGGAGGGGAAAGAACATGTAGCCAGGCTCTTCTCAGCAGCACCCGGTGACAGGAGCAGAGGCAATGAACACTGGCTGGGAGATGGGAATTTCCATTTCAACATCTGAAGGAGCTTTCCTGGGAGGCAGGTCAAGCACTGGCACAGGTAGCCAACAGATGCTGTTGAGTCTCCATCCTTGGAGACATTAAAAACCCATCTGAATGCAATCCTGAGCAACCTGCTATAGCTGAGTCTGCCTGAGCAACAGGGTGGGCTAGGTGGTTTCCAGAGCTGCCTTCCAGCTTCAGCCATTCTGTGATTTCACCACCATGTTCTAACAAAAGTGAGTTTGTATTTCAGCACATGCTGCAGAACTGTATTTGTCTGTATTGAGAGCACCATCTTGAATGAGCTCATGTAATTTGTGGTTTGGCAAAGCAAATTTCTGTTTGTGTACCCCTTATTGGTTAATCTTGTGCTTTCTCAAGTCACAGCACAGATTCCCTGTGAGAACAGCAACCTCCCTGCATTGTGGCATGTGACCATGTGTGCTACTGTTTGTTTCTGTACTTAAAGTATGAATAGACAACTCACCTTCCTTAAGAGCCTCTGACAAGGGATTTTTGCCAAAAGCTTTCTGGAGACTCAAGTGCTGTGATAGAAGCTGAATCACCCTTACCGACTTAGTCATCTAGTCCTTCAAAGAGCTCATCTAGATTTTGGAAGTGTAAGTTCTCCCTGGGAAAAAAAAAAAAAATATATATATATATCTTGTTGAGTCTTTTTCAGCATTTCATACAAATCATGTTGTGTATATACTGACTTTTTTCTTTTTTTTCCCACCTTGGCCTCAATTTCTCACGTCCCCTTGGGAGCCCTTCATGAAATTTGTCATATCTTTTGCCATCCTCATCTTCTATTGTATTTGTATAGTCTCTGTTTATGTAACATGCTACACACCAGATGTCATATTTGCAGTGTCATATTTGACTACTGCCATACTCTCTGGTCCTGCTGATGTTTTATTTTGGCTTTTGTTTGACTTTTAGTAAGAGTTGTAGACATTTCAGTTTGAAGCAATTCTTCTGGCTCCCCTGAGTACAGAAAGGTTAGGATATATGACCTTAAGTTGTATATTGATTACTAGTGGAAAAAAAAAAATTGAGACCCCTCTGAAAAGCATTTTATCATGACAGGTCCTTGCCTCTAAGGGCAGACATAATTTTATCAGATGACGGGAGATGGAGAGGGGAACATCTCCACATTTCCACTTGGAGACTTCTATGTGTAAAGCAAAACAGCATGCTTCCCTGCTGAAAGGGCTGTCCTGTATGTTGGGGCCCTGAGCAAAATGTTGTCTGAGCTTCTTTACTGTTGGAAATAAAGAGGAATTTTACTAAAATAATTTTTGAGTCCTGAATTATATTTGAAGTCAAAACATCAGTGTCTTATGCATACAGGCTATAGATCGTAGTCATATAACTGACATGTAGAAGGACTACTCCCTAGACTTTGGGGTAGCAAAACTACAAATCATAGCTGAAACCTTTTTTTGAAGAATATTATACCAGACACTTACCAGAGACAAATAATTTGGTCTCATCTGTAACATATGTCAATGCAGCTCATTTTTAATCAGCTTTAACTACAAAAGACAACTGTTTACTGTTGTAGTTTACTATCATTGTAACCCAGGAAAATCCACAAAGGAATGTTGTTTGTGGAAATATGAAATCCAGCTTATCAATCTTCATTGCTGAATAGAAGCTGAGCAGGAACAATAAATATTCTTATGCACAATTTAGAATAAGTACCTTTCATATTGCTCTAGCAGGTCACTCTGATCAAAAGAGTTAATTTTCTGATGCTAGTTCATTTTCTCAATGTCTGTAGTTTCCAGTTCATCTGAAAAAACATGAAACCAGAAACATATATTAATGCCTTTTGGTGACCCTTATGTCAATAAAGAGTGCTTCTGCTTTCCTTGAGGAGCTGTTTCAGCCATTCCTTCAAAGAAACTTAGGTAACCACTGCACTGTTGCATGTTTACTGCCATTGCAGTAAACAGTTTCCAGAGTTTTTACCTTTAAAATTAAACAGAATAGGTCAGTTCTTGCTGTGTATCTCTGATTTCCAAGGCTTGCTAAGGATATACATATCTTGTAAAATATACTGTGTAATGTATATGTACATATGCATATGGGGGTCCTCACCTTTTTGAGAGCCTATCAAATCTTCCCTGGCTCACTGGAATGACTGAGAAATTCATCCAAAGAATAGCCAACAAGTCTTTCCAGACTGCTGCTGCTTTAACTGAGACTAAAAGCTTCACGCTCACAGTAACCAGAACTGAATTATTACTTTATAATCTTTGCACAGGCCCTTGATTGTATTAGTAAGAGCTGACAGTTGAGTGTTAGGTAAACATTATGCAGCTCTTCAGTTTGGATCTAGTAGAGTTCAACGTGTTTTGACAGTAAGTAGCCCAAGAAAAAGGACAATTTTGCATAAAGCGAAAACTATGAAGCAATTTACTGCTGTCTTCAGCAGCCTTGGCACACATTAAGCTTAAGATATACCCAACACATGGAAAATACACAGCATTCCCAGGTCAAATTATTTTTATATGTTTACGTAAATGTTTATATAAAATTTAATATTTTCTATACATTGTCCTAAGCCTGTCACCACCACATTAATCAGGACCTGTATTTCTCCTTAAAAAAAATTCATCACCATATTTGCAAGATACTCAGCTCTATGGGAATAAACTGCAGAAACCCTTCCATCTGGTCTTTTGTTTATATATCACAGCATAAAAGTTTAATTGCCCGTATGACATATATTTGCAGCAGAGTTCTCACTAAATGATTAATATTTTGTGGGGTTTTGGTTTATGGTTTCTTTTCTTTTTTTTTTTTTTTTTTTTTTTTTTAAGTAGTTCAGAAGCAATTGCAGACAAACTTTTCTGTCTGGTAGGGTGATGACAAAATTCCAGCAGATAACTGCAAGAACTTTCACGTTTCTTGGGGCATGCTCTTTAAGGAAAGAGCTGGTTAACCAGTCCAAAAGGTTAACCACGTTCCTGCTTCCTACCTGCTTCTCTCTGTTCTGTTGTTCTATAATGGGATTGTCTCCCTGGGATTCACAACTCAAGTAATCATCATTATTTAAGTTGTAATTGTGTTTAACTCCTCTTGCCAATACTGTTCCTTGCTGTTGAACTGCTTCATTAATTCTGAGTCAATTTTCCCAGCTTCCTTTTGTCAATACCAGTGTATTAGCGTGCACAGTTCAGCCACCGTTATTACACCCTGGAACATGGTAAGCTGCCTGAGCACTGTCACTGGAAGGATTTGTTCAATTTGACAAATCTGTGCTTGAAAGTAAATGGCACGCAAAGCAGCGCATTGACTTCTAGATGGTGAGTATTCACCATTTACAAATTCATCACGAAGAGTTCATGCTTGAAAGCTGTTTGCATTAAATATCATGGGTTTGCTTTCTCACCAACTGAATAAACATAGGAAGGCTTACTTAAATCCTAGTCCTCATTCTGCCAAGTTTCGAGGGCTTTTAGTTATCCAATAGGAATGCAATTCATTGTTAATTGTATACTCTAAAGTTGGATTTGCTGAAAAGTGTGAAGATTCTGTTGTTTCGAATACTCCTGCAGTGTTTACTGTAATGCCATTTTCTTTGCTTGCCTTCTCCATCGTACAGCTTACATAATTAATGGCTCGGTAAGTTCTTTGGGCTAAGGATTCATTCCTGCTCTAATATTACTTGATGATGAGCCTAATTTAATGTGAAAAATAAACCTAAGTGTAGCTGACTTGCTCCTTTTTCTTTTTTCTTTTCTCTTCCATTTCTATCACCGTGTCATACCACACATAAAGCTCAGGCATCCACCTAAAAAGAATGCATTCAGGTTACAAAACTATGAGTGCTGTTGACAACACACAATAGCGGCTTCCTGAAGGTGGAATGAGAAGTGAAATAAATATGTCCTGTGATGACCACAATATATCCCTGATTGGTCAAATTTAATCATTAAGTAGGTAACAATTTTTCTTATTAAAAAAAAAAAAGGTCACTTTTGTAGGCATCACATATTGTTTTAGGCTTTTATTTTCCCAGTTTGTGCCTTGAAGAGGGTACATGTCATTCACAGGTTGTTTTGGCACTGGCTGTTTGGTGCCTGGGAGTACTTTTCAAATTTAAACCCCAAGGCTTGGTCTTGTTCTGGGTGGCTAATGGAGGAGGAGGATAAAGGTTCCCAGCACCAGATTCCAGGAAAATCTCCCCTTGGACTATTATCATCATTAAAAGTATGCAAGATGTGTTTGGGAGGGGAAAGCAGGAACGGTGAGGCGCTTCTTTCCTTGATGACTTTCCCGAAGGAATAAGATTTTTAACACAAATTTCCTGTGCAGAAAGATTGACCAATAAAAGGCAGTGTTGTTGCCAGCTGGATGGAGAAGGCTCTCCTGTACGAGATGGTAGAGAAAGAAAATTAGCGGAGAAGGACTGTGCGATTAAGGAAAATTTCCTAAAGTCCGTGGCTGTACCAGTCACATGTGATCCTATGGGTTAAACAGTCTGAGGGTTTTAAAAGCCCTCATAGCCCCACATTTTTCTGGGAGGCAGATGCCTAAATTCTCTCCCTTGGAAACAAAGCAGGAATCTGCTCTTATCTTTTCTGAGGGAGGAAGGGAACCATGCAGTAGTTGGGTAGTCAGTCAGCTTTACCAAGATAAGGGAGGTAATTCCTTCTCTCTGCAATTTAAGACAGTGCTCTAGGTAGTAGGCTATAGTTTATTTAGAGTAATTGGCAGCTGTTTTATTTTGTGTAATTACTTTTATGTTCATGGAAGGAAAAGAGGAGAGAATAAATTGTCTCCATTACAGGTAAAATGAGCTGGCGATTACAGATTGGACTTGCGAGTCCTTGATGGTTAAACTGAAGCATGATTAATTTCACCCAGGTTGATCTTTGCAGTTATCACAGATGATATATTGCATGAAATGTGGCATTCCCACTGCCACTGCCTGTGCTTTGTTGGCTCTATGGAGGGCACTGACCAGACTGGACCCATGGGGTGAGCATTTGGCGGGATGTTTCCCATAGTCCCAAAGGGAATTAGACATTTGGCTGCCCCTATGCAGGCACTGCTGATCTTCCACTTTTGGGTGCCTGGGAAGCTTCAGTGATGAAAACTGAAGCATTTTGAGGGCTTCAGATAAGGAGAGATTTGGATTTCAGTTTTAAATTAAAGAAGTTAAGCCCTTTTTTAATTCTGGCCCATTACCACTGAAATTTGCTGTTTAAATTCCACTGATGTAATGGTGCACAAAAGCATGGATTTTTTAGGTGTCCAGTCTGTTAGTTTAATGCATACATTGAACAATGCATCCCTAAGCAATCGTGTCTTTTGAAAAGTAGGGTTTTAGGTTAAAATGAAAAATGAGAAGTTCTGACAAAATTCTACATATATAAAGTATTTTTTAAATCAACTTTAATCCTAGCAGACAAACGCTATCATTGTGATAGGAGTTTTCCTATAACCTGAGAGTATCAGTGGTTACAGAGCACGCAAGAACTTGGTCGTGTCACCTCGTTCATGTGAGTAACTCTCTGCGAAGAGTGTTTTATGTGACTTGCTTAAATGAGAAATGCTTTGTGGGAATAAGCCCTTGACCTTTCACTGGAGGCATCTGCTTCCCAGTTTCCCGTATAATTGAACTGGGGCCCTATCTTGCAGATTTTTACTCACATAAGAAGCACTTGTTGATTTAAATTCGTCTTTTTTGGGGCAAATAAAAAGGAGATTCTTAAGAAAATTATTTTAAAAGTAACCTTTAAACTTTTATTTTTATTTTTTTTGTGTGTGTGAAAATTAAAAATATTACCTAACCATGACTTGCTTTAGGTATTACCAGTCAGAGGAGGATGACACAACTGCCACAGAAGAAAAACTGAAAGTTATAATTTACTGAAGCTGGTATTCAGCTCCTTATACCCACCATCACCCTAAACAGTGATCCTGACACGCAGAAGTCTGCAAAATTTTGTCACCCCTTCCAGCCTTCCCAAACATCTACTTACAGGAAGGAAGTATCAGCGATGCAGAAGTGGGGAGAGGACACCCCTCATGCTACTGACTGCAGGGAGGACGCTAGTTTGGACAATGAGGAATGGGAAATTCAAGATAACTGCCTGATTGCTCACTGTGATAGGAAACATTTTAGAAGGTTCACAGCCTGGCTGACGGTCCAAAGAAGTTGAGCGTACAGAGAATCTGACAGGCACGGTCTCCCAGGCTGGCATGTGATTCGAGTTGCACCCCAAGTGCATACACTGGAAATCAAATAGGAGACACTGCAGGAAACATATTGCATAGGAAACCTACCTTGTTACTGTTTCAGCAATCAGTGTGAGGTTCATGTCACCTTTGGACAACTTCAGCAGCAAAAAGCAGTGGTAAATATTAAACTGCAGAACTGCCTTTCCTTAATGATGTTTCTTAAACAGAGTGTTAGATTTTTTCATTTTATTTTTTTTTTCAAAATGATTTCTCTTTTTAAATTATTTTTATTAGTTAAAGGCTGACATTTACATAACTCTCCTGGTTGATCAAAAAGGTGGGGTGTGTCTGTGGCTTTGCACTGTTGTTTTGCTAGTTCTGACTACACTAATCCTACCCCAAACCTGCCATCACCTGGAGAAATTCCATTGTTATATTTGTGAACCTGCCCATGCAGTTGTTTTGCTGATGTAATGTTTGTAGAGCATGTGTATATCACATGAATATACATGTTTTTGTAAGTAATACTTAATCCTGCCTCCCTGTGTGCAGCTGCAAAGAACATCAGAGCAATTTTGCTCTGTTCACAGCTGCCACTGCCGGATGGACTGATCACTTCTCCCCTCCACGGCCAACAACTTTCCCTCTGGCTGGGATGTTCCTGCTCCATCTGGTGGACAGTTTGTAATAAAATTTTATAATATATTTTACAGGCAAAACCTGAGGAAGCTACAGGGTTCAGCTTCTGCATGTGAGAGTAGGAACAATATTTTTATGTCGGCAAGGTGTGAGTATATAAAATCTGATCACTCCCCTTTGCTTCCCGCAGAGGAAAAGAAATTAAATAGTTGGCATCCGACTGAACATCTGTGGCAGGTAAAAGACAATTATACAAATAGGTACATTAACTTTGTGTAATCAAGATTCCCTTTCCCTGGGAAATTCACTTTGGAAATTCACCTACAGCAGCACTGCGGCTTTTCAACCACTTAGATGGTGGTCTTCAGGTGTGCTTTTCTTACACACGCACTCGAAGGTCAAATCAGAGTAACCACACTGGTTATATCAATGAAAATTTGAAGTAACTTCACTGTGGTCTGTTGAGAGACATAAGGCTGCCCAACAGGTAACAGCGTGCTGCATTTGCCCTATTTGTTTGGTTTTGTCCTAATCCAATTATTAGGGACAGGGCAGCAGCAACCTCAAGAGGTTTAATAAGGAAATGCATGTAGCCCTGAGATGAGGATGGAGAAGAGCCGTGCCCTGAATGAGGCTGGTGATGGACCAGACCTGGGCAGCTTAGCAGAGAGGGCATGGGTGCTGGCAGACCAGTGGGGTGCTGGTGAAGGCCCAGCACCTACTGGGTGGTGGGAGCAGGAGCACATGTCCAATGGCTTGGAGAAGGGCTGATTTCCCCTCCCAGTGCTCATGAGGCTGCGTATGGTGGGGCTACACCCAGACTTGGGCTCTGCAGTCTGTAGGGGAGGCAGCAAACTGGAGAGAGCCCAGTGTGGAGCAGGGTGGTTGGGGAGCGGGGCGGGTGATGTGTGAGGAAAGGCTGGGCTTCCTCAGCATGGGGAGGGAGCGTTGGGGGACCCCTCCAAGGAGGGGGGCCCGGCTTGGGTGCGTGTGGCAAAATGTGGCTGGAAAGTTGCAAAAACGGAACCTGCATACAAGGAAAGTTCATTTTGAGGGTGGCTGAGGACAGGAGCGCGTTGCCCAGAGGTGCTGTGGGCTCTCCCCCTCGGAGCATCTCCAAAACTTCCCTGTACAAGACCCCGAACCACCGGGCGCAACTTTAACCCCGCTTCGGGCAGGAGACTGCTGACCCCCAGAGGGCCAGCCCTACACCACCGTGTTCCCAAAAGCCCAAGCCTCATCCCTGCCGAGCCTTGTTGTTTGGTGCCACCTGGCGTTGAACGGCTCGGCCCTAGCAGGCCTGCGGCCGCCCGGGGACGGCACCGGGCCGGGGGTTGTGGCCTGCGGCCAGCGGTTATTGAGCCACGGCCTGGCCGGTCCCGGAGGGTGGGGAAATGCCCCAGGAAGGAATGAAGGCTCTGTTATCCTAAACAGCTTTCTAAAGAGGCGCTTCTCCTGGGGAGAGGCAGGCGATGTTCACTGAAATTCGCCCAGGCAGACAGCAGAGGGCATTAATGAACGCCTTAATCGTCGGCTTCGGCTTCCCAGCTACACTGTGAATTTCAGCGGCAGTATAAATGTACCCTTTGCCTTCAACTTTTAGTATTTTTTTATTATGATTATGGAAACAATTGCCATTGCTTCGTGCATGCTTTCTGCATTTTTTCCTATACACAGATAAAGAAAAACATCGCTGCTGCTCCCAGGTCTGCTCTGCCTGAGGTGATAGGAATGTACCGCACAGAAAAATACTGAAGCGTTAGATGGCTGAGCAAACCTAAGCTACACAAGGAGTAACGAAAAAGCTCAAATCTGTTTCCCCCTCCTTACTGCTCAGTTATGGCAAAAAGAGCCAGTTGAGACATCCTTTTGATGGGAGCAGTGCCTGTTTTACCAGCCCTGGTGGACTGCCCTTTTAAAGCTGAAAGCTTGATCAAAAGAAAACGCTTAGCTACTCTAATACTTTATGGGCATGTTTCACTCTTGTACTATTTAATTTCTGATAGGTGAGTCAGGACTGGACTAATTTACTCCTGGCATGAAGCCTGGGATGTAACATGCCAAAGTGCAGTATATAACAACTGCAGTTGGTCAGGGGAGTGTAGGTCAGCGCACGTTTCACACCCCTCCTTTTACTAGTGGAGTCATGGGGTAAAATCGACTCTTTTGCCAACTCCAGCGAAGGTGTAAATGCATATGCACAGTGTAATGGCTTTAAATCTTGGATTCCTACTTGTATGCGCCAGATGGATCTTGTATAAATGTTCCACTTTACAGCATGTTAGCATTTGCTAGTAGTTAGCTGAAGGTTATAGCTGCCAGACTTTTCTGTGGCAGTTTCCAGGCCAAAAAAAAAAAAAAAAGGAAAGAAAAAAAAAGAAAAAACACAAACAAACATAAACACACAAAACAATTCCCCACACAGGAGGGAACAGCGGGACAATAGATAAAATAAGTTTTTAAGAATTGCATGTACCTGTATTTGGTTTTGAACCACATTTCATTTGTCTTGTCCTGATTTGAACTACATTGAGCACATGAACTTTAGAATTGTTAAGGAAAGCTAGCTCTGTTTACCAACAGTGGTTTAAAAAGTCTTACAAATATTAGTGTATTGTACACAGGATTATGGTTATCTTAGAACTATATGTAGCTCTATATATGTGTGTATTTTTGTCAAAAACAAGAACTGGACAGTAGATAGGCTGGTAAAAGCTTTTAATTTGATGAGATAGGCCAGAAGTATTTTTCAGCATATGCGCTATATATGAAATGCATTTGTGCTCTCTGTATTTGCTGAAGCTTTTTAGTCTTTGCTTACTAGAAGTACAATTCTTACCGACTACAACTTTATGACATGACAATATGCATTTTAGTAGGGTACTAATTCTTGCCTCAAGCTCAGATTTGCTCCTGTAGACACATAAGATTTAATTGTCTAGTAAAATATCCTCCCTTCCCTTCCCTTCCCTTCCCTTCCCTTCCCTTCCCTTCCCTTCCCTTCCCTTCCCTTCCCTTCCCTTCCCTTCCCTTCCCTTCCCTTCCCTTCCCTTCCCTTCCCTTCCCTTCCCTTCCCTTCCCTTCCCTTCCCTTCCCTTCCCTTCCCTTCCCTTCCCTTCCCTTCCCTTCCCTTCCCTTCCCCTCCCTTCCCTCCTCTCCTCTCCTCTCCTCTCCTCTCCTCTCCTCTCCTCTCCTCTCCTCTCCTCTCCTCTCCTCTCCTCTCCTCTCCTCTCCTCTCCTCTCCTCTCCTCTCCTCTCCTCTTCTTTCTCTTTATCCAAATTAAATTTGTAATTGCAGAAAAAAAATGGAGTTTCCAAAACTGCAGAAAATAATTCACCACTTTTATGATGCACATGTTTAAAACCTGTAATATTGGCTGGGCAAATTGTTAAAAACAGGGTAAAACCAGGCCTTTCTTGGCTGTCATCTTTTTCTTGTTTTCTTTCTAAAACCTCTTTCCAGCTCCCTCTCCCTCTCATACTCCAATGAACAAGCACATTTTTTTCCTCATAAGAAGCATGTCAACACTTTAATTCCAACAATAACAAGAGCATCGGCAGCAAAAAGCCTTGGTGCAATCCGGCTGCAGCTGGCATCCTCCGAAGGGCCACGGGGAGGGAAATACCCAGCCTTGTTTGATGCTGGCCCTGACACCGCACCTGTGCAAGTCACTGGCTGCAAAACCCCTGACGGTGGGGAGAGCAATACGGGATGGCACCGAGCAGGTCAGAAGGTGCGATCTCAGGCTCTGGATTGGGGGAGAGTAACCCAGGAGCGGTACTTTTATGCTTTTATGCGCTGTGAATTGTCCCACTGAAACCACTCACTGAAAATCAAGCAGTTACTTGCATACTTTGCTGGATTAGGTTGGCAAAGCCTGCTTCTACCTGCTGATAAACCTGGTCAATGCCATTGAAGGCAAAGGACTCTCAAGAGTCCATATGCATCCATAGCGTGTTGTCTTCTTCCTCTACAAGGGCAAGTTCAAAGCCTTTTGTTGTGAGGAAATATTCCCAGGGCTTTTTCCTTAAGTTCCTCTTGTCTGTAAAGAAGAAAACACTTGTGGCTCTGACTGCAGCCAAGTGTCCCAATTTCATCTATCATCTTTGTCAGCAAGATTTTGCCACTGTTTCTGGATTTAACATCAAATATGGTCTTGCACAGTATTTATGGCTGGTAGTGTCTCTTTTTTTTTTTTTAATGTAGTGAAAAATGCCTGGAAGTTTAATAGTTGCACTTCCCACTATGGAAAGCACATTTGCAGAAACATGAATTGTTACCAATAGCCCTAATTGCCAGCTTGGTCATTAAATTTTGCCTTTGGTCAGCCTTTCACTCTGCCAGAAGATTATTAAGTACAGATTAAGAGGTTATTTCTAGCATTTAACTGTGGATTCATAGGGCATCGCTGCTCACAAATACCTTGTGTTTTATTTGAGTGAGATTCAGCGTCAGAGCATTTTCTAAAAACATTCATTAGCTGCTGGTTTTCAAAGAGACTTACACTGTAATCGGATTATTTGCTTCCCATTGACTGCAGAGGATACAGGCTTCTGCTTGTCTCGCGTTTCCATTGCATCTTGCCCTGCTTTAATAGTGAGGTCTTGTTGGGGTCCCAGGGCCGTGTCCTTTCATGCCACAGGGTCCCGCATTCCCCCATGCCCTGTACGGGAATGCCTGCTGGAAAATTTTAATAGTTGGGAGTGCTCACTTCTAAGCTCACTATGTATTTTTTTTTCAGTGTTATTGTCCAAGATAAATTGATACAGGCAGAGTGGAGAGTTTTAAAAGGCCTTTGGATGTGGTTTGCTGAAATCTTATTTACCATATGAATGTTAAAACTGAAATGTTCGCATTGTGCTGTGCCATGCAGAGTTTCCAGGCATATTTTACTGATAAAAAAAAAAAAAAAAGAGAGTCTTTCCTGCCTGTTGAATTTATGGCTGAGATAGCCAGATTACTAGAAACACTTCTGTGTTTAATCTTTTCATGTTTAGAGCGGGAGAAGGTAGGGCAAGATAGTTGCCCAAAGAAAATGCAGTGGAATTGCTTTTATTTTGTGGAGATTGTAAATTCTGTTATGGAAAATGTAATAAAGAAGAAGCTTAAACAA